>NC_081157.1:4974193-5347634 GCF_012432095.1 Onychostoma macrolepis
CCTAGAGCCCTGCGCGGGACAGTTTTCTTAAGCCCACTCCCGCTGAGTTTCTGACCATTACCACCCCGCAAAGTGTGTGTCCCGCTCCCGCAAACATTCTAATATTGTATATCATTTTCGCACTTCAGGGAGCCGCTATCAATATGTGGGGTATTGAAATCGCATTTGAATGAGTGTTCACTGTTCACTTTCACTTTTGATTTCGTGATCAGGCGCACTCTGTGTAAAGTGAGCACATCTTACAGTTTGTGCATAATTATTAGGCACATTGATATTCTGATCAGATTTTTTTTTTTTTCAAGCACATTTTACCAATTCCAAAACACATCAATCTTAATAACTACTATTAATTGTGTATTTATTTATAAGTGATATATTGTCCATGAAGGCTGGAAGTGAAAAACACCTTATATTCAGGTGTGCAAAATTATTAAAGGCAGGTTTTCTTTTACAGATAAAATGAACAAAAAATGTGATTTAACTCAAACTGAAAAGTCAAAAATGATTAAAAACTAATGCAATACAGAAATTGCAACGTTAAGGCATGACCATTGGTCAGTGAAATGCTCATTGGGTCAGAAAAAAAACAGGTGGAGAAGAAAAGACACATGTTAACAGCAAAAGCATTAAGAATTAATGTGAAGAATTATAGGTGCAAAACCATCAGGGACCAAAACCAAACCTAACCCTAACGCCACCATTTTCCAGAGCTGCAACCTACCTGGAGTCTCCAGAATTACAAGGTGTCAGGTTCTCAGAGACTTTGCTTGGGTAAAAAATCCTAAAAATTACCCTTACATGCTTACAAGTGTTGTGAAATACCAGTACATGAAGACAATTTTTTTATAGGCTTTATAGACAGATAAGTTGAGAGTGACACTTGAAGGACCAGCACCACATCCTCTTGTACCACTGTTTGAAGAATTTATCTTCCAGAATCTGGCAGTAAGTTTTAGGAGCTCATTTTTAGTCAATCTCAGCAAGACAGACTTTTCAGGATAGGAGATGGACTAAAAATGCACTCCCAAAACTTACTGCGACATGGAGCTAAGAAGAAAATGTAGAACTTGAAAAATTGGAAAAACAGCTTAGTGAAAAGCTTTTACAGTTTAAAAGCAAATAGAAAGTCCTATTTTCTATTTCTTTTATTTATATATATATATATATATATATATATATATATATATAGTTTTATGTGCTAAATTCCATACACCTTCTACCTTATTTTATTTATTCTCAGGTAAGGTAAAGAAAGTCGAATCTGTCCTATCCTATAAGCATTTAAATTTCATACTCACAAAATAGGTCTCAGAAGACTTCTCCGTGGTCTGTTCTTGCTCAAGTCTATAAATCAGACTCTTCAGGCAGGCGAGCTTCTTAGTTATTATTAAATATAGTTTTATTGTATAGGTTAAATACATTACAAATAAAATATAAAAACAGAAATAAAAACTAAGGTTTGCAAGCTCGGTTTTCTTGGCGTCTCTGGCAAGGCAAGTCTGGCACCGGAGAGCTGTCACGCAGAACCAGCATCTGATTCTCTTCGTCGTACTTCAGTCCTTTATAGACAGCAGGTGGATTCCAATGTCTTGATGTCATGAGGTCTTTGGAATTTCCCTGAATTTCCCTCAGAAGACTCCTATATAAAGTCCTCCATTTTCTCATTTTTCTTCTCCGGGACTTTCTTCTAAGATGTCTCCTTCGCTGCATCCGCAACACATCAATCAACGGTAACATTCCTTTCCTTGACGCTATGGCTAATACATATTTCTTTTTTGACTATCTTCCTATTGATATATGCTATAACACTTTCTCAATAAATGCTTAATACAATACCATGTGTTGTGTCTTTCTTAATAAACTACTTTCAATAAAACAAATACAATAACGTGTGGTGTCTTTCTTAATAAACCACTTTCAATAAAATGAATACAATAACATGTGGTGTCTTTCTTAATAAACATGTCAGTATTTCTGGCTTTTGTTGTGTTTTGGCCTCTAGAGGTCCTCATGTTGCTCTCTCTTGTTCAGCTTACTCCACTTGTAATTAGAGTAATTCTGTTCACGTGTCTCATTTAACTGTGTGTATTTAAGGGATGCTGTCTCTCAGTTTCTTTGCTTGGGGTTTAGTTAAGACAGCTGCCTGAGTAAGTGCTATGTAGTCTGAGGCTTCTTATAGTGTTTGCCCTTCGATTGATTCCTCTCTGTGTTGGATTTTTGTGGATTTTCTCCTCTGGAGTGTTTTTGCTTTAAGAACTTTGGATTTTTTGAATATTTTTGTAGACTTCAATCGTTGGACAGTTTTTTTGTTATTTGAGAACTAATTTCTCTGTTTTTGCTTCATTAAACCTACTGCATCTCAACTGCTTCTAAGTGCGTCTTACTATTGGGTTCACCATCCTCCAGTGGCTCAAGGACTGAGTATCTGACTTTCTCACCAGAGACCCGAGTTCGAGCCTTGGCTCTGACAGAAACACCAAGCCAAACTATGGACCCAGAGACGCCCAGCACTCAGGATCTCTTCACTACCATAGCTCAACATGAGTCTTCGGTTTAACGTCATGAATCTGTGTTAGTCCAACAGGAGGCCTCGATGGAGAGACATTCACAATTACTTTCTGATGTCATGACCTCCATCCGTCAGATCTTTGATCGGCTGCCATCTCCCCAAGTTACGGCCTCTGCTGCTGCTGCTGCTTCTGAACCTCGTCCTAGTCCTCCAGTGTCAGTTCCCCTAGTTGAACCCCGTCTACCTCCACCAAAACGCTTCTCTGGGGATCCCAGTGCTTGTCATGGATTCCTCACTCAGTGTTCCCTAACGTTCGAGCTACAGCCATCATCCTTCCCCTCTGATAGGGCCAAGATTGCATATTTCATCACTCTCCTTTCTGGTAAGGCCCTGTCTTGGGCTTCAGCAGTTTGGGAGACCCAGACCCCTTTCTGTGCAAGTTATGCCGCATTTCAAGAGGAATTCAAGCGCGTCTTTGATCATCCCATCAGTGGCCGAGAGGTGTCTAAACGACTGCTGTCCCTCCAGCAGGGTAGTCGCAGTGCTGCTGAATATGCCATCCATTTTCGCACCATTGCAGCAGGGAGTGGCTGGAACAATGAGTCTCTTGTGGTGTGCTTCCAGAACGGTCTTTCCGAGGCACTCAAAAATGAACTTGCCACCCGAGAGCCTACCAATGATCTCGAGGCCCTTATTGACCTGGCGGTTCGGCTGGACAATCGTCTGAGAGAAAGAAGTTTGAGTCGTCAGTTTGCGTTTACACCCCCTGTCAGTCCAGTTCCCACAGAGCTGTTACCACTGTCCCAATGGTCACCAGAACCTATGCAGTTGGGTGGCACTAGGATCTCGCCGTTGGAACGAGACCGCCGCATGAAAGAGCGGTGTTGCCTGTACTGTGGTTTTCCTGGACATTTCCGTTCTGCCTGCCCAGAGCTCTCGGGAAACGCTCGATCCCGTTCAGGCAGGGAAGGACTGTAACGGGAGTTACTAGCATTGCCCCACCTTCCAATTCAGGACTGATTCTCTCCATCACACTTGCCTGGGTTAATCATAAGCAACATCTCAAGGCCATGGTGGATTCAGGTGCAGCTGGGAACTTTATGGATTTTTCACTTGCTAGGAGTCTCAAAGTCCCTTATGACTCCCTTGCAACCCCTCTAACCATTAATGCTCTGGATGGAAGACCTCTGGGACCCGGGAAAGTGACCCTTCTCACCTCTCCCCTTCACCTCTCCATTTACGAACACCAGAAGGAGTTGTGTTTCCATCTGATACGGTCTCCAGTGTTTCCCATGATTCTCGGTCACCCCTGGCTTCTTCAACATAACCCCCATCTTGACTGGTCCACGGGGGCTATCCTCAGTTGGGGTCCCACATGTCATGCCACCTGTCTTATCCAGAGCTCCTCTGATTCTACTCTCGAGTCCCAAGAACCCTTAGACCTGTCTCAAGTCCCCACTCAGTACCACCATCTTAAGGCAGTTTTCAGTAAAAAGAAAGCTATGTCTTTACCCCCTCACCGTCCATCTGACTGCACCATTGACTTACTTTCAGGTACCTGTCCCCCCAGAGGTCGCATCTTCTCTTTGTCTTTTCCCGAGCGTGCAGCAACGGACAACTACATTGAGGAAGCCCTTGCGGCAGGGATTATTCGCCCCTCCACTTCTCCTGCTGGCGCTGGTTTTTTCTTTGTTGGTAAAAAGGATGGGGGCTGTCACAGTGAGGCTCTGTGACTAGAGACTGTTATAATGAAAAGGACTCTTACTTTGACACGGGACTGTGAACATACATGCATACATGCATACTCTCTGTTTTGCGCAAATTAAACACCAGTTAACACAGATATGTTGGTCATTGATCGTGTGTTATGTAATGTTGTTCCTGTCCTTATGTAATTTCTTTCTACGTTTGACATTTAATGATTCATAACTTTTATGTTGATTTATGTATTGTGTTGTGTTAAGAAGTAAAGTGAGACTGGTGATCATCTTAAATGTTTATTGTTTCTGTATAACAAATTACATATTATAAACAATAGTACTTACGTATTGGAACAGTTTCCCATGTCAAACAAGCAAACCCGGTCACAGTAAATGTTCACCATTTTGAAGATCCAATTCCCGCCAATAGATGGTATGTTTCAATGTACTCATGTAGGAAGGGGGATGTTGGTGGTCTGCTTAATTCTGGGTTGAGCATTATTAAGCAGTAATAATTAATTGAGTTTGTTTTTTTTTTCCAAATTTTTGTGGTTTTTGTCATTATAACAATTTACCTCTTTGTTATTGTTAAAGTAAATTTATTTGTTTTCTTAAATTTTTCTTTATTACCTTTTAATTACCAAATGGTTTAGTCCAAGTAGGAGGGGCTTTGTCTTTTTAAGATGGCCTCTCAGATTTGTTAAGGCACTCGTAGAGTGAGTGGGGAGTTGATTTTGGAATCGCTGTCTTTTGGGTCAATTCGTTTGACATAGCCAAATGGTTGGTTGATCAGTTTGTTTTTATGTTTTTGAATTTTCATTGTAAATATATTGGGCGCACTAGAAGGAAACCTTCATTTTTGCACTCCTGGGAATAAACACTCTGAATCTTTTTTTTGACTCCTTTGTCACGTCACCTTATTTTTACACCTCCATCAGCCGGTGCATTTGCAACAGTGGTGTATGCTCTTTAGAACATCCTTGCACCCCTTTTTTCGGCAGTTGACACACCACTGGCTCCCTTCCAGTTGGTGTCAGAAGTTTTTTGTACCGATTAGGTGACGTAGACATTTTTTTTATAATGCCACCAAAGACAATGAGTCAGCCTGATGAGAACACTGGACCAAATGTGGACCAGAGTGAAAGTAAGGGGGACCCAGATGAAAGAGTGCCGCCTACGATGATTCCTGGGGCTGGAGCTGATACTGCTGTTACGGCTCTGGCTCAGATGTTCAAGTCCTTTATGGAGTATCAGAAGGATCGAGATGATCGACAAGAGAGGGAGATAGTCCGACGAGAACAACATTTTAAAGTGCTCAGTCACCACATCACGCAGATGCAACTTGACATGGAACGTATCCGTCTAGGAGCAGTGTCCGACAAACCAGCACCAAAGGTCATAGACCGGGAGCCGCATCTAGCGAGACTTGAGGATTCTGATGACATTGAGCACTATTTGATGACGTTTGAGAGGCTGGCAGAGGTGTACCAGTGGCCTAAAGAAGACTGGGCCATCCACCTCATACCATTGCTTACTGGTAAGGCCAGATCTGCATTTGTTGCAATGGACCCGTCACACACACAAGATTATGATTTTGTAAAGACAGCAATACTGAAAAAGTATGAGATCAATGTAGAGACTTATAGGCTGAGATTCCGTAACCTGAATACCCCTGCGGACGAGTCACCACAAGAGCTTTACACCGACTGAAAGACTTGTTTTGTAAGTGGGTCCGCTACCCAAGCAGCTCTAAAGGGGATATTATGGAGGCCATCGTACTAGAGCAGTTTTTACGTGTCTTGTACCCAGACGTGAGGAATTGGGTCAAGGAGCATGATCCAACAACTGCTGCTGAGGCTGCCAGGTTGGCCGAGGCATATATTACAGCTCGTAAAGGAGCGGGAAATTTCCGCTATGCAGGAATCCTCCCAGTGGCCAGAGGTAAGTTTGAGGGGTCTGGGGGCTGTTCAAACTCTCAGGTTAGAGTTCTTAAACTCACACAGAGTAAAGCAATTACTCCTTATGGAACTTCTCAGAGTGTAGCCAAGGAAGATGTTATCTGTTTTCATTGTGGTCAGGCAGGCCATACTAGACCTCTTTGCCCCCTGAAGAAACCTAAAACAGCAAGCCTTTGTTATGTTCCCCGTTCAGTTGAGTCATCCCCCATGAAATGCAATTCACAACCGGTTAGGTCTGTCTTGTTAAATGGTAAACCAGTTTTAGCCTTGGTGGACACTGGATGTACATATACGCTAGTGCAGAGCAGGTATGTGCCCAGACAAGACTGGAGTGACACTGACACTGTTACTGTTTGCTGTGTGCATGGTGACAACACTCCTTTGCCTACTGCAGAGGTGTATATTGAAGTCTTGAATCAGTCATATCTAATGAAGGTGGGAATTGCTGAGACTCTTCCCTATCCCATCCTACTTGGCACAGATATGCCGATGTTGGCTGAGTTACTGCAAGACATAGAGTGGTGTGGGGTAGTGACAAGGGCGCAGTCAAAGCAGGCAGTGCAGACAACACTCGATCCAGAGGTAGATAATGCCTTGCAAATCTTGCCTTTTTGTTCTGCTGATATTGAGGTTGAGTCGGATCCGACAGAAGACAACAGGTTATGTCAGCGTAGAGGTTGGGTAGCAGACATGTTGGACACTGCAGAACAGGCTAAGGAGGAGGTGGCTGAAACGTAGTTGTGTGAATCAGATATTGTGATTCCAAATGAACTAGCTCAGTTACAGAGGGAAGACCTTACTTTAGCTGCATGCTTTGATCAGGTTAAGCAGCAGGAGGACGCTGATATTTTACATGATGAGCCTTTTGTGTTGAAATGTGGACTCTTGTATAAGCAGACTAAGGGGGGAGATCTTCAGCTTGTTGTACCTAAAGCACAAAGAAGTGAGGTACTGCAGTTAGGTCATTCCATTCCATGGTCTGGTCATTTGGGGTTTGCGAAGACATGTCTGAGAGTCTCTAGAAGATTTTACTGGCCCAGAATGTACACAGACATTAAAGAATACTGCCAGACATGTCCTGAATGCCAGCTCACTACTGGTCGGACTCCTGCATATGCCCCACTAGTCCCTTTGCCTGTAATTGATGTACCTTTTGAGAGAATAGGGGTGGATGTTATTGGTCCACTTGAGAGGAGTCAGGCAGGAAACCGGTTTATTCTAGTAATTTCAGATTATGCCACAAGATACCCTGAAGCATACCCATTGAGAGATGTTACTGCTAAGCAGATAGCTTCAGCCTTGTTAAAATTCTTTTCCCAAGTTGGCATACCAAAAGAGGTTTTATCAGATCAAGGCACTAACTTTATGAGTCGGACACTGCATCAAGTTTATCAGCTTTTGGGCATTAAGAGAGTGAGAACAACCCCATATCACCCTCAGACTGATGGTCTTGTTGAAAGGTTCAATCAGACTCTAAAGAATATGTTAAAGAAGTTTGTTTCAGACTCAGGCAAAGACTGGGATAAATGGCTGCCATACCTCCTGTTCGCCTACCGGGAAGTACCCCAGGCTTCAACAGGATTCTCGCCGTTTGAATTGCTATACGCCCACCAGGTGAGAGGTCCTCTAGATGTCCTGAGAGAGAGCTGGGAGGCTACAGACAGCCCAAAGACAAAGAACATCCTCACGTATGTGCTAAAAATGAGAGAGAAACTACAACAGAGCACTACCTTGGCACGGGAAAACCTGGTAAGGTCCCAAGTACAGCAGAAACATTGGTACGACAAAACCGCTAGATCACGAAGCTTTGAACCTGGGGAAGAAGTTCTGTTATTGCTTCCAACATCGGAAAATAAGCTGTTGGCGAAGTGGCAAGGCCCGTACCAGATAAAGAGTAAGGTAGGTCCAGTGACCTATCAGATTGAAATCCCCTCACGAAATCTTCCTCTGCAAACATTTCATGTGAATATGCTGAAAAAATGGCATCCACAGCATTTTCCTGGCATAACTGAAGAGAGCAGTGACATGGCTATGCTGGTAAGAGCAGTCGAGTGTGAAGAGGAAGTGGAAGAACAATATTTACCGACCTGTCGCAGTGACAGTGAATTAAATTTTCAGCACTTGAGTGAAGAACAAAGACATCAGCTGCAAGAATGTATACCCGATCAGCTGTTCATGGACAACCCTGGAAGGACCGATTTAGTTGACCATGCTATCATCCTCAAGGATCCCAAACCTGTCCGGCAGTCAGTGTATCGTGTGCCAGAGAAACTTCTATCTGTTATGAAACAGGAATTGCAGACCATGAAACAACTGGGGTAATCGAGCCATCATCAAGCGAGTGGAGCAGTCCCATAGTGCTGGTGCCGAAGAAAGATGGTACCCTGCGGTTCTGTTTAGACTTCAGGAAGTTGAACAGCGTTAGTAAATTTGATCCTTATCCAATGCCACGGGTGGATGAACTGGTGGAGAGACTTGGAAGAGCGAATTACCTGAGCACGTTGAATCTCTGCAAGGGATACTGGCAGGTGCCGCTGAATCCAGCATGTAAGGAGTTTACTGCCTTCAGAACCCCTTTTGGCCACTTCCAGTTCCGAGTCCTTCCTTTTGGGCTACATGGGGCTGCGGCCACATTTCAAAGGATGATGGATCAAGTCCTCCGGGGTACAGGGGACTACGCAGCAGCTTACCTTGATGACATTATAATCTTTAGCCAAAGCTGGGGAGAGCATCTGGAGCACCTTAAGGAGGTGCTGACTCGCATTAAGGCTGCAGGACTAACCATCCGCCCAGATAAATGTGCCCTTGCCAAACCAGAAACCCAATACATGGGTTTTGTGCTGGGTCACGGTGTGATCCGACCTCAGGTGGGGAAGGTGGAGGCCATTAAAGCAGCAGGGCGGCCTGAGACAAAGAAACAGGTTAGAGCTTTTCTTGGACTTGTTGGTTGGTACAGGAAATTTGTTCCAAATTTCTCAGCCAGGGCAATAACGCTAACAGACTTGACAAAAAAGACCCAGCCCAACAAGCTAGTATGGACTGAGGACTGTGAAAAAGCCTTTAATGACTTAAAGGGTGCATTATGTCAGGAACCAGTCCTAAAAAGTCCTGATTTTGAAAAAATGTTTACAGTGCAGACTGATGCCTCACAACATGGTATTGGTGCGGTTCTGCTTCAAGAGGAACAAGGTCAACTCAAGCCAGTTGTGTACATTAGTAGGAAGCTCCTGCCTAGGGAGGTCAACTATTCCACTGTTGAAAAAGAGTGCCTTGCAGTTAAGTGGGCCCTGGACTCTTTAAGGTATTATTTGCTTGGGCGAAAATTTCGGTTGGAAACTGACCACCGAGCTTTGGCCTGGTTAGGCCGCATGAGAGACACAAATGCTCGCATTACTAGGTGGTTTCTGGCCATGCAGCCATTTGACTTTGAGGTACTTTATAGGTCAGGGTCACAAAATTGCACAGCAGACTTTCTCTCGAGGACACCACAGGCAGTGTCTGGAGAGGGAGGGGGAAATGTCACAGTGAGGCTCTGTGACTAGAGACTGTTATAATGAAAAGGACTCTTACTTTGACACGGGACTGTGAACATACATGCATACATGCATACTCTCTGTTTTGCGCAAATTAAACACCAGTTAACACAGATATGTTGGTCATTGATCGTGTGTTATGTAATGTTGTTCCTGTCCTTATGTAATTTCTTTCTAAGTTTGACATTTAATGATTCATAACTTTTATGTTGATTTATGTATTGTGTTGTGTTAAGAAGTAAAGCGAGACCGGTGATCATCTTAAATGTTTATTGTTTCTGTATAACAAATTACATATTATAAACAATAGTACTTACGTATTGGAACAGTTTCCCATGTCAAACCAGCAAACCCGGTCACAGTAAATGCTCACCATTTTGAAGATCCAATTCCCGCCAATACATGGTATGTTTCATTGTACTCATGTAGGAAGGGGGATGTTGGTGGTCTGCTTAATTCTGGGTTGAGCATTATTAAGCAGTAATAATTAATTGAGTTTGTTTTTTTCCAAATTTTGTGGTTTTGTCATTATAACAATTTACCTCTTTGTTATTGTTAAAGTAAATTTATTTGTTTTCTTAAATTTTTCTTTATTACCTTTTAATTACCAAATGGTTTAGTCCAAATAGGAGGGGCTTTGTCTTTTTAAGATGGCCTCTCAAATTTGTTAAGGCACTCGTAGAGTGAGTGGGGAGTTGATTTTGGAATCGCTGTCTTTTGGGTCAATTCGTTTGACATAGCCAAATGGTTGGTTGATCAGTTTGTTTTTATGTTTTTGAATTTTCATTGTAAATATATTGGGCGCACTAGAAGGAAACCTTCATTTTTGCACTCCTGGGAATAAACACTCTGAATCTTTTTTTTGACTCCTTTGTCACGTCACCTTATTTTTACACCTCCATCCGCCGGTGCATTTGGAACAGTGGTGTATGCTCTTCAGAACATCCTTGGACCCCTTTTTTCGGCAGTTGACACACCACTGGCTCCCTTACAGGGGCCTTCGTCCCTGCATCGATTATCGAGGCCTCAACAAGATCACTATACGGAACCGTTACCCCTTGCTGCTTATGGCCACAGCCTTTGAGTTACTGCAGGGAGCTTCCATCTTCACCAAACTCGACTTGCGCAATGCTGATCATCTAGTGCGCATTAGACAAAGGGATGAGTGGAAGACTGCATTTAACACTCCCACTGGGCACTACGAGTACCTAGTCATGCCCTTTGGCCTCACCAATGCTCCCGCAGTCTTCCAGGCTTTGATAAATGATGTTCTTAGGGACATGCTCAATCAGTTTGTATTCGTCTACTTGGATGATAATCTCATCTTTTCAAGTTCCTGTAATGAGCATGTGGAGCATGTCAAGAAGGTGCTAAATTGTCTCCTCAAGAATCACCTCTATGTTAAGCCGGAGAAGTGTGAATTTCATGTGACTCAAGTATAGTTCCTGGGATTCATAATTACGCCTGGTCATGTACAGATGGATCCCCGGAAAGTTCAAGCAGTGACGGATTGGCCCACTCCCTCATCTGTGAAGGAGGTGCAGCGATTCCTTGGTTTTGCCAACTTTTACCATAAATTCATTTTGAACTTCAGCTCTGTGGTGGCTCCCCTATCTGCTCTTACTAAGGGGAGAAATGCTAGTTTTCGCTGGTGTCCTGAAGCAGAGTCAGCCTTCAGGGAACTCAAACTCCGCTTCACTTCAGCACCCATTCTCACTGTCCCAGACAAACACTTTGTCGTAGAGGTGGATGCCTCAGATGTGGGTATTGGAGCAGTGCTTTCCCAGAGAGGACAGGATAACAGACTTCATCCATGTGCACTCCTTTCCCACCGCCTAACTCCAACGGAGAGTAATTACCACGTGGGTGACCGAGAGTTACTGCCAGTTAAACTAGCACTTAAAGAATGGAGACATTGGCTTGAGGGGGCCAAACACCCATTTCAAGTGCTCACGGACCATAAAAATCTAGAGTATATTCAGCAGGCGAAGCGACTTAACCCTCGTCAGGCACGCTGGTCTCTATTTTTCAACAGGTTTCAGTTTATTTTATCCTACCGTCCTGGCACAAAAAATCTTAAACCTGATGCTCTGTCTCGAGTATATGCAAGTAGTAACCAAGAAGATTCTATCACTCCCATTATCCCTAGCTCCAAGATAGTAGCCCCTGTACGGTGGGAACTTGAAACTACTATAAGACAAGCCCAGGCCAGGGAACCAGACCCAGGTGGAGGGCCTATCAACCGTTTGTTTGTCCCTAAATCAGTTCGCTCCCAGGTTCTCCAGTGGGGTCACTCCTCTCGCCTGACCTGCCATCCTGGCACTATTCGCACCCTTGAATTCCTCCAGAGACGATTTTGGTGGCCGACCATCAAGGAGGACACCAAAAGCTTTGAAACCGCCTGTCCCACATGCAATCAGGGGAAAGTCTCTCATCGCTCACCTCAAGGTTTGCTCCATCCTCTCTCTATACCTCGAAGACCCTGGTTTCACCTCTCCATGGATTTTATTACTGGACTCCCACCATCCCAAGGTAACACTACCATAATTGTAATTGTTGACAGATTTTCTAAGGCTGGCAGATTCATTCCCTTGCCCAAGTTGCCCACTGCTAAAGAGACTGCTGAGTTGATCATTAACCATGTGTTTCGAGTCTATGGCATACTTCAGGACATTGTCTCTGATCGAGGCCCTCAGTTTTCCTCAATTCTGGCGGGCGTTCTGTCAACTTTTGGGGGTTACGGTGAGCCTATCCTCTGGATTCCATCCTGAGTTCAATGGTCAAACAGAGAGATTAAATCAGGATCTGGAAACTACTCTGAGGTGCATGGCTGCCAGCAATCCAACCTCTTGGTCATCCTTCATTATGTGGGCAGAGTATGTACATAACACTCTATGCTCCTCTGCAACGGGCATGTCTCCCTTTGAATGCCAGTTTGGTTATACCCCTCCACTGTTCCCTGAACAAGAAGTTGAAGTTGGAGTTCCCTCCGTACTGCAGTTCATCCGACGCTGTCGCCTGACATGGAAGAAGGCTCGACACAAACTTCTCAGAGTCTCTCAGCAGTATCAGCGACAGGCTAATCGTAGGCGCAGACCTGCTCCCATACTGCATCCAGGCCAGAGAGTTTGGCTCTCCACAAAGAACTTGCCCTTACGAGTTGAGTCCCGTAAGCTCTCCCAGCGTTTCATCGGGCCTGACTGCTTTTGACCATAATTCAATGATGGTATCAACAAGGAAAGACAGATATATGTTAACCAGACCTCAACAAACCTACAGCACAAACATCCTGGTGACCTCATAACAAAACCCCTTTTCTTTACTGCCTTCCAAAGGAATGCCGCCTCTTTTGCTCGTACAACAAAGAAACTCTAGTCACACAGAGGATCTTTAAAAGGACAATCCAGAAAAGACTGCTGCTATTAAAGCAATATACTCAAGAGACAATATATATATGAATGTGGTATTTTATGTTTCGTTTATCTTACTGTGGTTATTAGAACTCAGGATATTTTAATCTATGACTTAACCTGTTTAGTGGGTAAAACTATAGGTATTCAATATAAGTACCTCATGTTTGATATTGATTTAAACCTTATTTTGATTCCAATAAGATGAAAAGGATGAATGTTGACTTTTAGCATCATAAGGTATGATTATAACACTTTATAGAAATCTGCTAGGATATTTCCTTCAGGTGACATATTTATTGGCAGATAATGTATGCACGAAAAAGAAGTCGTGCTGGGCGGGGCTCCGCCCTACAGAGACAATGTGATTGGGTCAGACAGTGAATAGGATGGACTTAATTCTGTCTGATAAAAACAGACACCCCAACTTTACAAAAAGAGAAGAAAAGAACAACTGGGGTTGAACAACTGGTGTAACTGCAAGGAAACTTGGCTGAAAGTTTGGCCTGATCGTGCTGCAAAACATCTGGCTGATCATCTGAAAAGACTTCAACACCCTGTCCACGTCTGACCAAAGAAAACTTGCAAAGCTGCTGCGTAAGAACTTCAAACTCGCTATTCGCGCGCTACCAGAAAGCCATCAAATCCAAAAGGAGGAATCCCGAGTGACGTCACGCGACAACAACACGTCAGCAGGAAAGTCCGGGGCTTCCCTCCAACAACCCCTCAAGAAGTACAGCCTTCAACTCAACTTCAACTCACAGCAAGTAAAACAAACAAATCTTTGATTCGCTGAGCTGATTGAATTGAATGAATCGTTAAAAGATAACGATAACCGAGTCTTCTGTTTGTGACGTCCCAATAAGGTCGTCTTTATTCTCAGGAAAAGAGAATATTTAACTGATTTCAAACTGCTTTGATCTTGCCATAATGTGTGTATGTGTGTGTATGTGTTTTGGTTATTTGTGTTTGGTTATAAAAACTGTGTTGTTTGAGCACTGTGCTGATATGCTGTAGTTAAAATCTTAGAGAAATCTGAGAAAAGTACATAAATAGGGAGCGAAGCGCAGAGCAATTAGCAGGAGCGTCCAAACAGTAGTGAAGCTGGAAGCTTGTACCCTAAAAAGGGAACCGACTGTGCATGGAACGCACACTTCTCCACCTTGACAAAAAGCCCATTCTCAAGCAGCCTCGGGAGCACTCGCCTGATGTGCTGCACATGTTCCTCGAGAGACGAAGAAAAAAATCAATATGTCATCCAGGTAAACATATATGAACTGATCTACCATGTCTCTCAGCACATCATTGACGAGTGCTTGGAAAACTGCGGGACAGTTGGACAACCCAAACGGTATGACCAGATACTCAAAGTGCCCCCTGGGGGTATTAAAGGCAGTTTTCCACTCATCCCCCTCCCTTATGCGAACCAAATGACAGGTGTTACATAAATCTAATTTGGTGAAGATGGATGCTCCCTGTAACCTCTCGAACGCTGAAGACATCAACGGCAAAGAATAAGTATTCTTTACCGTGATGTTGTTCATGCCCCAGTAATCAATACAAGGTCGCAGAGAGCCATCCTTCTTCACGACAAAGAAAAAACCTGCCCCCGCTGGAGAAGAAAAAGGGTGAATGATCCCAGCTGCTAGAGAATCAGAAATATATTTCTCCATGGCCTCCCTTTCAGGAACCAAAGAGAGTATAACCTGCCCTTAGACGGAGACGCAGCTGGAACTAGATCTATGGCACAGTCATAGGGACAATGTGGAGGGAGAGAAGCAGCCCTGGACTTACTGAACACTTTCTTCAGGTCGAGATACTCCTCGGGCACGTTTAACAGATTCACCGCCTCATCCTGCAACAAAACACAAGACACAGGGGAACAAGCAGACACAAGACAAGAAGCATAATAGTTCTCTCTCCACGCAGAGACGGAACTCTGGCCCCAATTCACTCTAGGGTCGTGTCGGATGAGCCAGGGATGGCCCAGCACAACCGGGGCCATAGGTGAATCCGTCAATAAAAACTCAATTGTCTCTGTATGATTTCCTGACGTGACGAGTGTAACTGGTATAGTGGAGTGAGTGATGTCGGGAAGTGATTGTCCGTTAAGTGCACTGACAGAGACTTTGTGGCGGAGCGAGGCCATGGGAATGTGGAGCTAGTGAGCCAGAGTTCTGTCCATGAGGTTACCTTCTGCCTCCGAATCCAGCAGAGCCGAACAGTCATGTCTTCCGGCCGCCCATTGCAGTCTTACCGGGAGGAGCGTGGTGGTTGAGGATTGGTTCAACGATACTCCACCCGACAGTAACCTCAAATCTACTGCCGGGCTTGTGTTTTTACTGGGCCGAGCCCTACCAACCTGCATGGGTTCGCTGTCGGACAAGTGGCTGACCGTGTGTCCAGACTCGACAGGGGAATAATCAGGAACTACTGGCAACAGCTGATGATGAGCTCGCTGGTCATGTTGCTGTAACCGTGAATCTACACGGAGAGCTAAATCAATCAGTCCATCTAAGCGGGTGGGCAACTCCATGGTGAATATCTCCCTCTGGATCCGATCAGCCAACCCATGCAAGAACATGCCCCATTGCGCCTCCTTGTTCCACTTGCACTCGGCCGCCAGGGTTCGGAACTTGATGGAGTAGTCCGAGACAGATCTTTCACCCTGATGGAGATCGGCCAGCCTGCGTGCACAACTACCGCGCGATCGAAGACTGTCTTCATCTCCTCAGAAAGTGCGTGGAACGAGGAACAGCAGGAATGACAATTCTCCCACAGCGCTGTTCCCCATAAAGCCGCCTTCCCAGACAGCAGGGTGAGAACTAACGCCACCTTGGACTCCTCTGTGGCGAAAGTCTGTGGTTGCAGGGAGAAAAACATTGAGCATTTTATGAGAAAAGCTTGACACAGGTTGGGCTCACCGTTGTATGCCTCGGACACCTGCGCCACTAACGCTTGCACGGCTCGACCAGTCGCGAGCATCTGCTCATCCTGATGATCCAAACGCGTTGTTGTTTTCGAGGCATCCTTGAATGGTTAGAGCTTCCGCTGAATCCATTGCTGGTCAGATCCTTCTGTTATGGAATCAAGAGAAAGGATTCAATTGCGGATATACAACAGTTTATTGAGAGAACAAGCAAAGTCACTAGTCGGAATGGAACTAGTGGATGCACAGCGTGGATGAAAGACAGGCGCAGGGACGCAATGGGCAGCCAAGTCCAGCTGTAGAATCCTCCGAAGCCAGGGCAGAGACAGGAACACACCAGGAGACAGAACGTGCAGCAGCAGAACAGGAACACAGAGAAACTCTGAGGATCTGACAATGAGAGGAACGTTAGCTGATCTTAACCCTCTGGGGTCGACAAACGCGTATACGCGTTTTGAGGCAGATTTTCCTGATAAGGCCGAAATGAGCTTGAATTACTCTGCCATTTTTGATCGTACAGATAAAAGCAATACACCATTCGAATCTGTAAGGGGTCTACGTTTATTTGTATACACTCATAATAACAACTAAATAACTCCGTCTCCGCGAACTGTTTTTAGAAACGCGTCACTAAAATGAACTGTAACTCAGCAAATACTTCACACAGAGACATGAGAAATATATCTATAGAAAGCTTGAAGTGTCTACTTTGAAATAAAGCAAGTCTTATCGAAAACAAACATTATGTGATGAAGTAATCCGTATGAAACCAACACGATGTTCATTCTGTCCCGTCTGACTCATTATCGCTAATGTGACCCCGCCCCCGCGCGACTCGCGCTGTTCATATGTAAATAGCCACGTGGTAAGTGTGCGCGTGCAAACGCCCAACAACACAAACAAAGAGGAGGTCCTTCATCGCGGCTACTGTTCGTTTCTGGAAGACTCGCCGAGTAAAAGCAGGATTTCCCTCGAAAGAAGAACACGATTTCATCCAGCAGAGGAGATGAGTAAGTAATGTTTCTTTTTTACATTAGTTACCGTGTTATTGTGACATAAACCTGAACAGATTTACTAACAGTTAGCTAGGTTTTCCCCCAAACGACAACATGATGAATGCTACGTGTCTAAGAATGTTTAGACCATGTTTATTATTAATACTGTTCACAAATAGATTTTAATAGCGTGCTAAACAATAATAATTAGTTTCTCAGATATAAAATATCATTTTTTATAGTACAAAGTACATCCTTTTATTGTACAAAGCATGCTTGAGTCTGTGGCTACAGAATCATATCATAGACTACTATAAAATCATACATACTAGACTATATGACTACAAAATCATAGTTAGGTTTTTCCCAAACTATAATTCCTGACTACAGTGTTTGAAATCGTGTAAAACATTTTGAATATGATAGGCAGTTCATTGTATTTAAATTTCTTACAGCGCTATGATGTTTTCATGCTCTATATAAAACAATAAAAGTAATATGAGTGTACACTGTAACATGATGAATGCCACGAGTCTAAGTATGTTTAGTACATGTTTATTATTAATAGCCTACTCTGTTCAGAAATAGATTTTAGTAACGTGCTAAACAATAATAATTAGTTTCTCAGATATAAGATTTCTTTCTCTTTTTTTATGATAGTGATATATATGATATTTATGATATATATACAGATGTTCCTGATATTAACATGCTCACAAATGTTTTTTTGTTTGTATTTTATTGAATCAGATACCAGCACCAGATGAATCCTGATGTCTCTTCAAACTGTTTTCCTCTGAGAGCGCTGTACCAACATCAGATGTTCAACTACACTGATATTCTATGTCAAAACAAGCTCCTTCTCTACTGATTATGTTTTTTTCTTCTTGAATCCATGGAAAGAAGTAGAAACACTTAAATAACACACGTAAATATCAGGTATGATTTACTTGTTTCACTTGTTGAACAGAATCTGTTGCAGGAATGACTCAAAGTCTGTTCACATCTCTGTGGTTAGATCAGTGTGCACAATAATGTGTCTTTGACTTTCATTATGTATGTTTTGATTATACTGTGTTGTAAATAAAATACAAATAATTTAAAAAACCCTTTTTTCCAATCTCCTCACATTCTCTCTTACCTGCCTCAGAGTCACAGTCACACTGATGGGCCATTAGGGGCCCATAGGGGAGGGCCCTTTGTCTCTCAGGTGAGACTCACTTAATATTCATGGCCATTGCCACTCCCTCGCATATAGACCCTCGATGACAAAACATGTCTTGAAAATTTTAAATCAATATATTGTTGTCTGTGAATAAGTAAGCAGAATGATTTTCACATAATTTTGAAGTAAATATTCTAGCCTACAAGACTGATTACTCAAAAGTCTTGGTCAGGACTATTTGTTATGGGTTTTATGGCCTTATTTCAGCTACATTTTTTTTCCCAAAACTTACAAACCACGCATAATATTTTTTTTCTAAAAAATGCAAATATGTACATCCATCTTGGTCACATATTATTGTAGCACAGTTTGTGCTGAATACAAAAAAAATTACATGTTGGTCAATAGTATGTTTTAAGTAGCTGAAATAAGCACAAATATCAGGGCATGTCAAAACATCTCAAGGGCCCCAAAATGACCTCGGACCCCAGAGGGTTAAATCAGCCTGTAATCACGAGCTCGGACACACCCTCTCACACAGCACACCACAACAGACAAGCAAGGATGAGACAGTGATTCTATGAACCGTGACAGTTACCAAACAAATGAAACCAGTATAAACAAAATTAATCTTTGCAGAAGTTGCATCTGAAGTGGCATTTAGATGTATTTACACACTGTTTAATGCAGCTCAATCAGATCTGGAAAGATCATTTTGATAGTTTGTGTAAAAAGACAAAGCAGAGAACGTCTCAGGTCCTTTGGAGCATCAAAACAGATTCTTGTATTATTCTCTTTTACAGTACTGCAATTCTGTTTGTTACATGAGTTTGTCTGTTAAGCTAAAGACTAAGTTGAGGAACCAAATTACAATCTGTTCAAAGACAGTAGGACAGCCTTGAATACTTAAATTATCTTTCTTATTGTAAGAGCCTCTTAAGGCTGGCCAAGAATATTGATTCTAATCCCAGTCATGTGTTGTATAATGAATTTGTGCTTCTACCATCAAATCGTCGATATAAAGTGAAACTAAAATATTCCTTTGTACATCAGGCTGTGGTTGTCAGGGTTATGGACCTGTTTTGTGTTTGTTTATGTCCTTATTTGGTCATTCCTGCTCCTGTCTTCGTTGTCTCATTTTTAGTTCCTCCTGTGTCTATTAATTACCTCGTTGAGTTCATGCATTTAAGCCCCATTTTCCCTGTCTCCAGTGTCCAGTGTTAGATGTCAATTCTCTGTGTGTGTTTCCCTGTTTTGGATCATTAAAGATTGTTCTTTGTTAATTCTCCTTCGTCTCCACGCTCCTACACAGTTCCTCAACCCGTGACAGAACACTGGACCTTAAAAAATAGTAAGTGGCGCCCTTTCTCCCTGTTTTGTTTCCGTTTTTTGAAAGTTTTTTTGTTTCTCCCCTCGAAATTCTCTGCCCTAGCCTGCCAATATCTGCCTTTTGTGGAATATGCCAGGGAATTCTGTGGGCTCACCATTTTTACTACATTGGACGACGCCACGCTGAATTCCTTGTTCTGGATCGGAGCCAATTACCATCACCCCGTGGACCTCCCAGACACCACTGGACACCATCATCATCTCGTATCATATTATTCTGCAGGCTGTTTGTGACCATCAGGGACGCTTCACTGACACCCACGTGGGTGCATGACACCACAGCCCACTCTACAGGAGGTCAGTGTACCCTCCTCCAGGGCACTTTATCCGGGCAGATGGAGGATACTCATGCCTCCGACACCCATTCCCCCTCGTCACTCCCTACAAGAGGCAGGTCGTGCATCATGCACTGAATCATCCAGGCCCAGCAGCACCACCAGGGTCTCCCTGCTCAGCTGAATGAAAGTGTCCATCTTTTTTCCCCCCAATGTGTTTTATGTTCTGTTAATTTGAAATTATGTGATTTTCCTGATGTTGCAAATATTATGTTGTAAATACACGTATTGAAACAATTTATTCTCATTTACAAGTTATAATTTACATATAATTTTTGTATAGGGTGAGGGCTAATTGTTGTATACACACGAGGTGGATAGTGGAAATATTACAAATGGGTAATGGATTACCTCTAAACCACACTGGCCGAGTTTTTGTCCCCAGTAAATAAATGGTCATTTTCACTCCTTAATTGAATGTATTGAGCTGTCTGCTCCTTGGTCCCTGGAACAAAACAAAGTATTACAAGTTTTTCCTCAGACCAACTGACAAATGAAGCTGAACAGTGGAAACATTTTTAGTGTAAGTTTTAAGAGAGACCCCTAGCTTTTAACAGCTGTTTCGCTAAATATTTGAACAAATTAAAACACAGTACTACACATGTGTAAGTGTATTCGTCGGACACCACTGAATCACCCACCATTTTATTTGAATGAAAAATGTTGTCGTCACTGGCATGACGCAACCAGCCTTCTAATGCGCCCTTCGAAGTGCACAGCCTTTGAATGGGGATGCAGCCCATATTCTGATGCCATAATTCACTGGCTTGCTTGCCATATATCAGAGGTCCTCAACTCTGGCCCATTAGGTCCTGTTTCCTGCAGAGTTTACCTCCAACCTTGATCAAACTCACCTGCCTGTAACTTTCTACCAATCCTGAAGACATTGATGAGCTTGTTCAAGTGTGTTTGATTAGGGTTGAAACTAAACTCTGCAGGAAAATGGACCTTGAGGGCCAGAGTTGAGAACCCCTGCCATATACTGTACTGTCTAAATGGAAATGGGACTAGTCTTCGATCTAGTGTTACATTAGATACTGGACTATATACTGTTACATTGGAAGACCTTTCCCTTTGTCCCACAAATCCTTTAAGGAATCAGGCTTGTTTGGCTCACTTCCACCGAGCAGTACGGTACAGTACAGTACAGTACAGTACAGTACAGTACAGTAGAGTACAGTACGATTAGAGACGGTACACCCTGATCTCCAGTGAGTCTAGCTCCACCCTTTAGGTACCAGACTACTGTGCTAGGAACCCCCAAAAAAGTGGTATGGTACGGTTCACTATTTTGGTACCATTCTCAACTTCTGACAATGGAAACTTAAATAATTGCATACCATACTGTACTGAAGCGTACCGCTCGAAGGAAACGAGCCATTTGAGTGTAGGATTTAGACCGTATCATAGTACTGAGACTGCTCTCATTAGAGTTACAAATGACCTGCTTCTATCATCTGATCGTGGTTGTATCTCTTTATTAGTTCTACTGGATCTTACCGCTGCGTTTGACAAAATCAACCACGACATTATTTTGAATAGACTAGAAAACTTTGTTGGCATTAGTGGAAGTGCATTAGCATGGTTCAAATCATACTTATCTGACCGCCATCAGTTCGTAGCAGTGAATGAAGAGGTATCATATCGATCACAAGTGCAGTATGGAGTACCTCAAGGCTCAGTACTAGGGCCGTTACTTTTCATGCTTTACATGTTACCCTTTTATCAGGAGACATGGTGTTAGCTTTCACTGTTATGCTGATGATACTCAGCTCTATATTTCTTCGCGGCCCGGTGAAACACACCAAATTGAGAAACTAACGAAATGCATAGTCGATATAAAAAACTGGATGACGAGTAATTTCTTACTGCTAAATTCTGAAAAAACAGAGGTGTTAATTATCGGACGACCTAAAAACCCCACATGTAATAACCTAGAACATTATCTAACACTTGACGGCTGCTCTGTCAATTCTTCTTCATCCGTCAGGAACCTAGGTGTGCTGTTCGATAGCAATCTGTCATTTGAAAGCCATGTTTCTAGCATCTGTAAAACTGCGTTTTTCCATCTCAAAAACATATCTAAATTGCGACCTATGCTCTCAACGTCAAATGCAGAAATACTAATTCATGCGTTTATGACCTCAAGGTTAGACTATTGTAATGCTTTATTGGGTGGTTGTTCTGCACGCTTGATCAACAAACTACAGTTGGTCCAAAATGCAGCAGCTAGAGTTCTTACTAGAACCAGGAAATATGATCATATATGACAAATATTAGCCCGGTTCTGTCAACACTGCACTGGCTCCCTATCAAACATCGTATAGATTTTAAAATCTTGTTAATTACTTATAAACCCTGAATGGCTTAGCTCCTCAGTACTTGAGCGAGCTCTTATCACACTATAGTCCTCCACGTCCGCTGCGTTCTCAAACCTCTGGCCGTTTGATAATACCTAGAATATCAAAATCGACTGCGGGCGGCAGATCCTTTTCCTATTTAGCGCTCAAACTCTGGAACAATCTACCTAACACTGTTCAGGAGGCAGACACACTCTGTCAGTTTAAATCTAGATTAAAGACCCATCTCTTTAGCCTGGCTTACACATAACACACTAATACGCTTCTGTTATTCAAATCCGTTAAAGGATTGTTAGGCTGCATTAGTTAGATCAACCGGAACCGGGAACACTCCCCATAACACACAATGTACTTGTTACGTTGTAAGAAGAATGGCATCTACACTAATATTAGTCTGTTTCTTTCTTATTCCGAGGTCACCGTAGCCACCCAATCCAGTTCGTATCCAGATCAGATGGTGGATTAGCACCCACAGACAACCTCTACAGCCCTGAACGTCAGCGGAGACCAGGACACCTAGATCAGCCCCAGAGACAGATCCCCAGTGAGGACCCCGCCACCTAGACAGCCATCGGGACAAGACCACGGGAACCAGACGAGTCCTTACAATCTGACTTTGCTGCAGATGGAACAAACTGCTGGTTTCGTCTGTCCAGAGGAGAACTGACCCCCGACTGAGCCTGGTTTCTCCCAAGGTTTTTTCTCCATTCTGTCACCGATGGAGTTTTGGTTCCTTGCCGCTGTCGTCTCTGGCTTGCTCAGTTGGGGACACTTCCTTTCCAGTGATATCGTTGACCTGATTGCACAGATACTATTTAAACTGAACTGAGCTGGACGATGACATCACTGAATTCAATAATGAAATGCCTTTAACTGAAAATTGAGTGTTTAATCTTGTCATTTTACATTGACACACTATTTTCCAATTTTGATATTGTGCAATTGCTTTGACACAATCTGTATTGTTAAAAGCCCTATATAAATAAAGGTGACTTGACTTGACTTCAGATCAATGTACAATGAGCTTTTGATAAGAATAAGGAGTTTGTGACAGAAACATAAACATATACAAAATGTAACACGGTAGAATAATTTAACAAGTTTACATTTTAATATGTATTGTATGTAGTCACTAATGTATAGGGCGTAAGTTCATGTTTAAGTTGATGGGGTATTTATTTTTTATTTTTTTTGTATTTTGTCCTTCCTGTATAGCCAATCAGGTTCACTTGTCCCTGTGGATGTACACAATCAGTGCTCTAACTTAAGGTGAAGGGGCGGGAATACGGGAAAAAAAAACAGGTTATCGGAGCAGGAGGAGGAGAAGAGCACGAGGGGAGAAGAGCGTGTGATCATTTTGTCAAATTGTTACACAGAAATATAGTGTACATAATGCTGTAATGTGTTACAATAGTTTCTGTAGTTAGTGTGTTGTCAAAACGAGAATGGAGAACTTATACTACAGAGAGGGGTAAGACGTATTTCTTCACGAAATATTCCTGGTTGTGTTTATGCCAGCCGCCATTTACTAATACAGCGAATGGACTATTTACAGAGACTGAACATTGTCTATCTAGCTCGGATGGATGGTTTGTTTGGTTGGCGGGTCGTCAGCATGAGGATTCGTGGCCGTTTCAGAGGAGGATGATTCCAGATAGACTTCGGAGATAACGGGAGTGCTCTGAATTCCTGTGGCCCTGAGGAAATCACCGCGATCATGAGCTTGACGGACATTTAGCGCCGGGAGGTGAAACACGTTCTTCTTATTGGAGAGTTAAAGGTTTTTTTTTTCGGTTTGCTCCGCGTTGAGTGAAGCGGTATTTTATTTTTTGACCACCACGTACCCCAGCATCAAACAGGCCTGCAACGTGAAAACTGAGTCTATAATATTGACTTAATTGAAGAGGGGAGCTCCTATTGCCGGTTTATTATTTGGTTAAATAATCTTTAAGTTTGGGAGAGCTTTGAGTACAGAAATGTAAAGGTGTATTACTACCAACAGTGAAAGAGGACCTGTTACAACAAAATTAATAAGGAAATGTGGTGATTTGATATTTTGAGGAATTTGTCTGTGAATGTGGAATTCCAATTGCTTATTTGTATAATTGTTGTTTTATGTTACATTTAACAAAACCCTGAAGCTCAATTCTTTTACATTTATTTCAGTAAATTGTCAATTTCAGTATCCTTGTGGGGTTTCTGTGTATAATTTCGAGTTAATACAAGAGGGTGTATATATTTAGACTGTTTACGTAGATACCTTTAGTTTAAGGAACCCAAGGATTGTAGTAACCAACAGAGTTTAATCAGACTAAGCTCATTTCAAAAGGGAAAACAAATATCAAGTTTATTAATACGAACTCAGGGCCCTACCTTACACAGCTAGAAAGGAAAGGGTAAAGCGCTACAAAAACAATTTAGATTTTAGAGACAAAGATTGCAAATTACATGAAGACTGCATGTCATGAATTACTTGTTATATGCTATCATGATTTCAAAGCAATAATTGTTGATCTAACATATTACTGTACTACTGGTTTGTAGGAGAAATATTTAAGAACATGAGAAAAAGAAAATGGAATAATGATGTCTCTTTATTCTCTTATTAATGTAGGATGAATATATACAGAACAAAGATTAGTAATAAGCTACACTTAAAAAGCTATTATTTATCATTCTAGATTTCAGTGCTGAAACTCTTTATGCATCGTGTACATGTATAGACTGCTCTGAACATATGAGTATAGCATATTATACTGACTTTCATACAGTCAACTATCATTAATACAGGTTCATATGTTAATGATTCTTCATGATTTTAAATCATATGCTAAAGGTTCAGTTTTACTGGAATCACACTCTGCTAAGCTCCTGTTATTTTAAGGGAAACAGTAGGTAACCACTGAAAGTGCTGTGGTTATTCTGGTCATCATATATCCATCTTCCAGACCAAAGTCTCACATAGACGACATCTCCAACCTCCAGGATCAACACGACTCCATTTGAGGAGTGTACATCATACTGATCCTGATGAGCATGTGCTGTAACCACCTTCTCTCCGTTCTTCACAATGAAGACAGTTGATGCAGTTGAAGGATTACCACGACCAATGATAGAGAAGGTGAACTTGTACGCTCCTTTCAGTGGAGCTGTGAAAATACCTGAAGCAGATAACAAGAGATAAAGAAGAGAATCAGCTGTGCACAGCGTAATAGTTTAGAAACAACAGATCATTTGATTCTCTTATTCACATTACACAACTGCAGAGAGGTTTGAATGGAGCAGGATTCTCGTTACTATAACTGAGTTTTGTCATTGATAATTACCTGTAATTGGGTTGTAGGCGTTCCCTATGTTTGTGAAGACGTTCCTGTAGGTTAGTGTGATATCAGTGCTGAAAGGACCGATATGTCCACCGCCAGACTCCATCAGTGAAGCTGAAAATGCTATCTCTCTGTCTGTGATTGAAAAACATGAGCAATACTGTGATATATTACTGTTTTACACTGAGGATGTATTAACATAATTCAAACACAGTTTTACCTCTATTTTCCTTTCTCAGCTCCTCCACTTGACTCTCAGTAAGATTAGAAATTTCTGTGAAGGAATAAGGATTGTGTTAAATGATGTTTAAAAAGCTTATTATAATAGATAGATAACACGATTTACACAGTGACTGCTCAATTATACACTATTATTTAGACTATGCAGTGTATTGCACTGGTGTTTTCCTCTGAGAGAAACTGATAAAAGAGTGAATGTTAAGATACCATCAGTTTTCTTGTTCATTTCTTCCAGGATGAACGTCTGTTGTTCCCTCAGTCGTGTCTCTAAGGCTTATTTTAGCAGAGAGATAACACAGTTCACACTCAGTATTACACTATCATTTACATTGTGCAGTGTATTACAATTCTGTTTCACTCTGAGGATCACTGATAAAAGAGTGAATGTTCTGGTAAGATACCATCATTTTTCTTGTTCAGCTCTTCCGTCTGTTGTTCTGCAGTTTTCTCTGCATCCTTCAGTCGTGTCTCCAAGGCTTATTTAAGCAGAGAGTTCACAGTTTACACTCAATTGTACATTATAGTATGCAGTGTATTACAATTCTGTTTTACTCTGAGAATCACTGATAAAAGACTGAATGTTTTAATGAGGTACCATCAGTTTTCTTGTTCAGCTCTTCTCTCAGCTGTGTCTCTAAAGCTCTGATGTTGGCTTTCTGCTCTGTAACGGTGGCGGTCAGCTCTCTCAGTGCTGCGTGGATGTCAGGGAAGCTCAGATGGCAGTATTGTTGGCTGTCAGTCGAAGCTTCATCTCTCAGAGAGTCTGTCTGAGGTGGATTCTGTCTTCTGTCCTCATTGCTGAGCTGTTGACTGATCTCATTCTCAGCGAGTCCTCCATCTACCTGCTGCTGTACCACAAACACAAAGCTTTCCAGCAGCAGCAGCGTACATAACCAACCCTTCATTCTTCACTGATGTTCGTGTCCAGCTCTTGCTCTGTCATCCCCACAGACCCTCATGCTCTTTTATAGTGTCCTGATTTACTGTCCTTTGTGCTTGATTTATATTGCTTCAGATAAAAAAGTAGTTCCAAGTTAATTGTTAATCATATTTAAAGGGATGTTCCGGGTTCAGTAGATGTTTAACTCTATTCACAGTGTTTATGGCACAATGTTGAGCACAACAGAAAATAAATCATCTTTTTTAAATTGATCTAGATTGTCACAACACGTTCTGGTATCCATGTGCATCTGGATGTACATTTACAGAGACAAAATCAGCCATTAATGTTTACATATATAATGTTAATTTTAAAAAAAGAACAAACATATAATCCTTTCTAACTATTACTGTACAACTACATTATACAATATACTGAAGATGACAGGCTACATGTGTAGAACACAAGAAATGGTATACAGCCTTATTCAATACAAGTTATTTAACAAAAAACTTTCCAAGTTCAATTCATTGACATAAAATATTAATTAACCTGATTAATAAATGAGCATGAATATTAATTATTAACCGGAAAGGCCCGTCTTATGCACTTATGCTTTGCAAATGTCAGTCAGCACAATCACCATCAGCATGGGTTTGAAAATCATATTTCACTGGTTTGGACTCATGTCATGGAGAACTCGATATGAATATTCACAAAGCTGGAATGCTGTGCTTTGCAACAATAGACTTACAGCTTGTGGTGAAAAGCAGTAGCCGTCGTCCAGAAGTGCGCAGAGAAAAAGTTACTTCTCTCAGAAAACGTACAAATAAAGATCATTTTAGATGTTTAATTACTATTTGCAGCATTGTGATCGCTAGAAGAGGGCTTAATGAACTCATTTTTGTGAAAACCTCAAATTCGACCAAAACTGACATTTTTCACTTCTTTTGCCTGTAGCTCAAAATTAGCCCGAGCGCATTCACACTCATTTCGCCAGAACGGGTCACATATACTGTATAGATGAATGCATAAGTCAATGCTCAGCATTACCCTGATGTTTGGTCTTCATATCTTTAGCACAATGGGCCTCTTTTATCAATCTAACGTAGAAACAAGCACAGATCTGCGTGTACAAATCATCTTATGACAGAGTTCACGTGTGATTCATCAAACATTCATATGATGCCAATCCCATCGTACGAAAGATCACACGTTGATAAATGCAGTGGCTGAAAACAATCTTCATTTGAGTGTCACGCCACTAAAACATCCCGGTTTAGAGGCCTTGACCCTAGAGTTTACGACATGAAGAAACAAAACCCAGTCAAAAAGAGGAAGTAATCTCATGAAAGAGAAATTGATCTCACTCCAAATATACCTGTTAACCTTGTAACTGCAAAAATGTACATTAAAATCCACTGAAGTGCCTTGAAACGCACCATTATTCTACTGTATGTGTTGATGTCAGTTTAACTGAAACAGGAAGACAGCGCGGGACGTATCAAGCAGTCCCACCACCTTTTTAAATAGCCAGTAGTGTTTGTTTATATCACAGTTTGGGCTAGGCTGCTGGTGTAATGTCAGTTTATGATGATCTAATTACTCTTGTCTATCCCTTTGTTAATAAAACCCCTCTTTATTACACGTGTGTCTCGTTTGTGTTGATAATACAGTAAGAGGCTCTACAAGTTAATGATCCTTCAGACTGGTCAAATCCTCCATGATTGCTCTTTACTGTCAAGATGAGGCTATTTAACACTGATATCACTACAATGTGCTAGAAGTGATTTACACACTTCAGATAACATTTACATTTAATTGTTTTACAATACTGTAATGTGAGCTGTGATGTTAATTATTACTTGCTCATAGGATCTGTTTGTCATGTTGTTACGGTTGGTGCTAGGAAAAGCACACGACGAAGGAGTAACTCAAAAAACGTTTAATTACTTTACTTACTTTTACTTAATTAGCAGACACTTTTATCCAAAGCGACTTACAAATAACAAAAAGTAACTAAAAAGTTAAAACTCTATAAATACTATATATACACATTTAAGAAAATAAAGAAATTAAATAAAAATAACAAATGCATACAACATTTCAAAACTACACATTTAAATGAAAACAAAAAATAAAAGTTAAAAACAATTCAAAATACTAAAACAACAAAAGGTATGAGTATAATAATGATTATAACATAACACTAAGCCAAACACCAAAAAAAAAACTACATGTGTGTATGTACAGCCACACACATATACATAAATAAATATGTATACTGAAGTACTAAAATAACTCAATAAAAAACCTATGCAGACATAATAAAAAAAAGTTATAAAATGACAACATTACTACAACTGTAACTAAAACTAAAATAGATAAATACAAATCAAACTGCATTAGTTTATCAGTAATCCTAAAAAATAACACTGAGCCAAACACACATGCTAAAAAACAGCGATAACTTACACATAGTAAGAAATGGTTATAAAAACTGAAACAGAAGTGAAGCAAGTAGCAGGAAAGAGGAGAAATAAAGCGACACTTGTATCCTCTGCTGGTGTCCCTGTCCGGTGGAGTCGATGGTCTTTACACTCTTCGGTCTTCAAACGAGGAGGCCTTCACGCAACAGCTGCCGCGGTAAACTACGCTTTTTAAACCCGTCTAACAAAATACTAATCCAGTTCAGCTGAACACACTTTCCTGTTAATCACAACAAACGGCCCAGCAAGCGCCCGACACTGACAAGGGACGCGATACCATATATATATTGTGATGTTGCTATAAATGTTGAAGGACATTTGTTAATGTCATGATGTTAGCAATGTTCAGTGTAGCTATAACTGGTTATAGCTGTTAGTCTCTGTTCACTTTAAGGGGCGGGGAATAGTCTGGCGCGGGGTGGAGGACGGACTAGAGAGAGTTCAGAGTGAGAGCTGAGAGCAGTGAGTGCTACTCTTCCTTGTTTTGTTCTGTGTACGGCGTGGGTTACAGCCAAACAGTAACCCCTTTCAGTGCTTTAATAAAGTTACAGAGCGACTGAGTGAGAACGCCTGGCTTCATTAGTAGTGAAACGCTACAATATAATTATAGTCCATAGAGACAATACAAGGAGTCTGGAGCAGGGTTGCACAAACACGTAGACATAAACAATAACCGACAATCAACTGAACGGAGAGCAGAAGGAGTTTGTCCGTTTTGTTGGTTAGAGAGCGGAGATTCTCCAGATGGATGCTAGGCAGCGCCACGGAGGCTTTTAAAGGATGTTTATGACACATGACAAGCGGGTATCGATCAGTCCTTAATAAAACATACAAAGAGTGCATGTCTGCCTATTACAGAATCAAACTCCATTTTAGATCACAATCGGAGGTTATTACAAGCACTCGATTACAAGTTATTACAAAGTTTTGAGCAAAAACATTAATAATTACATACATTTTCAATGTAGCTTGATGCTTATTGTACCTCTCATTATTTCAGATGTATTCTTGTAAGCATTACGGCTATTTTGTGTTTGTGATGAAGAAACAAGTTATTTATCTTAATTTAATGCTGTATATTGAGCAGCGGATGATGTAAACCACACGAGGTACATGCGCTACATGAAGAATAAATGCATTGTTGGTCGGCGCCACCTAGCCTAGCGTGCAGGCGTGAATTAGCAGAAGCTGAACATTAGTTTCACGCTCGGTGTGAAAGCAACATTCGCGGGCGATTCGCATCGCTTTTTCGCATCACGCTCAGTGTCGAAAGGCCTTTACATTTATACACTGCTCAAAACAAAAATCACCACAGTATAGCACCAAGTCAATTAAACTTCAGGGATATCAATCTGTCCAATTAGGAAGCATAATTAGGAGTGAATCAGTTTCTCCTGCTTTGATGCAAACGAAAGTGACAACAGGAGCACTGGAGAGACAACAGCAACACCCCCAAAAGAAAAAGGTTTTGTAGGTGGTGGTCATAGACAACTGTGCTCTTCTTATTCTTCATTCTGCCCCATATTTCAAATCCTGGCCTTTGAGATTCGAAAATCAGACTGAGCAAAAACACAAAGCGACTGAGTGATCCTCGTCACCTGGGTAAAATATATTTCTAAAAAATTATTCTTTGATTTATGATTGCTGATACACTAAATTTATTACATTTAATCGTATTAGACAGTGTTCTGCTCAGTGTCAGGCCTTTCATTATAACTGTAAACACAAGCAGCACAAACCTGTAGTTGTTATTTGTGAGGCCTGTACACACTGAGATGGTGCTGAACCCACGTGGTTTTATTTTGTTAGTTTTATTTTCATCTTTTCGGTCACATTCACTACAGTTGCACTACAGACAGTTCAGTTTCAGTGTTATCAGTGATATGCGTAAGTTATGTGTGACAAAGTGGCAAATAAACATAATTAAAGTGTTAAATGTGCTGGTCTATATATCTGCTAAAATAATGATTTTAACAGAATTATTCTTTTGTTTTATCATGCTTGCATAGATGCGTCTAAACTTGATGTAGTAACAAAAAACTCATGAAAAATATTTATTTGTGGTCATTGTAAAAATATATTTTTAATATTCATGGATCAAGGAATTTATAGATCAGGGAATCTTTATTTCAAAAGATAAAAAATAAATATATATTTTTAAAAGTGCCCAGCGAAGCATGAATAACATGGGAAATGAACAGGGGTCATGTTGTGCATCAAAGGGTTAATTCTGCTCCGGCGGCGTGACGTCACAGGGCTGCGCGCGCTCCCGCATCTGTTGTGATTCGGCTCAAGAAAGGTCTGTGTTTTTAAGTATTTAAACTGCTTAAACTGATAGAACAGTTCAGTCAATTGTATAGTTTTTAAAGGGATGCAAGATTAATTATTTGATATTGAATGTAACATTGTAATGCTTTATCTAACATTAATAAGCGTTATTGTGTGTGAGTAAACGCATCTGCACATGAAAGGTGCGTCTCGTTTCGCTCGCTGTGTCCTGAATCAGTTCATCATAAACACTAATGAGCTCACTTCTAAGTAGCGACGGAGAAACTGAGCTTTCTGAGACTCGATTGAATCGGTTGCTTCTCAAATGATTCAGTGACTCGATTGAATCGGTTGCTTCTCAAATGATTCAGTGATTCGAATCTCCGCTCGCTGATCACTGGTCAAAAGTGTGTAAATGCAGCGAGAACAACCAGGAGTTTGGTGTCCAATTTGATAAAATAGATTTAACAGAAGTATCAGCTCAAAATCTCAGAAAATTACAAGAGGATTTAAATAAACATTATGAGGAAGAGGCAAAAGATGCTTTAATATGCTCCAAAAGAAAGTGGCTTGAGCTTGGTGAAAAAAACACAAGATATTTTTATTCTCTGACTTACATATTCCTCTCAAACACTATTTGTACCCAAGACGTTAAAAAAAAAAAAAAAAAGAGTTTGACAAGCTATTTTTTTTTTTTGTTTGGAAAAACAAACCTCATTATTGAGGTAGGAAGTCAAGTAGGAAGTCAAGTTTCATTGTTAAATTTGATTTACTTCATGATAACTGCAGTAACCAGTTGATTAGATCTATTTTTGTTAGTATCTCTTCTCCTCCGTCTAAATTTGTTTGGGTTAATATGATTCCTTCATTTCAGTGGGAATATTTTTGGGGGAGTTCTTGTGTTATAAATAAAACAAAAGAAATGTCCTTTAAAATTGCTCACAGAATATACCCTGTTAAAGAAACATTAGAGCGTTTTCATCTGGATGGAGATAACAACTGCTCTTTCTGTCATTGTAAAAGAGAGTCTATTGTGCTTGTATTTTTTTCAATGTCCCTGTTCATCATTGTTTTGTATTAAAATCAACTGCATCCTAGTCTTAAATTTATCTTTTGTTTTACTTCATTCTAATGAATATGACTTTTCTAAAAGGAAAATATTTATTACGGATCTGTTTTCGTTATTAGGAAAATTTTATATTCATCAAACTAAATGGAGTAACTTAAAACCCAATTTTGCTCATTTTCCTTTAAAGCTTATTTAGAATCTATGAAGTCTTTAAAAAAATCTTAAAGCCCAAAGAACTGTGTCTCTGCTAAATAAATTTAAAATATGCTTGTGATGCCCTTTTATTTATTTAATTTGAATTATTTTATTGTTTTTTATTTTTTTTAAATTGTCTCAATTACAAAATTTTGAAAGTTCAATAAAAAAATGCAGCAAGAACAACAAACAAACACAACTGTTACAAACCTGCTGAAAATGTTCTCATGCTAGTAATTTAGTGTGTATAATCTACAAATTCTGATTTATCGTATACACATCACAACTAAATATTGAATATCTGTATAGTTTGTGCTCTTTTATGAATTTGCAGTGCTAGTTTCGAGTGTTTTTATCTAATCAGGTGATTTAACTCTCACTTCCTGACTACTGAACTAGTGCGTTGACTACTGAACTAGTGCGCTGACTACTGAACTAGTGCGTTGACTGGTTACTGAACTGGTGCTGACTGCTGAACCAGTGCTGACTACTGAACTGGTGCCTGACTGAACTGGTGCCTGACTACTGAACTGGTGCTGACTACTGAACTGGTGCCTGACTGCTGAACTGGTGCCTGACTACTGAACTGTGCGCTGACTGGTTACTGAACCAGTGCGTTGACTGCTGAACTAGTGCGCTGACTGGTTACTGAACTGCGCGCTGACCAGTTACTGAACCAGCGCTGACTGGTTACTGAACCAGTGCGCTGACCAGTTACTGAACCAGTGCGCTGACTACTGAACCAGTGCTGACTACCTGAACTGGTGCCTGACTACTGAACCAGTGCCCTGACTACTGAACCAGTGCGCTGACCAGTTACCGAACCAGTGCGTTGACTACTGAACCAGTGCGCTGACCAGTTACTGAACCAGCGCTGACCAGTTACTGAACTGGTGCGCTGACCAGTTACTGAACCAGCGCGCTGACCAGTTACTGAACCAGTGCGCCTGACTACTGAACCAGTGCGCTGACTGGTTACTGAACTGTGCGCTGACTGTTACTGAACCAGTGCGCTGACCAGTTACTGAACTGGTGCGCTGACTGCTGAACTGGTGCCTGACTACTGAACCAGTGCCTGACTACCTGAACCAGTGCGCTGACTGCTGAACTAGTGCGCTGACCAATGAACCAGTGCGCTGACTACTGAACTGGTGCGCTGACTGAACTGGTGCTGACTACTGAACTGGTGTGCTGACTGCTGAACTGGTGCGCTGACTGACTACTGAACTGTGCGCTGACTGGTTACTGAACTAGTGCGCTGACTAGTTACTGAACTAGTGCGCTGACTAGTTACTGAACTAGTGCGCTGACTACTGAACTAGTGCGCTGACTACTGAACTAGTGCGCTGACTACTGAACTGGTGCGCTGACTGCTGAACTGGTGCTGACTACTGAACTGGTGCCTGACTACTGAACTGGTGCGCTGACTGACTACTGAACTGGTGCCTGACTACTGAACTGGTGCCTGACTACTGAACTGGTGCCTGACTGACCGAACTGGTGCCTGACTGCTGAACTGGTGCGCTGACTGAACCAGTGCGTTGACTACCGAACCAGTGCGCTGACTGGTTACTGAACTGGTGCTGACTGGTTACTGAACCAGTGCTGACTGGTTACTGAACCAGTGCGCTGACTGGTTACTGAACTGAACCAGTGCGCTGACTTACTGAACCAGTGCGCTGACTGACTACTGAACTGGTAACTACTGAACCAGCGCTGACCAGTTACTGAACCAGTGCGTTGACTACTGAACTGGTGCCTGACTGGTTACTGAACTGGTGCGCTGACTAGTTACTGAACTAGTGCGCTGACTAGTTACTGAACTGAACCAGTGCCTGACTGCTGAACTGGTAACTACTGAACCAGCGCGCTGACCAGTTACTGAACTGCGCGCTGACTGGTTACTGAACTAGTGCGCTGACTACTGAACCAGTGCGCTGACTGAACTGGTGTGCTGACTACTGAACTGGTGTGCTGACTACTGAACTGGTGTGCTGACTACTGAACTGGTGTGCTGACTACTGAACTGGCGCTGACTGGTTACTGAACTGGTGCGCTGACTACCTGAACTGGTGCCTGACTGGTTACCTGAACTGGTGCCTGACTGAACTGGTGCCTGACTACTGAACTGGTGCGCTGACTGAACTGGTGCCTGACTACCTGAACCAGTGCGTTGACTACTGAACTAGTGCGCTGACTAGTTACTGAACTAGTGCGCTGACTGGTTACTGAACTGAGTGCGCTGACTGGTTACTGAACCAGCGCGCTGACTGGTTACTGAACCAGTGCGTTGACTACTGAACTGGTCGCTGACTGGTTACTGAACTGATGCGCTGACTGGTTACTGAACTGGTGCGCTGACTGACCAGTTACTGAACCAGTGCGCCTGACTGGTTACTGAACTAGTGCGCTGACTAGTTACTGAACTAGTGCGCTGACTAGTTACCGAACCAGTGCGCTGACTACTGAACTGGTGCCTGACTACCGAACCAGTGCTGACTGACTACTGAACTGGTAACTACTGAACTGGTGCTGACTACCGAACTGGTGCCTGACTGCTGAACTGGTGCTGACTACTGAACTGGTTCGCTGACTGTTACTGAACTGGTGCGCTGACCAGTTACTGAACCAGTGCGCTGACTACTGAACCAGTGCGCTGACTACTGAACTGGTGCTGACTGCTGAACTGGTGCTGACTACTGAACCAGTGCGCTGACTACTGAACTAGTGCGCTGACTGTTACCGAACCAGTGTGCTGACTACTGAACTAGCGCGCTGACCAGTTACCGAACCAGTGCGCTGACTGCTGAACTGGTGCTGACTACTGAACTAGTGCTGACTACTGAACTAGTGCTGACTACTGAACAAGTGCGCTGACTGGTTACCGAACTAGTGCGCTGACTACTGAACTAGTGCGCTGACTAGTTACTGAACTAGTGCGCTGACTAGTTACTGAACTAGTGCGCTGACTAGTTACTGAACTAGTGCGCTGACTAGTTACTGAACTAGTGCGCTGACTAGTTACTGAACTAGTGCGCTGACTAGTTACTGAACTGGTTACTGAACCAGTGCGCTGACTGTTACTGAACCAGTGCGCTGACCAGTTACTGAACTGAGTGCGCTGACTGGTTACCGAACTAGTGCGCTGACCAGTTACCTGAACCAGTGCGCTGACTACCTGAACCTGGTGCCTGACTACCTGAACTGGTGCTGACTACTGAACTGGTGCGCTGACTGCTGAACTGGTAACTACTGAACCAGTGCTGACTACTGAACCAGTGCCTGACTGCTGAACTGGTGCTGACTACTGAACTGGTGCGCTGACTGTTACTGAACTGGTGCGCTGACTGACCAGTTACTGAACCAGTGCTGACTACTGAACAGTGCGCTGACTGACTGACTGAACCAGTGCGCTGACTACTGAACCAGTGCGCTGACTGCTGAACTGGTGCTGACTACTGAACCAGTGTGCTGACTACTGAACTAGTGCGCTGACTGTTACCGAACCAGTGCTGACTACCGAACCAGTGCTGACTGCTGAACTGCGCTGACTACTGAACCAGTGCCTGACTACTGAACCAGTGCGCTGACTACTGAACCAGTTACTGAACTGGTGAGCTGACTACTGAACCAGTGCGCGCTGACTACTGAACTGGTGCGCTGACTGGTTACTGAACTGCGCGCTGACTGGTTACTGAACCAGTGCGCTGACCAGTTACCGAACCAGTGCTGACTGCTGAACTGGTGCTGACTACTGAACAGTGCGCTGACTGAACCAGTGCGCTGACTGTTACTGAACCAGCGCTGACTGGTTACTGAACCAGTGCTGACTGGTTACCGAACCAGTGCGCTGACTAGTTACTGAACTGGTGCGTTGACTACTGAACCTGGTGCGCTGACCAGTTACCGAACCAGTGCGCTGACTACTGAACCAGTGCCCTGACTACTGAACCAGTGCTGACTACTGAACTAGTGCGCTGACTACTGAACTGGTGCTGACTACCGAACTAGTGCGCTGACTGACCAGTTACTGAACCAGTGCTGACTACTGAACTGGTGCTGACTGCTGAACTGCGCTGACTACCGAACTGGTGCTGACTGGTTACCGAACCAGTGCGCTGACTACTGAACCAGTTACTGAACCAGTGCGCTGACTGAACCAGTGCGCTGACTATTGAACCAGGGAGCTGACTACTGAACTAGTGCTGACTACTGAACTGGTAACTACTGAACTAGTGCTGACTGCTGAACTGGTGCGCTGACCAGTTACTGAACCAGTGCTGACTACTGAACTGGTGCTGACTGGTTACCGAACTGGTGCTGACTGGTTACCGAACCAGTGCGCTGACTACTGAACCAGTTACTGAACTGGTGCGCTGACTGAACCAGTGCGCTGACTGACTACTGAACCAGGTGCTGACTACTGAACTAGTGCTGACTACTGAACCAGGTGCTGACTACTGAACTGCGCTGACTACTGAACTGGTGCTGACTACTGAACTGGTGCTGACTACTGAACCAGTGCGCTGACTGCTGAACCAGTGCGCTGACTACTGAACCAGTGCGCTGACTATTGAACCAGGGAGCTGACTACTGAACCAGTGAGCTGACTGGTTACTGAACCAGTGCCTGACTACTGAACTGGTGCTGACTACTGAACCAGTGCTGACTACTGAACTAGTGCGCTGACTACTGAACTAGTGAGCTGACTAGTTACTGAACTAGTGAGCTGACTAGTTACTGAACTAGTGCGTTGACTACTGAACTAGTGCGTTGACTACTGAACTAGTGCGCTGACTAGTTACTGAACTAGTGCGCTGACTACTGAACTAGTGCCCTGACTACTGAACTAGTGCTGACTACTGAACTCGTGCTGACTGCTGAACTAGTGCTGACTACTGAACTAGTGCGCTGACTCCCTCACTAGTGCGCTGACTACTGAACTAGTGCTGACTACTGAACTCGTGCTGACTGCTGAACTAGTGCGCTGACTACTGAACTAGTGCTGACTACTGAACTAGTGTCCTGACTACTGAACTAGGGAGCTGACAACTGAACTAAAGAGCTGACAACTGAACTAGTGCGCTGACTACTGAACTAGTGCGCTGACTACTGAACTAGTGCGCTGACTACTGAACTAGTGCGCTGACTACTGAACTAGTGCCCTGACTACTGAACTAGTGCTGACTGCTGAACTAGTGCGCTGACTACTGAACTAGTGCTGACTACTGAACTAGTGCGCTGACTCCCTCACTAGTGCTGACTGCTGAACTAGTGCGCTGACTACTGAACTAGTGCTGACTACTGAACTAGTGCGCTGACTCCCTCACTAGTGCGCTGACTACTGAACTAGTGTCCTGACTACTGAACTAGTGTGGTGACTACTGAACTAGGGAGCTGACAACTGAACTAGGCAGCTGACTACTGAACTAGTGTGCTGACTACTGAACTAGTGCTGACTACTGAACTCGTGCTGACTGCTGAACTAGTGCGCTGACTACTGAACTAGTGCGCTGACTACTGAACTAGTGCGCTGACTACTGAACTAGTAACTACTGAATTAGTGTGCTGACTACTGAATTAGTGTGCTGACTACTGAACTAGTGCGCTGACTACTGAACTGCTGACTACTGAACTCGTGCTGACTACTGAACCAGGGAGCTGACTACTGAACTAGGGAGCTGACTACTGAACTAGGGAGCTGACTACTGAACTAGTGCTGACTACTGAACTAGTGAGCTGACTACTGAACTAGTGCGTTGACTACTGAACTAGTGCGCTGACTAGTTACTGAACTGCTGACTACTGAACTAGGGAGCTGACTACTGAACTAGGGAGCTGACTACTGAACTAGTGCTGACTACTGAACTAGTGCGCTGACTACTGAACTAGTAACTACTGAATTAGTGCGCTGATTACTGAACTAGGGAGCTGACTACTGAACTAGTGCGCTGACTACTGAACTAGTGCTGACTGCTGAACTAGTGCTGACTACTGAACTCGTGCTGACTGCTGAACTAGTGCTGACTACTGAACTAGTGCGGACTACTGAACTGGTAACTACTGAACTAGTGAGCTGACTACTGAACTAGTGCCCTGACTACTGAACTAGTGCTGACTACTGAACTAGTGCGCTGACTATTGAACTAGGGAGCTAACTACTGAACTAGTGTGCTGATTACTGAACTAGTGCTGACTACTGAACTAGTGCTGACTACTGAACTAGTGTGCTGACTACTGAACTAGTGCGGACTACTGAACTGGTAACTACTGAACTGGTAACTACTGAACCAGTGCCTGACTACTGAACTAGTGAGCTGACTACTGAACTAGTGCTGACTACTGAACTAGTGCGCTGACTACTGAACTAGTAACTACTGAACTAGTGCTGACTACTGAACTAGTGCTGACTACTGAACTAGTGCTGACTACTGAACTAGGGAGCTGACTACTGAACTAGTAACTACTGAACTGGGAGCTGACTACTGAACTAGGGAGCTGACTACTGAACTAGGGAGCTGACTACTGAACTAGTGCTGACTACTGAACTAGTGCGCTGACTACTGAACTAGTGCTGACTACTGAACTAGTGCGCTGATTATTGAACTAGTGCGCTAACTACTGAACTAGTGTGCTGACTACTGAACTAGTGCTGACTACTGAACTCGTGCTGACTACTGAACTCGTGCTGACTGCTGAACTAGTGCGCTGACTCCCTCACTAGTGTGCTGACTACTGAACTAGGGAGCTGACAACTGAACTAGTGCGCTGACTACTGAACTAGGGAGCTAACTACTGAACTAGTGTGCTGACTACTGAACTAGTGCTGACTACTGAACTTGTACTGACTGCTGAACTAGTGCGCTGACTACTGAACTAGGGAGCTGATGGAGAGATTTAGTTTGGGTTTATTTTGCTCTCTGTTCATTGTTCTTTTCAACTTAAACACACAGAAAAACTCCTGCTGAAGCGACTGAGATCCACGTGACACTGTTATAAAGATGGCGATTATTAAAGAGGAGAGTGAAGACTTCAGGATTGAAGCAGTGTTTAGTCTGAAACAAGAAGAGACTGAGGAACAAACAGGTTGGTTTCATTCTCAAAGCTCAACTCTCTCATTTGATCCAGTTATTCAAATGTCCAGCTCTGTTTCTGAAGAATGTGGTATGAGAGTCTTAATCAAAGAGGTTTTATTTGACACAGAGCCTCACGTGGACAGACATGTTGAGATCACATGACCAGACTAATACTAAGTGCACCTGAGAAGATCTCACTTCAGTGTTGGATATTTATTTTGACATCACCCAGTAATTTAGGAGAAATAACAGACTCAGAGAAGTGATAGAAGTAGCCGAAACTAAACAAGTAGTTTGAGTAACATTAAACCCAATATCTACTTACTAACTAAAGACCATTCATTTCTATTACTTCATTATGAAACAGTATCTAACAAAACATTTACTTTGCCTGAGGCAAACCATGTCATTAATGTTTTTTTTCTTTGAATCCTCAAAAACATTCACTCTATTAAACTGTTGTCTTTTAAACACAACTTTGTTTCCATGCGCACTGATGCTGACTTTAGAAAGCCTGACCAGAAAATCTGGAGTTTTCAAATAAATATTAAATATCAATTTTGGATTAAGCATTACACAAGTTTTCCCCAACAGCTCAAGCATACTGTACCTGTAGGACACTGACCTCGAGTTTAGGTTGCAATGCCAGTCGATTATTGGTTACTGATATAATAACAATTTTCTAGACATTTGATTATTCACTTGAGCTCTTTACTTTGCATTTTAGATAAAATGTGTGAAAGCGAGCAGTAAACAGGAAGAGATGACTGGCTCTGTTCATGTGTGCTGTCAGTCCGCGCTGCTGCTTGAACAGAGGCGGCTGCAGTGCTCTGTCATGCCACATCAAAGAGCTTCAAACAACATTTATTGTTTGAACTTGGATATAAAAAGGGCTGAATTTGAAAATAGAGACTTTGTAACAAAGCACAAAACAAAAAATGTTGTCAACCCAGCCCTAGCATCCGCACAGCTGACGTTTACCAGGGGTGTATTCCAGAAAGCAAGGTTAACTTACCATCTGCTAAACCCTGAACTCTCGGTTGATTAACCCCAAACCTGCTTTCTTGAGGTGTGTGTTTCCAAAAACATGTCTGGGAGTAAGTTCATTCAACTCAGAGTATGAAATCATTTCTGACATTTGAGTGTGGATGAGAAACTTTTGTAAAATGCTTGAAAACGCTAATGTGGACGGAGAGCATATTAAAATGAAAACTTTTTCAAATGTATCTGGATTAATGTAGATGTAGCCAAAGTGCAACTGTTTTGGTCAGTGATTTTCGTTTTGTAAACAAGGACTTGTACAAAACAATCAACAATTATCAATTCTGTTAAAAAAAAAAAAAAAAAGTGATTTTAAAATCGTAAGAAAAAATACAGCTAGGCCTATAGTTTGATTTTATTTATTTATTTTTGGTTTATAAATATGATGGAAGGACAGGATATAAAGAGGCTTTCCTGCATTTTCACTGTCTGGAGTGTAGAGACAGATGTTAAGCAATGCAAAGACTGTTTTTCTTGGCACTGCACAAGGTCAAATAATGGCTGATGTAGACGTCTTACATCAGCCATTCTGGACTCGTACCTGCTCATACCAGTAATCTTCAAACAGTGCGGATTACTGGTAATTTACCGGTAATGTTACAACTTCTCATACCAATAAATTGATGGAACAAATTTACCAGTATTTTTGAAAGGATTCTGTTCACACATGATCTCTTAATGGTAATTTGGTATGTGTGAAAGGGGATATTGATTATTTTCAATATTGATTCGAGCCTTGACTACGCAAATCAATCATCCTACTTGTACAACAGCTGAACAACAGTAGAGAAGTTAATATTGCTGGTTACTGGATTTTTATATTCAGTAATATTCTACCTTACTGCCGTGGATATTCCAAATCATAGCAATCAAAGCGTCTCAGCTGGAAAAACGCTGTGCCACCAAAGCATTCTCAAGCGCCACCAGCTGGCTGTTTTCAAAATAATGCCTGACATTTTTCAACTGGCTAAAAATGCTTTTGGTGGACACACTTTGAATATTTATTGTTAGGCATATGACCTATTAGTCTTTTTTTGCATTTATGCAATATACTGGAGCCAAACCTGAGAAAGGAGTCCAGAACATTCCATTGCGCTCCTGGACATGCAATTCACGTAGCTGTAATTCATAAGCACTAATTGACCAATCGGTAAGCCCCTCTCCTCGAACACAGATGAGCCAATTGCAGTCGAGTATCATTTGCACTGGGAGCAGAACTCAGACATCTTTAGGTTTCAGCGCCATAGAGAAACATGGGAAGATCCAAAGCGCGCATCAGCTTGATGGTGTTTATGCTACAAAAATGGAAAAACGATATGCCTGGAGTACTTGTAACACTGATTCCAGGTATCCTGAGAGGATGGGCAATATAATTTATTACATTACATTTCCTGAATCAAAACAAAACAGAGCAAAATGTCCCTAAGTATTCACCCCAATACAAATGAAGACAAAAACTTTCATTTTCTGGTTGTTTTACAATTTTCATCTGCTCAAGCAGAACGTTAATGTTATCTTGTGCTTCAGCAAGGTATCTCTGGCTAAAACTAGCTAATGTTAAAGTTAGTGAGTCCATACTAATGTACAAACCTAAATAGCGGACTGTTCTTGCATCTTGTACAGTGTATGGCAAAAACACATAAACGAAGGTCTACATTTCAGTGCCTCTCCATATTAAACTGGTTAAATATGCATTAATTTAATCATTCCCTGCGATACATGAACAGTGTTGATCCTGTATGTTTTCATCCGTGATCGTGATGACCGACCATAATATGAGACTTCTCTCGCTTGCATTGTGATCTGTAAACCCTCCTTCGAGTTACCCACCGTATTTAATTTAAAATATTTTATATATTCCTCCATGGAATATTTAATTCCCACTTGAATGGTGGCCCTTCTTCACAAGGGGGATGAGGCTGCCTATAGAAATGAGATCCTGAGATTGTCAGAGAGGTGTTCAGCCAACAACCTGACACCACCACCAAAACAAAGAAATCATCCTTGACTTTAGAAGGCACAGGGCAGACCCTACTCCCTACATCAATGGTGACTGCGTAGAGAGGGTTCAGACATTCAAATTCCTCGGCACCATCATCTCAGCAGACCTCACATGGTCAGCAGAGCTCAGAACATTTGAAAAGACCTCTCTCACCCTGGTTCCCACCTGTTTAACCTGCTGCCCTCCGGCAGGCACTACAGGTGCATCAAATCATGGACAAACAGACTCAAGGACAGCTTCTTCCCCAGAGCTATAATCACACTGAACACACACATGCACTGACCCCTCGTTGTATCTTGTGTACAATGACAATAAAGCATTCTAATTGTGTAATCCTTCTGTGTCCAATATTGTTCAAAAACATTGTGGGACAAGGTTTTCACACTGACAGCTGTCATTGTAATACAGTGAGCAGCTCAGTTTGTTTGTCCGAGGGAGCAACGGTAACTAAGGGGGGGCGGGGCTTACCGATAGGTCAATTGTGAATGTGAGTGCCGTGGACACATGCCCTATTTACGAATGATTGGAATTCATTAACATATGCATGTTTAATATGTGTGTAACTGTTCACAAAATCCACGGTTCACAGTGGCAATGTTGGAAATATTTCTGTTTTAAACCATGAAGGCGAGCCAATGGATATCACACAAGCATGTGTTTGCACCAGGGTTTGCACACGATTTATGCTGGTGAACGTCTTACTCTCGATCAATTCACTATAAGCAGAAAGTGAAAGTAAAAACGGAATGACGGAGTAATGACGAAGCTTTCGGCAACTGACGCCGCTTATTCTCTCAGAGACAAAGAGAGATGAATCTACTACTAAGGGGACACCGACACCCCACCGAATGTCCCTACGAATCTACTTCAACATGCTGATAACGGTATAGCCTATTGCTGTTTTCATTTATTTCCTTAATATTTCTCGTACATACTGAAAATGAGAAGAAACGTACTTCGTGTTAAACAGGTTGTTTTTGAAAGTCTTTTGCTTCTGCTTGAAATAAAAGCTTTTTATTTAATTGATTTTTATTGATGACTGCAGTGTTAATATTTTAATTATAGGAGTATAATTCATTGTAGGTAGCCGTAGCATATAGCCTAATAGACCTGTTTTAAAAGACCTTTTAAAAAAACATTTTAATCAAGGAGTAAATGGCCTAATCTTATCGCGTCAGTTATGCGGTAATATGCGGGGCAAATTAATTGTTTAATTAATTAAATAAAAGTAACTTCATAATAATAATAGGCCTAATAAAAATAAGAATGTAACAGGCCTACATTAATTGGAAATGTCAGATCCTCTTAATATTGCCAATAATTGATGTTTTTGACAATATCTCTGGCTATCGTCGATACAAAATCATCATCTTTCGACGCACCCCAGCAAGGGGAGGTTATCACAGGGCAGACAGCACATTGCCTGTTACGTCGTTTGGGCTGCGTTGTTGAACGCAGTGGTACCGATATTTCACACACTTTAAGCTTTTATTGTCCAAACGTAATAGGATTAGTCCAACTAATCGTTCGGTTTGTAATGCGTACCGAACCGAAAGCCTCGTACTGAACGGTTCAATACGAATACGCGTATCGTTACACCCCTAATGTTTAACTATCAAATCGTAAGTTATGAAGCGTTTGTGAATCCGGAGGAGAGTTTTCGAGAATGTCCGTTTTATATGCAAATTACTCGGAATTTACTCATATATTTATGAATGTTTCATGAATGAGGCCCATTGTGTGCACCCAGTGGCACAGAACAATGAAACTTTAAGATATCAGATAACAAATAAGGAACAATAAATAGAAAATAGATAAATAAAGAAACAAACAGTATAGACATTCCAAACCCTAAACAATAGAGGACAGTAATGGACAGTAGTACAGCATCAGTATAGTGTTTAAAGTAAGACTGTGCATCAGCAGTACTTGTAATATTGCACATAGAAAGTGTATAATAAAATGTAAACAATGCATACATAGTAGGCAGTATAAGTAAAACAGAAGCAGTCGAGCAGCAGAAGAGGACATCAGTCTGTAAGTGTTTTTCTTCAACACTCTTTTGCCACTCTTCTGACTTTGCCTCAGTTGACCTCAAGCGCGTGTCTACTACAACTAATCACACCTCAGACCACTTCCTCATCACTTCTAACCTCACTCTGACTCCGGACGCAACACACACTCCTCCGCAGGTCACCTTTCAGCGTAACCTACGCTCGCTCTCTCCCACTCGTCTATCCTCTATGGTTTCATCCTCACTTCCTCCACCCTCTCAGTTTTCAGCACTGGACACAAACACTGCTACTGACATTTTTTGCTCCACTCTAACATATTGATTAGACAACTTTTGCCCCCTTTCATCCAGACCAGCACGCACCACCTCCCCCTGCCCCCTGGCTGTCTGATGTTCTCCGGGAACATCGCTCTAGACTCAGGGCTGCAGTGGTGCAAATCAAAAAATTCTACTGACCTTAGTGTATATCAGTCACTTCTCTTCTCCTTCTGTCTCCACTGCTAAAACAACATACTACCACAACAAAATTGACAACTGTTCTGACATTCGCACACTTTTCAAAACCTTTTCTTCTCTTCCTTGTCCTCCCCCCCCCCACTTCCTTCATCAACTCATACCGCTGATGACTTTTCCCGCAGCATTCAAGCATGCTCAGGTAACCCCACTGCTTAAGAAATCCAGCACTTTTAGAAAACTACAGACCGCAATGCCTTCTTCTGTTCATTGCAAAGACACTTGAGTGAGTTGTGTTCAACCAACTCTCTATGTTTCATGCACAGAACAACCTCATGGGCAGCAACCAATCTGGCTTCAACAGCAGCCACTCAACTGAGACTGCACTGCTCTCGGTTACTGAAGCCCTGAGACTGGCAAGAGCGGCTTCCAAATCCTCAGTACTCATCTTGCTGGATCTGTCTGCTGCTTTTTACACTGTTATTCACCAGATCCTCCTGTCCACCCTCATGAAGATGGGTGTTTCAGGAACCGCACTCCAGTGGTTCAAGTCTTACCTGTCTGGTAGGTCCTTCAGGGTGTCTCGGAGGGGTGAGGTTTCTGTGTCACAACTTCTTTCTACTGGGGCTCCTCAAGGCTCAGTGCTTGAACCACTTCTCTGCGCTGCACCAATATACAATATACCTAAACTCGCTAGTTCAGACCTACGCTCCCTCCAGAAGCTTGAGTTCTGCAAATGAACGATGCCTCATGGTGCCATCCCAAAGAGGCACAAAATCACTCTCATGGACCTTTTCCTGGACTGTCCCCAGCTGGTGGAACGATCTGCCTATCTCAATCCGAGCAGCTGAGTCTTAAGCCATTTTCAAAAAAAACATCTAAAGACATCTTTTTCACCATTACCTGACCAATTAATACTAGCACTTACCTATTCTATACTATTCGTTTTGGTCTAATTTATTTATTTAAAAAAAACATCCTTTGTATGAGCACTGTGCTAGACTAACTGAGACTTGTCACAGCACTTGTATATTGTTGCTCTCTCGTTGGTCTGTTTGCCTCTAGCAATGCAATACTATAAGTAAGAAGTCTGAGAGGCAGTGCCTTCTAGCAGCAACAGTACTTCACAAATGTTCAAAAGTTGTCAACAGTGTTCTATATGTAAACAGTATATAATACATTGCAGAAAGTTTGAGTTTAGATTTGATTGAGAGCAGCCACAGCTCTGCAGAAGAAACTGTTCTTAAATCTAAATCTAAATGGCTTTATAACGCCTGCCAGATGGCTGCAGGTCTAAATGATCATGGCCAGGATGTGTAATATCCTTGTCTCATTAGCGTTTAGCGCAGTTACCGTTGCTAGGAAACGCTTGTTTTGTTTACTGTTGAGACTTGCTGAAATCGCGTTTGGTCTCGTACTGTATCACGTATCTTGTCAGTGTCTGCCCTTGCTTGGCCATTTGTTGTGATAAACAGGAAATTGTGTTCAAGCGCCAGCATAAAACAGTGTAAAGAAATACTCTTTGAGAGAAGCAGTCTATCAGCGGAAGTTAAAAGCAGCTCTTAAGTGTATTTACTTGTCTCATTAGTGTTTAGCGCAGTTGCCGTTGCTAGGAAACGCTTGTTTTGTTAACTGTGTTGAGACAAACCAGAGGACAATGCCTAACCTGCAGCACTCTCCAATAATTTCTCCTTATCCCACACCCCCCGTTTGACTGGAAGAGGTGGAGGTACTGGTCTGCTCATCTCTAATAATTGGAAATTTACTCCTTTACCATCTCTGAGTATCAACTGCTCCTTTGAATCACATTCGGTTACTATTACCGACCCTCTAAAAATCAATTTTGTGGTTGTTTATCGTCCTCCAGGACCACTAGGTAACACTGTGGAAGAATTAGATTTGCTGCTCTCAACCTTTCCTGAGGATGGTACTCCCTTAGTTATACTTGGAGACTTCAACATCCACCTAGATAAACCTCAGACTGCAGACTTCCACACTCTATTTGCCTCTTTTGATCTCAAGAGAGTGTTAACTAAGGCTACTCACAAATCAGGCAACCAACTGGACCTTATTTACACACGACACTGCTCCACTGATCATGTGCTGGTTACTCCACTGCACACCTCGGATCACTTCCTCCTCACTCTTAACCTCAACATGATTCTTGACACATCACATCCACATGTCATCTTTTTACGTAACTTATGCTCACTCTCGACTATCTGCTATGGTTTCATCTTCGCTTCCTCCCCTAAACAGTTATCATCTCTTGATGCTAACAGTGCTACTGATACTTTCTGTTCCACTCTGACATCTTGTTTAGATACTTTCTGCCCCTTATCTTCCAGGCCAGCCCGTACCACCCCTTCTGCCCCTTGGCTATCTGACGTTCTCCGCAAACATCATTCTAAGCTCAGGGCTGCAGAAAGGGTATGGTGCATATCACAAAAACCTACTGACCTTAATTTATATCGATCACTCCTCTCTGACTTCTCTGCTAATGTCTCTTCTGCTAAAAGGACATACTATCATGACAAAATTAACAATTCACCTAACTCTCGCATTCTCCCTCCTTTGTCCTCCTCCTCCCCCTCCTTCATCAACTGTAACAGCTGACGACTTTGCCACATTCTTCATTAATAAAATTACAAACCTCACTGCACAATTTTCCACACCACAATCTGTCAAACACATCTTACCAGCAAACATACACTCGTTCACATCCTTCTCTCTACTCTCTGAGACAAAGTCTCTAAACTACTCCTACTACTTGTCCACTTGATCCTATTCCATCTCATCTCCTTCAAGCCATTTCTCCTGCAGTTGTACCTGCACTCACTCACATTCTTAACACATCCCTTCACACTAGAATTTTTCCCTCAGCATTTAAACAGGCTCGCATAACCCCACTTCTTAAGAAACCCACTCTTAACCCAACACAACTATAGACCGGTTTCCCTTCTACCTTTAATTGCAAAAACACTTGAACAAGTTGTGTTCAACCAAGTCGCTTTCTCACACAGAACAACCTCCTGGACTGTAACCAATCTGGCTTCAGAAGTGGACATTCGGCCGAAACTGCCTTGCTCTCAGTTCTTAAGCCCTAAGACTTGCAAGAGCAGCTTCCAAGTCTTCATTACTTATCTTGCTGGATCTGTCCGCTGCTTTTGATATGGTCAACCACCAGATCCTCCTGTCAACCCTATTGAGAAAGGGCATCTCAGGAACCGCACTCCAATGGTTTGAGTCTTACCTCTCAGATAGGTCTTTCAAGGTATCTTGGAGAGGTGAGGTATCCAATTCGCAACATCTAGCTACTGGGGTGCCTCAGGGCTCAGTTCTGGGACCACTTCTCTTTTCCGTCTACATGGGCATCACTAGGTTCTGTAATTCAGAAACGTGGCTTTTCATATCACTGCTATGCTGATGACACTCAACTCTACCTCTCATTCCATCCTGATGATCCGACGATAGTTGCTCGCATCTCAGCATGTCTAACAGACATTTCTTGCTGGATGAAGGACCATCACCTTCAACTCAACCTAGCTAAGACAGAACTGCTTGTAGTTTCAGCAAACCCATCACTTCATCACAATTTCAACTTCCAGTTAGGCTCATCAACCATTACTCCTTCAAAAACAGCCAGAAACCTTGGAGTTGTGATTGATGATAAGCTGAATTTCTCAGACCACGTTGCTAAAACTGCCCGGTCCTGCAGATTTGCTTAATACAATATTAAGAAGATTAGGCCCTTTCTCTTGGAACATGCAACACAACTCCTTGTTCAAGGTCTTGTTCTGTCCAGACTTGACTATTGCAATGTTCTCTTGGCAGGTCTTCCAGCCAATTCCATCAAACCTCTTACAAGTAATCCATAATGCTGCTGCAAGATTAATCTTTAATGAGCCGAAAAGAACGCACGTCTCACCTCTGTTCATCAATTTGCACTGGCTACCAACAGCTGCTCGTATTAAATTCAAGACATTAAAGTTTGCCTACAGAACCACCACTGCTCTGCACCCCTTTACCGAAATTCATCAATTCAGACTTATGTGCCCTCTAGAAGCTTGCGTTCTGCAAGTGAACGATGCATTATTGTGCCATCCCAAAGAGGCACAAAATCACTTTCACAGAATTTTTCATTAATTGTTCCCATCTGGTGGAATGACCTGCCCAACTCGATCCGAGCAGCTGAATCCTTACCCATCTTCAAGAAACGGCTAAAATCACATCTCTTCAATTTTTATTTGATCCTCTAACTCTAGCACTCTCTATTCTAATTCTATTTTATGTCTTTTTATTTAAAAAAAAAAAACACACACACATTCGACCCTCTATCAATTGAACATTTATTCTCTAACTGCTAGCTTCTCTTGAAAAACTAACACTAGCTTTCTTTTTTCTATTCTGTCTACTAGTTTTATTAAAAAAAAAAAAAAACTTTCTACGTGTACTGCATTAGACTAACCAAGACTTGTCATAGCACTTTCATGTTGTTGCTCTTTTGTTGGTTTTGATTGCTTCTGATGTCCTCATTTGTAAGTCGCTTTGGATAAAAGCGTCTGCTAAATGACTAAATGTAAATGTAATATCCTTGCAGATGTTAGTTGCCTTCCTGAGACTGTTGAGAAACTGTGCTGTTGAGAAACCACGTATAGATGCAGTATGTCGTGATGCTCTCTATAGAGAAACGGTAAAAGTTTACCAGCAGTTCTTGTGACAGTCTGGCTTTTTTCATTGTTCTTAGGAAATACAACCACTGCGGTGCATTTTTTACTTGGGCAGTAATGTTATTGGTCCAGGTAAAGTCCTCTGTGATATGAACCCCAAGAAAACGAATGCTGGGAACCCTCTCCACCCTCTTTCCACTGATGAAGACCGGAGCATAGTTCAGATTTTCAGATCTTCTGAAGTCGACAATTAGCTCCTTGGTCTTCCCAGTATTCAGAGACAGGTTGTTCCTCAAACATCAGTCCTCTAGGTTCTGTACCTCCGCTCCATAGGCTGATTCGTCATTATCTGAGATTGGCCCCTCTAAAGTCGTGTCATCTGCAAACTTTACTATGGTGTTGGTGTCAGTTGTAGGAAAACAGTACAGGACGGGATTGAGCACACATCCCTGTGATGTACCTGTGCTCAGAGTGATGGTGGATGATGTGCAGGTGCCCAGTCTCACTGCCTGGGCCCTACTCTGTCAGGAAATTTTGTATCCAGTTGCAGAGCAGTGGACTTAGGTCTAGCTGGTGAAGTTTTGTGGTCAGTTTGCAGGGGATGACCGTGTTGAATGCAGAGTCCACGAACAGCATCCTCACGTATGTGTTCTTTCTCTTCAAGTGATTCAGAGCAGTGTGGGTCGAGTGAGGCCGGTATGGTATCTTTAGTGTGCGAGAGGACGAGCCTTTCGAAAAACTTCATCACTACTGGAGTGAGAGCCACTGGTCGATAGTTATTCAAAGAAATGGTATTCATTTTCTTTGCTACTGGCTGATGGCTGATTTTTGGCACTTGGCACTTGGGGACTGATGCCAGAGACAAAGACAGATTGAAGATGTCAGTGAAGACTCCAGCAAGTTGTTCCTGAGTACTCGTCCTGGAACATCGCCTGGGCCCGCAGCTTTTTGTGGATTTACTCTCCGCAGCGTGCAATGTACATCACAAATGCTCAGTTTCAGAGGCTGATCAACCTCTGTGGCTGGGATTGTGACCGTTGTCAAGTTGTCTCTGTTCTCAAACTGAGCAAAGAAGTTGTGAAGCTCGTTCGATATTGAGACATCACAGTGGGGGGAGAATAGGTAAACTTTTGTGTTCTGTGAGAGCTCTGATTCCTTTCCACACACTCCTGGTGTCAGAGTTGCTGAAGTTGTCTTCAATATGTTGTCTATAGCTGGCTTGTGCTTTATTTTATGCCCTTAAGATTGTGTATAGCTACATGGTATGCTTTGGGGGTCACCACATTTAAAGGCATTTTTGTGTGTTCTCAGAAGGTTTTTCCCTCTTTGTTCATCCATTGTTTCTGATTAGCATACTTCTTTATTGTCTTCTCCACCGTAATATTTCCTACACGGCTTTTAATGTAGAAGAGGATAGTGGCTATTCCTCCAGGTCTGGTACAGTTTCATGGGTTGCTGCATCTGCGAACAACTTCCAGATCAATCAATCAGTGCAATCAAAACAGTCCTGAAGCTGTGCTATGGCATCCTCTGGCCAAATCTTGACAGTTTGAATGGTGGGTCTTGACTTGCGAATGAGAGGTCTGTATGCTAGGGTCAGAAACAGTGAGAGGTGATCAGACTGACCAAGAGGATGGCAGGGGAAGGCTCTGTGTGAGTCCTTGATGTTGGTGTACACATGGTCCAAAATCTTGGAACATCTGGTGGAACATTTCACATGCTGATAGAATTTATGGACACTGTTCATAGATCAGCCTTGTTGAAGGCTCTGTCTGGGTGAGCATTCTGCCGTTTGCCAATAGCAGAGTGTAGCTGTGTTAGCGCTAGTTTGACATTAGCTTGTAGTGGAATATAAACTGCTACAAAGACAATGGAGAACACCCGCGATATATAAAACGGTCTACATCTCAGCATGAGATGCTCTAGATCCAGTTGAACAGTAGCTCTCAGCTGCAGTGTGGTTGGTACACCAGTCTTTGTTGATATAAACACAAAGACCCCCTCTGCTTCTCTTACTGGAGTCTTGAGTGCGGTCTGCTAGGTATAGCGTGTGGCTAGTTAGCTCCCCGGCTCAATCGGGGATTTCCGCAATCAGCTACGTCTCCATGAAAATCAGCGCACAACAATCCCTTCGGATCCATTGTGTACTGAGCCACAGCCGTACTTTGTCCATTTTGTTGGTTAATGCTCAGACATTGGTTCAAGTAGTTTTCAGTTTTCAAATCTTTTAGGCTACGCTTACACTAGTGCGTTTTCGCATGACGGTAAATGATTTGTATGTGGTTTTCATGAGATTCTAGATGGTGGTTTTCGCTCATGTGGAGTAGACAGAGATTTTTCCTGAAGCGCAGCTGAAATGCCAGTATGGACAAGGATACTTTGCATTTAAAAATGCCATTTTAAAATGAAAACGCACTAGTGTAAACACAGCCTACATCTATGGGGGTCACTTGTGAGCCGTCTCTGGGCATCAGTGTCAACTAGTAGGTGCGCAGACTGATCGGTGTATGACAGCAAAGTACCACGAGCAGATGCTCCACAAGCTTTCGAATCACTCTCGCGGTACATTGAGGTCAAATGCCAATCATTCTGCTTACCTCTGTGTCAGGTCAAACACACCTAATGATTTTTTCTTGCTTAACCCCTTAGGTATCAAAATTTAGTACCGAATGACAAGACATTTTTCAATACTCGATGAGGTCGAGGCAATGCAGTTGGTGCCTAAAAAGTATTGAATTCGATACCCAGTCCTAGTTATAAGGGGTTTGTTAACTAACTCAGGTGTGTCCTAAAGAAAGTGCCAAGTTAAAAATATTGAGAGGTTTTGAGATTACGTGTAACACTGCTTACAGTAGCTTAGTACTAATAAGATCTAGCATGCATGTTGTTGGTTGGATAGCTGCTGATATTGACAGCTAATTCCTCTCACGCAAGCGCAGAAAGCATGTGTTATGCTGCCTTCACGTGCACTTATGAAGTCGTGAATACAAGCTTGTCGTATTCAAGTGCTTTAATGTCGGAAAGAATAAAATGTAGCATCCCATTGGTTGACAATCATATAAACATTCACCACACTATACACGCAGTTTGCTGACAATCCTGGCATTTTGGACAAAGACTTATTTCACTGCTTATAGAACATACAATATGCTTTGAATGATCATTCATGTATAGCCTATAAATACACTACTTTAGCGACAAGACAAAGAAACTCGAATTTCCCGGTAGTGAATACGACTTGAGAGGTCGTTCATGTCCAATTTCTGATTAGGAAACTCGTATTTACAATAATTCTGATAGCACGTGAAGGCAGCATTAGTTTGCAGCGGTGTGTTCAAGCGCAGCTTTTTGGTTCAGATGCTGCAGACGCAAGGCAACAACACAGTTGGCTTTCGACACTGATAGTTCTTTGACGTCGGCTTGACGTGTCTTGACTTTAAAAGATTTAATGTTGCTTTTCGCATTTTTGCTTTGTGGCTTTAAATTGTGGTTTACTTGTATTTGTCTTTTTTGCTTTAGGCCTGCTGGTGCTGAAAGAGGAGAATCAAGATCCGAATGAAATGGAACAGACAGATCAGTATGAAAAACACCATGATTTAATAACTGTTGAAAAAGCCATACAGATTAAAAAGGCATCTATACGAAAAAGAGCTCAGAAAACCAAATCTAACAGCTCTTTCACCTGCCATCGTTGTGGAAGGAGTTTCAATGAAAAACAAAAACTTCAAGTGCATGAGAGAGTTCACACTGGAGAGAGGCCATTCCCCTGCCAACAGTGTGGAAAGAGCTTCACTCAACAAGGAGCCCTTAAAAGGCACATGAGAACTCACACGGGAGAGAAGCCTTACACCTGCCAACAGTGTGGAAACAGTTTCACTCAAAAAGGATCTCTTAAAAATCACATGAGAACTCACTCAGGAGAGAAGCCTTTCACTTGCCAGAGGTGTGGAAAGAGTTTCGCTCAAAAACCACACCTTCAAATACACATGAGATCTCACTCGGGAGAGAAGCCTTTCACTTGCCGTCAGTGTGGAAAGAGTTTTACACAGAAAGGCACCCTTCATTCCCACATGAGCATTCACACTGGAGAGAAGCCTTATACATGCGAACAGTGTGGAAAGTGTTTCCCTGTAAAACAAAACCTTAAAGTCCACATGAGAGTTCACACTCAAGAAAAGCCTTTCACTTGCAAGTATTGCGGGAAGAGTTTCACACATGCATGCACCCGTAATTACCACATGAGAATTCACACTGGACAGAATGTGTTCACATGTGATCGTTGTGGAAAGAGTCTCGCAACAGAATTTAGCCTTAAGTGTCACAAGATCATTCACACTGGAAAGAAACCCTTCAAATGTGATCAGTGTGGAAAGCGTTTCATATGTATGGTAAGACTTAATTACCACATGATGACTCATTCAGCAGAGAAATGCTGTAAATGTGCTCAGTGTGGAAAGAGTTTCAGTCATAAAGGTAGCTTCAATGCTCACATGAGAAAACAACACCCTCGAGAGAAGCCTGTGGGAAGAGCTTCTCACAAATAGAAAATGTTATTTTTAGGAGAGAGGCCTTTCACTTGTTTCTGTGTGTTCCTGAAACATTCAAGAAAATTTAGGAAATAAAGTGTGAATGTGACAAGAAGCAAATTTTAAAAAAGAAATAAAGAAGCAATTTTAAAAATCACCGGCATATTCACTTTAGAGGAAGGCCCATTAACTGTGATCAATGTAATGCATTTCTTTTGACATCAAACCTGATAGACACGCCTGAGAAGTGGCCCTGCAATTTAAAATAGCACCAAAAAATAGGTATCTGTTTGAAATTAAAACCTTCACGTCTTTTATTTGTATTGTTCACTTTTTTTTTTTATACTTGTCTGGAGGTTTTTTATTTTTTTTCCATATATGATCTCCTGTATCCACACCTGACTGTCTCCTTTGCGATAGTTTCAAATATTGCAGTAGACACTTTGTATGGAGACATTGTGCCATTCAGTTTACTGGTAACTTGGATTCAAAATATTACCTTTCTGTCTTACTGCGAAATGCCACAATGTAACTAAATGGTTATAAATAAAATGGTGAACTGCATGAAGTATTGAACATTGTACTAAATTATTTGATTCATGTTTAGTGAGAGAATGCCCAGGTAAACTTGTTTCCAGTCTAGACCAGGGGTGGGGAATGTTGATCCTGGAGGGTCGCTGTCCTGCAGAGTTTAGTTCCAACCCTAATCAAACACACTAATCAAGCTAATCAAGGTCTTCAGGATACAGGTAGGTATTTTTTTCAGGGTTGGAGCTGAACCCTGCAGGACAGTGGCCTTCCAGGATCAATATTCCCCACCCCTGGTCTAGCCTTAATTATGGCTACTCTTGGATTGTTACCGGTTGTGGTTGTAGTTGAAGGACGCACGACGAAGGAGTAATGAAACACACATATACCATTAGTCAACATTAAGCAGAGACAACGACAAAAAGAAAACTGAGGACTTATAAAGGAAAAGGAACAAAGGAGCAAACAAGATAATAAATGCAAATCAGGTGGGGATAATAAACGATGATTAACTAATGACAAAGACCGGAACAAAACCAAATAAGGGAAAACAGGAAACTAGAAGGGACAAACACGTAACATGGATAGGGTTGGATTTTTTATTTATTTTTTCTTTGAATCTAACATAGGGCCAGTTACATAAACATAAATGCTATGTTAATGACTACGCAGTTTATGCAACCAGCCCCATGTGTTGTAAACACTCTTATTACTTTTATATATTTTATAGAACAAAAAAAAAACATCCTGGTGTTTTAAGACATTTAGATGCAATGAAATGAGACATATTTCAAAATGTTTCACTTGATTTTATACGTTTAGTCAGGAATTATAGTTTGGGGAGTAAAATGTGTAAACGAGTAAATGTCGTCTCAGAATGATATCCTCCACTGGATCAAGTCGCACATCTCATTGTGTTCTTCTTCTGAGGTAAATTCTGGGTTATTCCAATCAGTGCGTCTTCTGCGCGTTCTTCCAAAAAAAAAGTAGTTGAGATGAACTTGAATCTTTGTTTATGGAGGTGATGTGGGTGTGCTTTATTTACTTGTCTGTGAAGAGATGTGACACAGACAGAGATGGCAGAGAGTGCACCCTGTATTTTTTCTTTATTTTACTTTTCACAGTCATCAAGGAAAACAGCACAGGTATAAATTAATTGTAAATTGATTAATGTGTTTAATTAGGGTTTATGCATAACAGAGTTGACAGAGTCCCAGTTTGCCAGTTGCAAATGATTATTAAACAGCAAGCACAAATTATGCTAAAGCGGCAGTCCTTCCAGTGCACTCAGTGTCCAAATTCACTCACTTGTTTTCATTTGCTCAGTCAAATGAACTGAATTAGTGGCCTAATGTAGGGAATAGTGAATGAGAATATAGAAGATAATTTCACATACAGCTGTCATTCTAAAAGCTGTCAAAACTTTAGCTTTTAGAATGTTCTACTCTATGATGTAATAGGCCTTTATCACACTTCCGCGTTCGAAAAGCAGAAGATTCAAATGGTAGCGTAAAAGAACTTCCGCTGCAGCCTCTATCAGTGGCTGTGCCCATAGCACGGCATTGTTGTGGATTATTTATGTAGAATTCAGCACTTTTATACGTCTTCTAAAGACAACAATCTCAGTTTACAACAATTAATTGAGTATTATGAAACGAAGGAATATGTTGTCACGATATCCCGAATGCGTATTTTGTGACTTAAACAGAAGCGCGCGAGGCATACTGTATGTGTATAGGCAATTCTTCACAGTCTGATCACATTATTTCATTACAGAACAGCGAGAACACTGTACAAACAACATATTGCATTAATAAGCATTAGAATTAGCCAAAGCTTAAAACATTAATTGTGACTAAAGGCTGTATAGGAGGATTAAATTAAAGGTTTAGGGTAAATTTGTTGTATTAAACACAATTTTTTCACATGCTGACTTTGATGCAATCCTCTATAATTGAAATATAATTCAAAAATAAACAAAATAATATTAAAAATAAAATAAAATCAGTCCGAGTAGGCCTATTCCTTTGGCAGTAACTGCGTGCTCTTCATTAATCTGACTGGCAACACTGGCAGCGCTGACAGTCTCTTTGCTCAGATAGGCTAATGTTACACATTAAAATGAAGGATGACATGATACATGGTATGGAATCAATATAAATACGCAGTTTTAACATTGATGTTTATTACGTCAATGTTCAACTAAACAAAATTTTCTTCACAAAACTGGCGTCTGTCCATTGACAATAAAGCAGGCGGAAATTCCTTTACGCTACTAATCAGAGCCGGATGTGACGACATGTGGACTGTGATAAAGGCCTATAGTGTGGATAAGCACAGCTTCCGCAGAAGATCAGCACCTGCCCCGCCCTCCGATTCTACATCACTGCCTGTTTAGCCCCACCCACTGATTCTACATCGCTGTCTGTTTAGCCCCGCCCACCAATTCTACATTGCTGTGTTTAGCCCCGCATGTAGTATTTAGAAGAGAGGCAAACGTGCAGGTATATGCAGAAACCACACGATAAAGATGCTCTGAAGACAAGACACTGTGCTGTGCCAAGCTGTGGAAAAACTGAGGAATGTAGGCTGTCAAACATAAACAACTAATAGCCAATCATATCAGTTGGCGTTTACTTCCAAGTCTACAATCCTCCACACCTATTCAAACAGAACGTTCTGATGAGGGGGGTTAAAAACAGGACAGAAAATAGCATAATATTTCTAAATTATGATGTTTATGGACCTCAGAGAACAGTCTAGCAAAAAACAAAGGCTGTTATTGAACCCTTTAATTGTACTAAATCGCAGAAATGTAGTAATCTGCTCTTTGTAGGATCAGAACGAGTCAGACAAAACTAAGATTCGATCAGAACATCGAAACATGAGGAGCGAAATTCCGGAGAGGCCCAAGAAAACAGGACATCATAAATCAGATTCCTAAGCGCCATGAGTCTGGAGCAAGCCTAACCAACAAGCCTCTTTCACAGAACAGCGCGCAACATTAAGACAAAAGAATACTCATTGACAAGTATAATGCCGGAAGGAGATCGTCAAATTTGGGACAAATAATCAAGATTAATGGTCAAAGAGATGGCCATCACATGTGTTCCACGAGAGAAATCACAAGCTTCTTTAGATTGACTTTCCCCCCACACATAGAAGACAAAGAACCAGACTGAAATTCCTCTGTCCAAAGAACATGTCTTTCGGTCCCCATAGAACTACACAGAGACTTTCTTTTTCATATGCACATAAAATCATCCTAAAAGGACATTTCTAGGCATAACACTATATTATGTATGTAACCCACACATTAGACTATCATGTTTTAAGCACATATTATGTATGTCTTTTTAATAACTATTGAATGACTTTAAGGTTTATTTGTGTTTGGTATGTATGAGTTTGACAATTCTAGCTTGAAACGTTTCTTCCAACTGATTCTTTGTCAAATGTATCATATTTTGGTTATAGAAATCACATCCAAAAGTATACTTTGCAAGAGTGTGTAAAATTTGGACCATGTGACTGATAACATGCTGATTTATGATGGAAGGAACAACCCTAGCTAAGATAATAGCCTATCTAATTGGTCAAGACACCAGATGGGATGTGTCCCAAAAGCCGAGTTTAAAAACTCAGGACACCATCAAATCTTCCTCTCTTTTTCGTCCCTTCTTCCCTTCTCCTCTTCTTCTCGCCACCGCGTTTTGACGCTGTTTAGCGCTCTTTGAGCGTGCTCTGGCCTACAGGCTAGTTGCTACTTAACACCACGATGAGAAGAAAAACCACCTAGTCTCGTTAATCATTTTATTCTTTTACTGTAGTTTATTTTCTTTCCGTTGAGTCTCGTGTTCAAAAGTTATGTTTGCCGCAAAGTCCAGCTCCGACTGCACCCGCTTCAAACTTCAACCAGCAACTGACTCCAAGACCATCCTCAGCCAACACCCAACCATTGGCTTCCCAAGACATCACTTCAAAGACTACTGAACTTCCAGCCAATCACCAACTCGGGAAAACCCCTTTCCTGCAACAACGACGACAGAACGGAATCCTTGTAACACAAAGGCAACACAAGTAAAACAACTCCAGATTCTAACTGAACTGGTGCATTTAATATAAATGTTAGCCTCATTGAGAAACTCAATGCGAGGGTTAATTAAGTGATTGATGGTTTGTTCAGGTCTGTGCAATAGCCCATATTGCTATAAACTTGGGATTTCACTTTCTCATTCTCTAAACTCCTCCTATCTCTCTTTCTGCAACGTGTGAATGTGTGACTGCTTGTGTTCATGTGTTAGATTAGTTTATGTCTTAGGTTTATATAAATAAAGTCTTATTTATATTCAAAAGAGAAGTATCTTGTGTTTTGTGCTTACAAGTTAATGTCTTAATCTGCCAATCTTGTTACTGTGCTTATTAATAGTGTTTTCACTATATTTTGGATTTTAATATCCAGTGCAGAATTAATGTTATACGGCTCGTTCAGTGAATCGCTGCCGACTCAGTGATCAGCCGCAAAACAGTGATTCTGTTCAAATTCCCTGTAAAATCATAAATGATTCCCTTTGAGCTAAATCAGAGTTGCTGCAGGATTTTTTATCTCAAATTTAAGACTTTTTAAGACCTTTTTTAAGACCTGCACAAATAAAATTAATACCATATGAGCAGGGTAGGGCAATGTCTATGGTAAACTGTAAAATGAATGTAAAAAGCATGATTTACAGTTCAGATAGAAGTTTTCACAAAACAAAAAGTTTTATAAAATTATTCACTTCACATTTCAGCCTTTAAACCATTTTCTTAAAAAATATCAAAAGTATTAATTATATTAATTTAAACAATTATCAATAAATTATTATATGTGACCCTGGACCACAAAAGCAGTCTTAAGTCGCTGGGGTATATTTGTAGCAATAGCCAACAATACATTGTATGGGTCAAAATGATTGATTTTTCTTTTATGCCAAAAATCATTAGGACATTAAGTAAAGATCATGTTCCATGAAGATATTTTGTAAATTTTGATATTACTGTAAATATATCAAAAGTACATTTTTGATTAATAATATGCATTGCTAAGAACTTCATCTGTTTCAAATAGTTGTATGTCAGCCAGATATTGTCCTATTGTCCAAACCATACATCAATGGAAAGCTCATTTATTCAGCTTTCAGATGATGTATACATCTCAATTTTGAAAAATTGACACTTAAGACTGGTTTTGTGGTCCAGGGTCACATATTAATTAAATAACATACAAACACATTTTAGTGTTTAGATTTTTATAATGGATTATCTCCTTATCGATCCACCAGTTCACATTTACAGCTCTGCGTGTTTGCAGGGTAAAAACATGGGTTGAATTTTGCATTGGTCTGAACAAAAACAACCCAATGTTCCTGCAATACTGGAGGCTGCAGTTCTAGGACCGCATAGGACCCTATTTTTTGGGACAGCACCATCTATTCCAACAGAGGAGACCTGATTCAAACATCAAACAAACAGATGCAAACAAACAGCACATCAGCCGTGAAGCGCTGCAGCTAATTAACTGAAGTCTCGCACAGACACAAGTCTTCTTTCCAAGAAAACTGAATTTTAAACCAGAATATATTGAATATTGAAATAAATTAGGTTAAATATTTCAAGAGGGTTACCAACGGGTATGTTTAGAGTTAGGAGTTGTTTAGGACAATAATTAAGTGTATACAATTAAATAACTACATAATTCCTTAAAAATAATAATATACAGAATTGAATAGCAAGTGCTATAAAATAGTATGAGCCACTAATATTCAGTCATTTAGCAGATGCTTTTATCCAAAGCGACTTACAAATGAGGACAATGGAAGCAATCGAAATCAACAAAAGAGCAATGATATGCAAGTGCTATAAGTCTCATTTAGCCTAACACAGTACATGTAGCAAGAGATTTTTTTTTAAATTATATAATAAATAAAAAGAAAGCATAGAATAGAAAAAGAATAGAGCAAGCTAGTGTTAGAGGCCTTTTTTGCTTTTGTTAATTGTATAATAAATAAAAAGAAAACGGAATACAAAAAGATTAGAAAAGCTAGTGTTAGTTATTTTTTTTATTTTTTTTAAAGAATAGAATTAGAATAGAGAGAGGTGTGACGTTCTTCATTCTCTCTTACATTCTTTTTGGCTCATTAAAAATTAATCTTGCTGCCACGTTCTGGATTAATTGTAAAGGTTTGATAGAACTGGCTGGAAGACCTGACACAATACATACATACAATAAATAAAATAAATAAAATAATTAAAAAACAAACAAAAAACTATATGGTCCTAGAAATCCAGTTCTGAAACTAAAGCCTCCTAAATTATTATTTTTGTAATTTAAGTTATTTGTGATTCTGTCCATTGTTTTATTTTGAATTATAAGTTGAAACTTGTAAATAAAAGACAAAGTAGTTCTGGAAATTGTTTATTTTTGCACAGCAAGTTATAATTTGTAAATGACAAATCTATCTATACATTTTTATTTTTTTTTGCTTCTAAATAACATTTCTATATGAAAATAAATTGTTCTATACTAAATGTACTTTTTACAACTAATTACAAAATAACTTAAATTCAACATCAGGAAAACAACATAAAAATTTAATTAACAATACATAAAACTAACAAGAAATAGAAAACTAAACTGGAAAAAGAAAAATTGTATGTACATTTTCATTCAGCTGAGCAGGGAAACCCTAGTGTTGCTGCTGGACCTGGATGGGCTGCCACAATAGAGAGCCAAGTTGTGTAGAGCTATGACAAAGTAATTGGTGGAAGAAATATTGAGTTACTTTAGTAAAGTATGCACTATTGTATATAGTTATATCGCAGTCAAATATTGTCCTATCCTCACATAAATGAAAACTTATTTTTTCAGCTTTCAGATGATGTATAAATCTCAATTCCAGTAACTACTAATAGCGCATTGAGAAAAAAAAAATCCATGCATTTAAAACCTTAACTACGTCACTTCCTGTTTGTTTCTGCCACGTGTTTTGAGTTTGAGGTCGGTCAAGTTAATTCTTTATCATCTATTTTTTATCATTTTAATTCAATTCTAAACACCATCATTTTCGTTTCTATAACGTGTGAATATATCCCCTATAATATTCTACAACAAAAACAATCACAATGCCTTTGTTATCACTAGTAAAATATTATCTTGCTTACTGTAATGTACTTAAGGTATTAAGAGTAAAAGTAAAGGTTAGTATTCTGCAAAAAAAAAAAAAGTATGATGTATGGTCTTGCATTAACATTACTGCTGCACTACTGTGGATTGCATTCGTTCAAGGCATATTGTAAAAGACCATGTTTACTTAGTTTTGCTGTCCTGTGAGGAAATGAAAAAAACATTTGTACGTGGATGCTTAAGGAATGTATTTCATTACACTCCACCACTCTTTTATCTTGCATATGAAACAAATAAAGTTTATTGCTAGAATATTAGCAAATAGTTGCTAATTACAACTGCGTCCCATGTCAAAGGCTGCTTCCGAAGGACTTGGACCAGTTTAGCCTACGGAGAACTGTTTTTGTTGCCTAGCAACTGTGACAGCTGCCGTTGATGAGCGGTAGTAACGTTTGTAAGTGGACTTATTGAGACTTTTAGTCAACTTCAGGGATCTGCACAAACAGCTTGTAACACTCCAAAGAGAAAGGAAAACTTGAAATCGCATCATATGACCCCTTTAAAAATTTGCACACTCTCTCAATACAGACGTTACACATTAATAAATAACTCCAGTCAAAATTATTTTGTAAATCCCATTTTTTTCATCTTTGATTTAGAGGAAAGCAGCTGCTCAAAATTTAAATATCTTTTTAAAATATGTCATGAACATTTTAAACCTTTCATGTGCAAATCTGCAAAAATAAATAAATAAAAGAAATAAAAAAAAAATAGGACTTTCTATTTGCTTTTAAACTGTACACACTTTTCACTAAGCTGTTTTTCTTATTTTTCAAGTTCTACATTTTCTCCTTAGCTCCATGTCGCAGTAAGTTTTGGGAGTTCATTTTTAGTCCATCTCCTATCCTGAAAAGTCTGTCTTGCAGAGATTGACTAAAAATGAGCTCCTAAAACTTACTGCTATTCTGGAAGATAAATTCTTCAAACAGTGGTACAATATTTGCTAATTGCGTTCCTTATGATAAGCAAAGTAAACAATGGAATGAATTGACGGATGCAGTGGCATTTCATTTGGCAAAAGACGTGACGCTTGTCTCCTCTCAAACTACCAAAATGGACCTCTGGTCAAGAAATGGAGATTATGAAGTGAGATACTGTAACTGTAGCCATATCTTCTGCCAAAGATATCAATATTAACTATTTTTGTGTTCAACATACAGTATTCAAAAAAAATAACATCACTTTGGGGACCAGTCATCAACAATGCGATGAACATCGCTGACGGTTATTTTCGGAAGATCCTGGAGACATCGAGTAAAAAATGACATTTTCGGCGACGCGCAAGTAAACCGGAAATAGATTTGCCGACTTCTGGCGACAGCGGAAGTTCGTCACTGCGCTTGTGCACAGAGGCTATTCACTTACAAGTCTGTGATCCGCCGTAAAGGAAGACGACGACATGTCACGCGCCGGGTGGTGTGAAGGCACTCAGGACAGTTGGACATAGCAGTCAATCGGAGGTAAAAACAATATAAATACTGTTCAGTTTCTTGCACAGACCAAGGTTTAATTTGGTTTTGTGTATGTTTTTTTGACTCTCAAAGCCACGGGTCCCATTGACTGCCATTATATGACTGACAGACTGCAATGGTTCGAGTTAAAAGTCTTCGTTTGTGTTCTACTGATGAAACAAAGTCACCTACATCTTGGATGCTCTGGGGGTAAACAGATAAACATCAATTTTTCATTTTTGGGTGAACTATCCCTTTAATGCTTACTGCATTTTTTATGCATTTGTGTCTGCATTAGTAATGTAACTGCATGCGGTATTTTGAACAGTTGTTCATTACATCAGGTAATATGTATATATTATGTGCATTTAAGATTAAATTTAATTTTTTTAATTAAATTTTTAGTTTAATTATTATTTTCATTTTAACTGAACTCTTATTCTTTTGTTTTTTTGTTTTTATTTATTTTATTAAGGACTCTCAGACCATGAGAAACAAAATTCTCTGGTCTGATGAAACAAAGATTGAACTCTTTGGCCTGAATGGCAAGCATCATGTCTGGAGGAAACCAGGCACCACTCATCACCTGGCCAATACCATCCTTACAGTGAAGCATGGTGGTGGCAGCATCATACTGTGGGGATGTTTTTCAGTGGCAGGAACTGGGAGACTAGTCAGAGTATAAGAAAAACCTCAGTGCACCAAAACATTGAGACATCCTTGATGAAAACCCAGTCCAGAGAATTCAGAACCGCAGACTGGGCAGATGGTTCTCCTTCCATCAGGACAACGACCCATTTTGGAATAACAACAAAATGTGGAAAAAGTGAAGCGCTGTGAATACTTTCTGGATGCTCCGTATGTGTTCATCCTGCTTGTGTGAGAGACATCTGGGGCCTCAAGTACAAAGAGTTAAACTAAAACATTGCATGCGGACAAAGCTGTAAATGTGCGTACGCACAAAAAAAAAATTAGATTTATGAAACTCTGCGTACGCATATCATCTTTGTACATGAAATTGAGCGCACATGCACGAGCACAACACCCCACCCTGTCTCCTCCCTCAATTAAATGAATTTCAATATGGTAATGACTCCACTTTGGCAAAAGCAAGCAGCAAGAAATGAAACTTTACGGAAATGAATTGGAGGTGCTACTTTGTCCTCCGGAATTAATAACAAAAGGAAATAAATGAGTGGGACAGTTTGGCTGAAGTCATCAATGCAGTGGGATCTGAACATTGCAGTGTAAATGAACTTTAAAAAAAATATGGTCTGATATAAAGGTGGAAGTTAAGCGGAGAACTGCTGCGCACCGACAAAGTGTGGGCAGAACAGGCGGTGGCACAGGGGTCGATGAACACCCTTTGAGCAGAGAGTTGCCTCTATTGTGGGCGACACTCTCTGGAATAGTATCTGTTGCTGTGGAAGACTCGGATATACAGTACTACAGGACTGCCATGAAGTTAACTATTTTCTCATTTATTTGCTTAACTTTGTTACACAGCTTACCAGCCTGCATTTAATTTTCAAACGCATGCAATGTAGCTGACCAAAAGTACACCAGAGGTTTTATGTATCCATTGCATTTATGGCAAATGCTTGTACCCATTAATAAGGAACAGACTCAAAATACAGTTAACACGTGATTGTTTACTTGGACTTAGATGGTGCAATAGCAGGAACATGCACTGGCACGCACTTGGCGTCCGCCTTGGCCGCACCTTGACGCATGCTGTTCTGGAGTCACAACAGCAAATCGTTTGGGCTATCAGAGAAATTAACAGTCACCTGAAAAATATCAGTGACGCACTCACAGACGTAAGCCACTCATTAAAGGAATTGGTCAAAAAATGAACTTTGTCTCTGATTACCAGTTATATTGCCGCAATCACATGTTGACGGACCTAAATGGCTTGTTGGTTGGGCTGCACATACACTGGTCCTGGGTTGAGGTCATCTGTTGGTACCACCGCGTCACCAAGTGGTATGCCGGGTCTGTGTGTGACATTGTGCAGCACACCACAGGCCAGCACGATGTGGCACACCTTGTTAGGGCGGTATAGCAGCTTCCCCCCGGTCCTATCAAGCCAGCGCCACCGACATTTCAGCTGCCCAATCGCCCTCTCTACAACTGACCGAGTGCGAGAATGGATATCATTGTATCTGCGCTCTCTGTCAGTTTGTGGGTTGGTGAGGGGGGTTAACAGCCACGTCTTCAGTGGATAACCGCAGTCTCCTAATTGGATAATTACATGCACACACACACACACAAAAAAAAAACTTTTAGATAGAACCATAACTTTAAATGCATCACTCACCAAGAAGCCACCCATCGCACACCCTGCCAGCTTGGAGCCTCGTCCCAACCATGCTGTTTGTAAGGATGTATGAATCATGGGTTGACTCAGGCCACCTTGCCACAATATTTCTTTGGCGCATTTGTGCATTACATATTATCTGCATATTTATTGAATGGAAATGTTTCCGATTCACATATGCAAATTCTTGTTCAGATGGCGCCTTTATAGCAATGTGTGTGCAGTCGATCGCTCCGATTACATTAGGAAAACCAGCAATCGATGCAAATTGCACTTTAATGTTTGGCTGGTCAACTGCATCGTATGGGAACCTTATATACCTGGTAGACATGCGGATGATCCCGTCCCATACAGGTGGCACTGTGCGGCTCAAACACGACTGGCTTATTCCTGAGCGGTCTCCCAGTTCCCTTTGGAAAGAACCAGTTGCCAGGAAGCCAAGTGTTGTCAGCACCTGTAAGGGAACGGGTAATGCGTGGCTCCTCGCTGTCGCTCTCTCCAAATTCGGATCCAACTCAGCACAGAGCTCCAAGAGGATAGCCCTTGGAAATCTGAAACAGTCATCATCGTGGCCCAGAAAATCACTGTGGTCCCTAAAAACTGCCATAGACTAAGGGTTTTATCATTTTGCACATGCTTTTATATGTTCTTACTTAATTGCATAATTGATAGAATGTTCCCATAATGCTTGTGTGACAAGAGTATGTCAATTATCTTATCAATTACAAATTAATATCAATGTTTCTCACCAGGGGCGCAACTGCACATTTGCTGAGGGGTATGCAAGATCTTGCATTTGTTCACAGCTGATTGGTTTCAGTTCTCCGCCTTGTAAATTATGCGTAATTAATGTAATTCGGTCAATGTCCAAATCCTTAAATTTAGAATGGCAAGCTGCAAAAATAACTGAGATTTTCAAAAAAAACTGCAGTACTCTGACAAGGAAAAGTGCACACGTCTTCTCGGACTCTGACGTGACGCAAAGCACTTTTCCACGTCAAAGTTTTTATAAATGTGAATGTTGCTGTGGATTTAGGCGTACACACAATGTAAGATTAAATTTGTGCATACACACACTTTATGAATAAGGCCCAGGATATTGTGAATTACATTACAGATTGGGGCAAAGGTATTGGTTTGTCTTGCAAAAGATCTAGTGCAGGGAAAGATGGAGAGCCACATCTTCAGGATGACATCAGAAGAGAGGAGTTAGATGGAGAATGCAGAGATGCAACAGAGGAGGAAGCAGAGGAAAGACCTTACCCAGAAGACCCATCAGACTGGACGGCACCCCATCAAATTACTGACACTTTTAGGCAAAACATGACTGAGACAGGGCCTTTGAAATGTCCTGATGGGCCATATCCTAGATCCGAGGCGAGTAACAGGCCATTTTCAAAAGCCTACTGTTATCGATCTACTGTCTACCATCTACTGTCTACCATCATGCTTACATTTCATGGAAATAATTGGCAACTCACTTGCAGTTATGGAAGACAATTGAAGTGAATTGCAAGAGAGAAGCATCGTCCAAACAGGAGCATGCCTTATAATAAGATATGTCCACACAGATGAAAGGACAAAAACAAGTGTACAGGAATCATTTGCTGGCTTCACTGCTGTGAAGGACACAACTGGCCAGAGCCTAGCAGAGAAACTGATTGAAGTGATTGAGAAGAATTTGGGATTGGAGGAGGATTCAGAAAGGCGTCCAAGCTTTAATCCTGGAGAAAAAACCTAGAGGCAATATTCATTCCCTGCTGCAGCCACAGCCTCAGTCTCCTTTTATGTGATGGAGCATCTTCAAACAGAAAATGTTTAACTTTCTTTGGCACTCTTCAGAGATCACTGGTGTCAAAAGTATTCACATTCATTACTCAGGTAGAAGTATAGATACTAGGGTTTAAAAAGACTTCTGTAGAAGTTGAAGTATCAACTCAAGCTTTTTACTCAAGTAAAAGTGTAAAAGTACTGGTTTCAAAACTACTTAATGTATAAAAGTAAAAGTAATGTAAGGAAAAAAATGCCATTAAAAGACAAAAGCTTAGGCTGCGCCACAGGGGCCTATTGTGCACTACCCCACCTCCTCAAAAAACATTTTTCTAAAGGCCATAATGACTATAATGTTATATTAAAATGTTAATGTTGAAAAATTTGGGTTGCACTAGGCTACCTGTTTCAGCCGCATATATGCCCATTAAAAATGAACGCATTTTAGTACAATGCAAATACATTAAAGAACCATATATGTGTACTACTGAGCATTAACGTGTTTCATGGAGCGGAAGATATGATGACTAGTTGCCTATAAGTATTGTAATGGTGCAAAAAGTCAAACTTCAGAGGCATGTCATCATTAACCTTTATTGGAATGTAAATGTACATCCAAGCTTAGCTGCAGGAATCCGTGAGGGCAACGGACAACAACATGCTGTACCCAGGGCAGGCTTAGTCACAATTACTCTTGTATGCTTCTCTATATACAATAAACATTAGTGCTGTCAAAATTAATGATTAATCCAAGTGATTAATAAAAAAAAAAAAACTCAATCCTGATACCTTCCTGGTTTGTACTATGCTCAATTCTATAGCTAATGGCAACAATGTCACATTTAACTAGAAGATGTAACAAACACTGTGGACTCAATCCTGTATGTACAACAACAGAGTACTCTACATCAGTTACATTTCACTCAAGTTCTCTTCTGGAGTCTCTGCCACGGACATCTGCGTACTTGGCTACATACGTCTGCTGTGTCCAGTGTTGCTGTAACGAGTTACAAAGTTAGTATAGCCTACTTATCACAACATTGTCAATCGCAAACGCTAATTTATTCAAACGTCTCGAAAGGACGAAGAGAAAGCACCCGTTTAATGTAAGGAGTAGAAAGTGCAGATAATTGCAAGGAGTAAAGTAAAAAGTCGGCTGAAAAATAATTACTCCAGTAAAGTATAGATACCCAAAATTTCTACTCAAGTAAGGTAACGAAGTATTTGTACTTCGTTACTCGACACCTCTGTCAGAGATTGTATACAAACTTCTCCTCGTCTGTCAAGAGATGGGACATTCTGAAAGAATTTGTGGAAATTACACTGAAGCCACGGAGTGACACCTGGTGGGAGGCAAAACTAGACTCTCAAGAGACATTATTCAGGAAATCTACCCTGCAAGCCGAATTCTCAAAGGCCACCAAAAAGCCATTGACAAGCTAAGCTTTATTCTGGAGGAAAATCTAGACAAGTGTAATGTGACAACAGTAGCCTTAAGAGTGTTTTTAACACGCCACTAACCGTTACCTCTGCTGAAAGATTCAAACCACACACATAGATATGCTACAAATAAAACTTAAAGAAATCCACAGGCAAGTTATATGGCCTTTGGAGTAAATCCAACTTTATTACAGGCATGCAAAATATAGGTATGTGATGGTGCAACAAAAATATGTCCATCTATAACTGAAGCATAAATGTTTTTCTTCATCTAAACACTTTTCAAAATGCTACAAAGTGTAAGAAATATACAAATCGTAACACAAGTTAAGTAACACTAGTAGTAGAGTACATCAAGTATATTTTCAAAGACAAAGAATTTCAATAAGAAAAGAGAAGACATTGTGTCTAAATGCCCCCCCCCACGCCTTGCTTTTGTACTTGCCCATTTTTCAATTATTTGATCAAATGACGTTGATCTTGCTAGGTTGTTTTCAATGGAGATGATTGAGTTAAGCGATCGTTGTTCATTGTTGAACGAAGGTGTGTTTTAATGAGTTTCAGTTTGCTTTAAGGATCTTTCAGCAGAGGCAACATTGTTAGAAGCACTCTCAAGGCTACTGTCAAATTTGGGAATACCTTGTCTAGATTTTCCTCCAGAATAAAGCTTAGCTTGTCAATGGCTTTTTGGTGCTCTTTGAGAATTCGGCTTGCAGGGTAGATTTCCTGAACAATGTCTCTTGAGATGTCACTTGTTGTAAGTGCATACCTCAGTGCAGATTCCTCCAGTTCTTCTTTTGTCATGGTTTCCATCTTGAAAACTAAATCTGTCAGAGACAAGGCCAATATTTTTAACCTGTCACTAAGTTCCTGGATAGCTGTGTCAACAATTGCATTAAACACACCACACCTAAAATGCACTCCAGGGTCGTCGTCTTCACTGTAATTGCTGGTTTCATCATGGAATTGTTTCTGTTTGCGAGGCGTTTTCTCCTAAACTCTGTGCTTCCATTCAGTTCACTTGCCATTTTGCATGCAATGGACATCGATTTTTGAAATCCCTCCTCTCTGTACCGTACAAAGAAGTCTTTCAAAGAACTGATCAGCATAATGGCTGTGTCCAAAGAACGCGCAAGGCTTTAACAGAGTCTAGTTTTGCCTCCCACCTGGTGTCACTCAGTGGCTTCTCTGTTTGAAGATGCTGCATCACACAAAAGGAGGTTGAAGCTGTGGCTGCAGCAGGGAATGAATATTGCCTCTGGGTTTTTCTCCAGGATTAAAGCTTGGACACCTTTCTGAATCCCGCTCATGTTGGAGTCATTGTCATAACTCTGTCCACGACAACTATTTAACTCCAATCCCAAATTCTTCTCAATCACTTCAATTAACAGAGGTCTGCTGCTGTTTTGAAACGTCTGGAGTGCAGTCAAACTGGACAGCAAAGTATTTTGCTGCTTTAATACGTGTACAGATTTAGCTGACAGTGCATTCAGATATAGACCGCAAAAACTCATTTTGAGTACATCATGACAGGTATGATGTTATTTTTTTGGAAGATGCTTCTCTGCCATTGTAACATCATAACGTGCTAGCAGCTCAGTTAAGCCTTGGAAATTGCCATTTTTAGTGCTGCCCAGTTGTTGTTTCTTCCCTCTCGGTGGCAAGTTTCTTTCAGCTAAAGATAGAATCGGTCAATCACTCTGGTCAGTACATTCTTCCAGCAGGACTTAAATGTTTGATCATACAGTAAGAACGGCAGGGTTTCTCTGAGCAGCTGGCCAATGAGAGCTCTGTATGAAAGCTGTTTATTGTGACTGAGCTGGGTTTGAGAAAGGACTTTTATTTTGCTTTGGCGGCGTGACGTCATAGGGGCGCGCGCGCTCCCGCATCTGTTGTGATTCGGCTCAAGAAAGGTCTGTGTTTTTAAGTATTTAAACTGCTTAAACTGATAGGAACAGTTCCGTCAATTGTATAGTTTTTAAAGCGATGCAAGATTAATTATTTGATATTGAATGTAACATTGTAATGCTTTATCTAACATTAATAAGCGTTATTGTGTGTGAGTAAACGCATCTGCACATGAAAGGTGCGTCTCGTTTCGCTCGCTGTGTCCTGAATCAGTTCATCATAAACACTAATGAGCTCACTTCTAAGTAGCGACGGAGAAACTGAGCTTTCTGAGACTCGATTGAATCGGTTGCTTCTCAAATGATTCAGTGACTCGATTGAATCGGTTGCTTCTCAAATGATTCAGTGATTCGAATCTCCGCTCGCTGATCACCTGTTGGTCAAAACTGTGTAAATGCAGCGAGAACAACAAACACAACGGTTACAAACCTGCTGAAAATGTTATCATGCTGGTGTAATTTAGTGTGTGTAATCTACAAAATCTGATTTGCCGTATCACAACTAATTATGAACTGTCTGTATAGTTTGTGCTGTTTAATGAATTTGCAGCGCTAGTTTCGAGGGTTTTTGTCTAATCAGGGGCCGTTGCACCAGCTGGACCTAAAAACGTTGGGTGTAAACTGCGTTGGACTTAGTTACGTCCAGCTTTCCGATGAATATTTACAGCTGTTGCATCATTTAAAACTAGGACTAGGCGCAGCTAAGCTCAGCTAGACTGTGCGCGTCCCCGCCGTTCGCGTTACTATGGTTACAACGTGAATTTGCCGGCTCCAATTAATAAATGAAAAATGGCTGCTGAACCGAAAAGAAGGAAATTAAATTACTCCGATTGTGAAACAAGAAAAATGATTGAACTCTTCAGTAAGTATATGCATATTTTAGTGTGCAAACAAAACAATTCAGTAACAAATAAGAAAAAACAAGACATCTGGCCAAAGATAACAGCGGCAGTACATGAAGCTGAGGGTGGATCAGGAAACCGGACAGTCGAGGAAGTAAAAACAAAATGTAAAAATGGAAAGATCTTCTTCAGGCAGCCAGGAGAGACTCTAGTCTGCTCAGAAACCCCCGACGGCTGGAGGACCCCCTCCTAAAATCTCACCCTACAGCACCATTATAATGGATGTGTTTGGAGACGTTTCCCGGCCTGAAGCCTGTGACACTAGTGCAAGCAGCGTAGATGAAGTTTTTCTTCCACGTCAAATGATTCATCAGACAGCACTACGAAGGTAACATTACCACTTAAATAGTGGGCTAATAAATAGTTATAGGCTATAGACCTGTTTACACCGAGTACGGAGTAACCTACACAAATTTCTGAAGCAAATTATATTTTAATTTCAACTTTTGCAGATAATCCCAATCCGTGTTTAACACCGCGGACAGCTCCAAAAAACACGACAGCGTTCCCTGCTCGAAGGACAAGGGAACCGCATCTTCAGGCGGTTTTACTGAAGTTATGAGAGTGGAGACGAGACAGAGAAGTGAAGGATGCGTGCATCATGTGTAGACCCATACCAACGCGCCACCACATCTATTCATTTCATGTTTGCATCACACACAACATGTACGTCGATTGTGTGAAAGCCTTTCCTATTTACAGAAAGGTACTCATTTGTAGATGGTGCCTGAATGCACACGTGAGTACCATCAATACAGCTAAAAATACCGGGTATGCCAGAATCTTTATAATTATAACAGTTCAATCCTGCTGAAACCAAACCTTTCAGTAAGTTCTCTGTCTCCATATATATCTAGAGGATTGGTGCGGTCTCTCATTACTCTTTCACGCCTGAAAGCCCGTCGATCGTGTAGCATGTATATCAGACACGCCGTTGTCTTTTAATTGTTTTTGTTTATTATGTTTATTATCACTATGGAAACAAGTCCAGGCTTTTCACTTTACACCTACCTTTGACTCTGTGTGAGATTTAGTCTCAGACGTGCGCTACGCCCAGATGGTGCAACAGTTATTAATTCTACGCAGGACTTAAAACGCATTTTACATCCAGCCTAGTCTTACAACCGAGTGTACGTCCAGCTGGTGCAACCGGCCCCAGGTGATTTAACTCTCACTCCCTCACTAGTGCACTGATTTCTGAACTACTGTGCTGACTACTGAACTAGTGCGCTGACTACTCTTTAATGAATTTGCAGCACTAGTTTTAAGTGTTTTTGTCTAATCAGGTGATTTAAAGGGGTGGTTTACTGCGATTTCACTTTTTTCATTTTAAATAGTGTGTAATGTTGCTGTTGGTGCATGAACAGTATCCGCAAAGTTGCTGCGCTGAAAGTTCAACGTAAGCGGAGATATCGTCTTTAAAAATCAGGAAGTTTAATGCCTACAAAAACGACTCATACGGGACTACAACGAGATACTTCCCGGGTTGCATACGTAAAAAACCCATAAATTTGCATCAACCCCTCCCTCCGGAACATGCCAAAGAGGATTCACACAGAAACTATTACTAAAATATGGAGCAGTTCCAACTTTAAAACCAGAGGCAGCGGTTGTTGGGCCACAACCTGTGAGTAAGATTTCATAATTTTAAATGTATTTGCATGTATAATTTCAGACGTAATGTTTTAGTTTTATCAAGGACGTAAACAAATGCCAACGCTGGCTTTAGTAGCCAGTTAGTTAAATGCTATTTCGTGTGTCTATGACAAACGCGTACAAATATTTTGGACCCGAATTTGTAATTATGTACTAATTTTGTAAATGTATTTTCCATGTATACTTTATGACGTAATTTTTCTATTTGATCAAGAACGTAAACACAAGCCAACGCTGTTTGGTTAGTAGCCAGTTAGTTCGATGCTATTTTGTGTGTATAAGACAAACGTGTACAAACTTCAAAAATTATATGTAATCACAACAGCAAACTTCATTCAGAAACGTTTGTAAGAGCCGTGCTTGCAGAAGTTCTGCTTGACTCTCTTCATTACCGCTTTCTGGGTCTGATTCTGGCTCAAACTGATACGGCAATATTGACACCATTATTTACATTTGACCGGAGCACATGCAACTGTCGCCGTGAAGGTGATGGGCGTGAACGTTTCCGGACAGTGTGCAGTACGCCGTTTAGCCAATCACAACACACCGGCCCAACTAACCAATCTGAGCCCATCACCTGTTTCTGAGGCGTGGTTTCAGAGAATCAGGAAGTCAACCGGTCGTTCAAATGACAGAGGAGAAAGCGGCTTACAATAAAGGTGAAATATATGAAAAATAAGGCGTTTTTTAACAAACAAAACACGAAGACATGTTATATTGCACCCCATAAACACAATCGAGCAAAGAAAAAAAGCAGTAAACCACCCCTTTAACTCTCACTCCCTTACTAGTGAGCTGACTACTGAACTAGTGCGCTGACTATGTGCTGACTACTGAACTAGTGCGCTGACTACTAGTGCGCTGACTACTCTTTAATGAATTTGCAGCACTAGTTTTAAGTGTTTTTGTCTAATCAGGTGATTTAACTCTCACTCCCTTACTAGTGCGCTGACTACTGAACTAGTGCGCTGACTACAGAACTAGTGCGCTGACTACTGAACCTAGTGCGCTGACTACTGAACCAGTGCGCGCTGACTATGTGCTGACTACTGAACCAGTGAGCTGACTACTGAACTGGTGCGCTGACTGCTGAACTAGGGAGCTGACTATGTGCTGACTACTGAACTGGTGTGCTGACTACTGAACTAGTGCTGACTCCCTTAATAGTGCGCTGACTACCTGAACCAGTGCGCTGACTATGTGCTGACTACTGAACCAGTGAGCTGACTACTGAACTAGTGAGCTGACTACTGAACTAGTGCGCTGACTGCTGAACTAGTGCGCTGACTGCTGAACTAGGGAGCTGACTATGTGCTGACTACTGAACTAGTGTGCTGACTACTGAACTAGTGCTGACTCCCTTAATAGTGCGCTGACTACTGAACTAGTGCGCTGACTATGTGCTGACTACTGAACTAGTGAGCTGACTACTGAACTAGTGCGCTGACTACAGGACTAGTGCGCTGACTACTGAACTAGTGCGCTGACTATGTGCTGACTACTGAACTAGTGTGCTGACTACTGAACTAGTGAGCTGACTACTGAACTAGTGCGCTGACTATGTGCTGACTACTGTACTAGTGAGCTGACTACTGAACTAGTGCGCTGATTGCTGAACTAGGGAGCTGACTATGTGCTGAACTAGTGCGCTGACTACTGAACTAGTGTTGACTACTGAACTAGTGCGCTGACTACTGAACTAGTGCTGACTCCTTTACTAGTGAGCTGACTACTGAACTAGTGCGCTGATTACTGAACTAGTGCGTTGTCTGCTGAACGAGTGCGCTGACTGCTGAACGAGTGCGCTGACTGCTGAACTAGTGCGCTGACTGCTGAACTAGTGCGCTGACTACTGAACTAGTGCGCTGACTACAGGACTTGTGCGCTGACTACTGAACTAGTGCGCTGACTACAGGACTTGTGCGCTGACTACTGAACTAGTGCGCTGACTACTGAACTAGTGCGCTGACTACTGAACTAGTGCGCTGACTACTGAACTAGTGCGCTGACTACTAGTGCGCTGACTACTCTTTAATGAATTTGCAGCACTAGTTTTAAGTGTTTTTGTCTAATCAGGTGATTTAACTCTCACTCCCTTACTAGTGCGCTGACTACTGAACCAGTGCGCTGACTACAGAACTAGTGCGCTGACTACAGGACCAGTGCGCTGACTACTGAACCAGTGCGCTGACTATGTGCTGACTACTGAACCAGTGAGCTGACTACTGAACCAGTGCGCTGACTACTGAACCAGTGAGCTGACTACTGAACTGGTGTGCTGACTACTGAACCAGTGTGCTGACTACTGAACTAGTGCTGACTCCCTTAATAGTGCGCTGACTACTGAACCAGTGCGCGCTGACTATGTGCTGACTACTGAACCAGTGAGCTGACTACTGAACTAGTGAGCTGACTACTGAACCAGTGCGCTGACTGCTGAACCAGTGCGCTGACTGCTGAACCAGTGCGCTGACTGTGCTGACTACTGAACTGGTGTGCTGACTACTGAACTAGTGCTGACTCCCTTAATAGTGCGCTGACTACTGAACCAGTGCGCTGACTATGTGCTGACTACTGAACCAGTGAGCTGACTACTGAACTGTGCGCTGACTACAGGACCAGTGCGCTGACTACTGAACCAGTGCGCTGACCATGTGCTGACTACTGAACCAGTGTGCTGACTACTGAACCAGTGAGCTGACTACCGAACCAGTGCGCTGACTATGTGCTGACTACTGTACCAGTGAGCTGACTACTGAACCAGTGCGCTGATTGCTGAACCAGGGAGCTGACTATGTGCTGACTACTGAACTCGTGCTGACTGCTGAACCAGTGCGCTGACTACTGAACTAGTGCTGACTACTGAACCAGTGCGCTGACTATTGAACTAGTGCTGACTCCTTTACCAGTGAGCTGACTACCGAACTAGTGCGCTGATTACTGAACCAGTGCGTTGTCTGCTGAACGAGTGCGCTGACTGCTGAACCAGTGCGCTGACTGCTGAACCAGTGCGCTGACTACTGAACCAGTGCGCTGACTACAGGACTTGTGCGCTGACTACTGAACCAGTGCGCTGACTACAGGACTTGTGCGCTGACTACTGAACTAGTGCGCGCTGACTATGTGCTGACTACTGAACTAGTGAGCTGACTACTGAACTAGTGCGCTGACTGCTGAACTAGGGAGCTGACTATGTGCTGACTACTGAACTAGTGTGCTGACTACTGAACTAGTGCTGACTCCCTTAATAGTGCGCTGACTACTGAACTAGTGCGCTGACTATGTGCTGACTACTGAACTAGTGAGCTGACTACTGAACTAGTGAGCTGACTACTGAACTAGTGCGCTGACTACTGAACTAGTGCGCTGACTGCTGAACTGGTGCTGACTCCCTTAATAGTGCGCTGACTACTAAACTGGTGAGCTGACTACTGAACTGAGTGCGCTGACTACTGAACTGGTGCGCTGACTGCTGAACTGGTGCGCTGACTACTGAACTAGTGAGCTGACTACTGAACTGGTGCTGACTACTGAACTATTGCGCTGACTGCTGAACTAGTGAGCTGACTACTGAACTGGTGCGCTGACTGCTGAACTAGTGCGCTGACTGCTGAACTAGTGCGCTGACTGCTGAACTAGTGCGCTGACTGCTGAACTGGTGCGCTGACTACTGAACTCGTGCTGACTGCTGAACCAGTGCGCTGACTACTGAACCAGTGCTGACTACTGAACCAGTGCGCTGACTATTGAACTAGTGCTGACTCCTTTACTAGTGAGCTGACTACTGAACTAGTGCGCTGATTACTGAACTAGTGCGTTGTCTGCTGAACGAGTGCGCTGACTGCTGAACCAGTGCGCTGACTGCTGAACTAGTGCGCTGACTACTGAACTAGTGCGCTGACTACAGGACTTGTGCGCTGACTACTGAACTAGTGCGCTGACTACAGGACTTGTGCGCTGACTACTGAACTAGTGCGCTGACTACTGAACTAGTGCGCTGACTACTGAACTACTGCAGTAGTCTACTTACTAGTAGTCTACTTACTAGAACTACTTACTAGTGCGCTGACTACTCTTTAATGAATTTGCAGCACTAGTTTTAAGTGTTTTTGTCTAATCAGGTGATTTAACTCTCACTCCCTTACTAGTGCGCTGACTACTGAACTAGTGAGCTGACTACTGAACTAGTGCGCTGACTACTGAACTAGTGCTGACTACTGAACTAGTGTGCTGACTACTGAACTAGTGCTGACTCCCTTAATAGTGCGCTGACTACTGAACTAGTGCTGACTCCCTTAATAGTGCGCTGACTACTGAACTAGTGCTGACTCCCTTAATAGTGCGCTGGCTACTGAACTAGTGAGCTGACTACTGAACTAGTGAGCTGACTACTAAACTAGTGAGCTGACTACTGAACTAGTGCGCTGACTACTAAACTAGTGAGCTGACTACTGAACTAGTGCTGACTCCCTTAATAGTGCGCTGACTACTAAACTAGTGAGCTGACTACTGAACTAGTGCGCTGACTACTGAACTAGTGCGCTGACTGCTGAACCAGTGCGCTGACTACTGAACCAGTGAGCTGACTACTGAACTATTGCGCTGACTACTGAACTAGTGCTGACTCCTTAATAGTGAGCTGACTACTGAACTGGTGCGCTGACTGCTGAACTAGTGCGCTGACTGCTGAACTAGTGCGCTGACTGCTGAACTAGTGCGCTGACTGCTGAACTGGTGCGCTGACTACTGAACTCGTGCTGACTGCTGAACCAGTGCGCTGACTACTGAACCAGTGCTGACTACTGAACCAGTGCGCTGACTATTGAACTAGTGCTGACTCCTTTACTAGTGAGCTGACTACCGAACCAGTGCGCTGACTACCTGAACTAGTGCGTTGTCTGCTGAACGAGTGCGCTGACTGCTGAACCAGTGCGCTGACTGCTGAACCAGTGCGCTGACTACCTGAACCAGTGCGCTGACTACAGGACTTGTGCGCTGACTACTGAACTAGTGCGCTGACTACAGGACTTGTGCGCTGACTACTGAACTAGTGCGCTGACTACTGAACTAGTGCGCTGACTACTGAACTACTGCAGTAGTTCACTTACTAGTAGTCTACTTACTAGAACTACTTACCAGTGCGCTGACTACTCTTTAATGAATTTGCAGCACTAGTTTTAAGTGTTTTGTCTAATCAGGTGATTTAACTCTCACTCCCTTACTAGTGCGCTGACTACTGAACCAGTGAGCTGACTACTGAACCAGTGCGCTGACTACTGAACTAGTGCTGACTACTGAACCAGTGTGCTGACTACTGAACTAGTGAGCTGACTACCTGAACTAGTGCTGACTACTGAACTGGTGCTGACTCCCTTAATAGTGCGCTGACTACTGAACCAGTGCTGACTCCTTAATAGTGCGCTGGCTACTGAACTAGTGAGCTGACTACTGAACTAGTGAGCTGACTACTAAACTAGTGAGCTGACTACTGAACTAGTGCGCTGACTACTAAACTAGTGAGCTGACTACTGAACTAGTGCTGACTCCCTTAATAGTGCGCTGACTACTAAACTAGTGAGCTGACTACTGAACTAGTGCGCTGACTACTGAACTAGTGCGCTGACTGCTGAACTAGTGCGCTGACTACTGAACTAGTGAGCTGACTACTGAACTATTGCGCTGACTACTGAACTAGTGCTGACTCCTTAATAGTGCGCTGACTACTAAACTAGTGAGCTGACTACTGAACTAGTGCGCTGACTGCTGAACTAGTGCGCTGACTGCTGAACTAGTGCGCTGACTGCTGAACTAGTGCGCTGACTGCTGAACTAGTGCGCTGACTGCTGAACTAGTGCGCTGACTACTGAACTAGTGCGCTGACTACTGAACTAGTGCGCTGACTGCTGAACTAGTGAGCTGACTACTGAACTATTGCGCTGACTACTGAACTATTGCGCTGACTGCTGAACTAGTGAGCTGACTACTGAACTAGGGAGCTGATGGAGAGATTTAGTTTGGGTTTATTTTGCTCTCTGTTTATTGTTCTCTTCATCTTAAACAGAAAAACTCCTGCTGAAGCGACTGAGATCCACGTGACACTGACATAAAGATGGCGATTATTAAAGAGGAGAGTGAAGACTTCAGGATTGAAGAAGTGTTTAGTCTGAAACAAGAAGAGACCGAGGCACAAACAGGTTGGTTTCATTCTCAAAGCTGAACTCGCTCATTTGAAAATGTCCAGCTCTACAGAAATTAATGATATTTCTGAAGAAACTCATAGGGTCATTCCCCGGCTAAAATTTTTGATTTTGCTAATATTTATTCTTAAAGGGTTAGTTCACCCAAAAATGAAAATTAGCATGTATTTTATTCACCCTCAAGGCATCGTAAGTGTATGGCTTCAGACGAATCCAATCGGAGTTGTATTAAATATCTAAAAATGATACCTAATTTATGTTACTCAATTTAGTGGTCGCTGAGTAATATGATTATGAATTTTCTTTTTTTGTTGCCATTAACGCTTATGTTTTAAAGGGTTAAATAATGAGCATAGTGTTCAGCATAGTGAAGCCTCTTCTCCATTGACATCCATTCAAATAAAACGGCCTCTGGTCCGCTACAATGTTTTGGCTTGCCTTCTTGTGGCTTTGGCGGCACTGCACAGACCAATCGTTGTATGACATCGAGAGCTACAAAGAGGCTCTGCATGCTTTCGAATCGCTCTTGCGGTACATTGATGTCATACAACGACCAGTCTGAGAGGGGTCTGTGATGTCACCTGCCCGTTTCTTCACTCTGGAGTTGAAGTCCTGATGGCTGGGCAGGTGCACACCAATAGCTGCTTTTCCACTGTCGGCCCAGTGCGAGACAGTCCTTTCGGCGGGGCTGGCGGGGCTAATAGACCTGTAGAACTGAGCCCGAAATCACACTGCGTTTCCACCATCGGGCCAGAAGCTCCGCAGCGCTAAAACCCACCCTTTACACGCCTCTGGAACAACGTCACCCTACTCCATCATTTGACAAACAAAGAGAAATTATCGGAAACGAGTCAGAAATAAATCACTGGAACTAGCGTGATCACAAAACAAACATGATAAAAGCAGCCGTTTGCTTGCATGTTTTGTTAAAGATTTAAATACAAAAGCATCGATGTTTTACAAGATTACGTGATACATTGATCATAATGAATTAATCAGGACTGAAAATTAGTCACACACAAATAAAGCGCTATGAACCGTTTTCAGGACACCTTCTTTCATTCAAGTATGTTTCTGTTTATTTGTAACTGAATGGAGTCCAGACAGCGCATTACATCTAATGGGCTTCCAGCTGTTCAGAGCGGACCACGTCACAGAGTCCTCGGGGGGCACTTGTATAGGAACGCAGCTCCTCCCAACTAAAATGTCCAGTAAAACATCTGAATGCTCAAATGTCGGCAGAAAGTTATTTGGTGTGCTATTTCTGATGTCCAGGAGTTCGTTTCTAGTAAACCTGATCGTGAAAAGTTGCTTAAGACAGAACAAACAAACAAAAAAAGTACAAGTACCAAAGAGCAACAAACCGTGGCTGCCATCTTCGTCGCCATCTTGCCTATTAGACACAGAGGTGAAGTAGTGTGGTAAGATTGCATTTATTTTAATTAATTAGCGCATGAGGGAGAGAGAGGGATGAAAGTTGTGTGTGTGCATTACCTGTATCTGCGCATCTCTCTCTACAAGCAATAAAGCTTATTTGCTTCAAAAACAGTGATTTTACACTTCGTTGCTAAGAAATATAATGTAGCGAGCCAGTGTAGAAGCTATTTTATTAATACAAATTTCTGTGCGCCACAATGTTTCTGTGTATATGTGCTGTGTGATCTTCGATATCTGTGTTCAGTAATGTGTGTGTGCATGCATCTATGAAAGCAGCATAGCCTACTGCATATAGTTTTAGTTTTGCTACAAACCGAGCCCGACCAAAACCTGAAGCTATTCGTTAAACCCAAACCCAACCTGAAACCCGTGAGCATTTCGGGACCCGTCAGGTTTGGGTAGCAGACCTCCACGTCGGTGGCAGTTTGCCCAATTCAACATGTTGAATCAGGATCAGGTCCGTCAGTAAGAGTGATAACTCTGTTGCCTTCATTTACTTACTAGTTTTCATCACTTTCGCTTTAATTTACAAGAACTGACTCGTTCGCTAAACTGAACTCTGAATCAGAGAAAGAAGGCTGTTCTAATATCTTACCCAAGCATTCCAATTTGTGAATATTTTCATAACAACATGAGCTGATTACAATGAATTATCATCAACGTAACTGATATTCACAATAGTTAGCAAGCGCTGCTTTGTTTATGTTTTGTATATCTGCGTTTATCTTGTATATCCTTGTTTCAGTTTTCTCCTTTTGAATGACAAATATACAGTGCCCTCCAAAAGTATTGGAACAGTAAAGACAAAATTGCTCTGTTGGCTGTGGAGTCAAGACATTTACAAATATGATTAAAAGATGAATATGAGACAAAACTACAGAATGTCACATTTTATTATTGGGTGATTCAACACATAGATGTTTTACCAGCTCAGAAGTTCAGCACTTTCAGAGTTTCATCCCTCTATCTGATGTGAGCATAAGTATTGGAACAGTTGCCTCACAGGTCTTTCTAAGTGATCAGCTGTGTCCTGTTGCATTAATTCTTCAGATGTTAAAAGCAGGGAATGTTTCGCATCAGTTATATCCATTACTTCTGCATTCTGAATCTTGCATTTGATGATGACACACACAAACCAGTATGAATATGAGGGAGCTGACTTTGAGAGAAAAGCAAGCAATTTGGATGCTAAAAGAAAAGAGGAAGTCAATTAGAGCTCGAGCAAAAACAAAGAGCATGAAGAAATCAAGAGTTTGGAAACCACCAGCAACCAATAAGAAAACAACAGTAGTTGATGACAGACAAATCATAAAAGCTGTGAAAATGAACCCTAAAAGACGTGTCTGTAAAATCACCAACAACTTCCAGAAAGCTGGGGTGATGCTCTGACAATTTACTGTCCTCAGGAGACTTTGACATAGAATAACAGATGCTACACAGCAAGATACAAACCTCTGACCAGCTCCAAAAATAGAAAGGCAAGATTAGAGTTTGCAAAAAAGACGATGAGACAAAGATGAACCTTTATCTAAGTGATGGGAAAGCAAAAATGTGGAGAAAAAAAGGGAACTGCAATGATCCCAAGCATACAGCCTCATCTGTAAAGCATGGTGGAGGTGGTGTCATGGCATGGGCATGCATGGCTGCCTCTGGAACAGGCCCTCTCAACTTTACTGATGACTTAATGTATGATGACAGTAGCAGAATGAATTTGTAAGGGTACAAAACCATCTTGCCTACCAATATTCAAGAAAATGCCACCAGATTCATTGGGAAGTGCTTCATATTGCATCAGGTCAATGACCCAAAACACCCTGCCAGTTCAGTCAAGGAGTTTATCAGGGCAAAGAAATGGAAAGTCTTAGATTGCCCAAGTCAATCTCCAGATTTAAATTCGATCGGACATGAATTTCAGCAGCTGAAGAGGAGAGTAAAGGCAGAAACTCCCCAAAACAAGCAACAATTGGAATTGGCTGCATTAAAGGCTGGGAAAAGTATTTGAAAGGATGAGAGCAAGAGTCTGGTGATGTCTACGGGTCACAGACTCACTGCTGGGATTGTGTGCAAGGGATCTGCAACTAAACAATAGCTTTTAATCTTTTATATCTGCCTTATGTTCAACTGTCCCAATACTTATGCTCGCATCAGTGAGTGGGAAGAACTCTAAAAGTGCTGTTCTTTTATTTGGTAAAACATGTGTAGCGCCCCCTACCTGTCTTTATTTTAATTAAGTAGGAAAGCGCTCCAGATTCATTAATAAAATGCCTACAGATGTTGAAGTTAGGCCCCTCTGGTGTCACTAAATGAATAATTTTCTTTTAGAAAGCTACGCAGAATTAAATCTATACGCACCTTAACTAATCAAGTCAACATAAACACTTTAGAAAGAATAAAACACTGGTAAAAATATGAAAAAAGTAAAGTATTTAATTAGAATAGAATTATAGAAATGTAAATAGATCAAATAAAGGGATTTCAGAATGTGAAATATTCGCTCACTCACTTTGTCCTTTAAATATGACACAATTTACCCCAGACAGGCAATATATCCGAATATACAGAGTTAAAGCAAGTATATATGTCCAATACACTCAGATTTGAACAGATTAACTCAAAAGGGGATGACAGTATTCAATAACTCTTATATATAAGACCAAATATACTCTGAATATTCACCTATGTGTTCAGTGCACTGAAAACTCTAAATTAACCAATATAGTGGGCCCACACACACACACACAATCACAAACCCCCCGTTGCAGGCCTGAATCGTGGCTCGTGTTCGTAGTGGCCGGGAAACAGAAAATGGCCTCTTCACTCTCCTGAGCGCAAAATAAATCAAACAATGATATCTCAATATCTCGTGAACACTACCGCAATTCCGGAATCCTGTAGCAGGCCTCGCGCAGCTCCTCGATCTCTCCCTCCCTCGTCAGCTGATGAAACGCACCTCCCGCGTCTCCAGAGGAACCCCAAATAACGTGGGTATTTGGGGCGCTATCTGGTACTCAAATGTACTCCCTCGTTGTGGAGGAAAACAACTGCGGTAACTGTCTTTAGTCTTGCTTTTTTAACTGTTGCGTTAACATCAGTTCAGATGCGCAGAATTGCGCAGTATACTCACACAGCCGGTATTCGCGCCTGAACGGCAGATTAACCGCACCGGATGGCCGTAAAACACTACGCGGCGATCTCAACAAATAAACAAATGAATACGTCAGTGTTTCAAACACGATCTACATTAAGTTCAAGATTTTTAAACTTGTAAATATATTCACTCTCTTATCGCAAACAATACGTCTCTCTCACACTGCTATCTCTCAACTGAACTCCCGCACTTCTTCACAACTTCTCTCCTCTCCAAAAAACAACCATTCACGTTACACAAAACACCCGTGAGGGCGGAACTTAATTCACATAAACCAATAAAATAAGGAAACACCTAACTTGCTGGTTAATGCCACGTTATACACACGTACATTTCAATCAACCTTGAACTTGGACGACGCTCTTAAAGGAACACACCTCTTTATACATCAATATACGGAGATGTATATTTAATTCATATTTTAGCTCTGGATTAGGACTAAATAAAAACAAATACATTAAGATAACCCAATTCTGAAGAATTGTATTCTACTGGGTTACATGCTCCCCCTTCTAAACGGCTCATGACCCCATGAGATTACTTCTCAACACTTTAATGGTAACTTTCGGCTCAGTATAAGAGCTTACTTGGTTACAATGAACACACTGTGCCATAGGGTGACACCACATGGTGTTACAGGGTTTTTGTTCTGACTCTTCCCCACCCTCTACATTTATGACCATCCCTCTATGAACCAAAGTTAAGGGTCGGTTAGTGGGCTGGCCCAGATTATCATAGCTCAACCTGACTACTGGTCTTATGTCTCTTTTAGGACGGGAATGAACAGTCTCCACTACCTCTTTAGTAGCATTAACTATTTTAGGCTCTCCCCCTTCTAAACCAGGATCTCCCATTTCATCTGAACTCTGATCTGAGAGCCCTCTAGGGCCGCCTTCAGTGATCATCGGCTCTGCCATTTCGGCAAGGGGTCCATCCAATTCACCTCCAAGGCTCCTCCTCCACTGTAGATTCCTCCCGTGTAACACACTCTGGCCTGTGCTGTCTCTCCACCCTGTCCGAGTAGTAGTACCACAGGTCATCCTCTTCACTTTCAGAGTGGTTCCTCAATTCACTCTCTGTCAGGGCCACATTCGTTTCTCCTAATCCTCTTCTCTGTTTTCTCTCCATCAATCTTTTCCTTGTCTCTGGCGGGGCAGAAACTTTAGTTGGTTCTCCAGGATCTGCCAACCTCACATGGTCCCCAACTGGTGAGAGATGGTCTCGATGTAATGTTCTTACACTTCCCATACCAGATTCGGTTTTCAGGCGATACACTGGTAAGTTCTTTAGCTTTTCCACCACCAGGTAAGGAACAGAATTCCACTTGTCCCCAAGTTTGTTCTTTCCAGTCAAGGCCAGATTTCTTATCAGCACACGATCTCCCACAGTTAGACTCTGGTGTTTCACTCGCTTGTCATACAATCGTTTGTTCCTCTGTTGACTTTTCTGGGCAGTTTCAGTGGCTAACTGATATGCCCTCTGTAACTCTGATTTCATTCTTTCCACATACTGTCGATGGCTACCGGCTCCCTTTCCATCAGGCGAAGTCCCGAAACACACATCCACCGGCAGACGAGCCTCTCTTCCGAACAGAAGATAATATGGTGAAAACCCGGTTGCTTCGTTCTTAGTACAGTTGTAAGCATGTACCAATCTGTTAATGTGTTGACTCCATCTGGTTTTCTCTGTAGGATTCAGCGTACCAAGCATGGAAAGAAGTGTTCTGTTGAACCTTTCTGGCTGTGGGTCTCCTTGTGGATAGTAGGGAGATGTTCTGGATTTTCTGATTCCCAGCATGTTTAGTAGCTCTTTTATGAGACCACTCTCAAAATCTCGACCCTGATCTGAATGGATGCGGGAGGGTAAGCCATAGTGAATGAAGAATTTGTCACACAGTATCTTGGCCACAGTTAGAGCTTTCTGGTCCTTGGTGGTGAACGCTTGAGCATAGCGTGTGAAATGGTCTGTTACAATGAGAACATTTCCAATGCCTTTTGAGTCAGGCTGAATGGACAAGAAGTCAATGCACACTAAGTCGAACGGCCCACTGCTGGTTATGTGGTTCAAAGGTGCAACCCTCTTGGGTAATGTCTTTCTCGTTACACAACGGCCACAATCCTTAACATACTGCTCTATGTATGCGGACATTCTCGGCCAATAGAAACGATCTTTCAAGAGTTCAGTAGTTTTCTCTACTCCCAAATGACCTGAGTCATCGTGCAAGGATTGCAGTACTTGGGACCAGTACCTCTCAGGTAAGACGAGTTGTGTCTTTTCTCTACCACACAAACTTTTGGTGACTCGGTACAGAAGTTTACTCTTTATGTTTAACTTGTGTCCCTGTCGCTGTAACAGAGCAATGGTAGTATCGGAACTTTCCGGACTCCACTTCTCGCTTTACTACACCAACTACAGGGTCCTCCTCTTGAGCCTTCTTCAACTCTGCATTAGTCAGCTGTTCCATTTTACCAAGACCCAACGCTGTGGGACAAGAGAATGACGATGACCCGTCGCACTCAGCTTGGCACTTGACAGCACATAGGTAAGTGGATTGTTATCGGTCTTTACCACAAACTGTGCTCCATATAGATAGTCGTGAAACTTATCCACAACCGCCCACTTGAGCGCCAAGAACTCTAGCTGATGAATGGGGTAACGTTGCTCGGATGCACTTAGTTTCCGACTTGCGTAGGCTATGGGCCTCAGTCCTCCAGAATGCTCCTGATTCAACACGGCACCCAGTCCGCTCAGACTGGCGTCTACATGCAGTACATATGATCTGGCAGTATCAGCAAAAGCAAGTACGGGGGCATGTGTGAGACAGTAAATGATTTTATGGAAAGCTGTTGTACATGTGTCGTCCCAACGCTCTCCAAATTTCTCAGATACTCTGTAGTACTTCTGGCCATCTATTGGCTTTCTGTTCTGCCCAGATGTGGGTGGGTAACCTTTGGTGAGCTCTGTCAAAGGCCTCACAATGGCGGAGTAATCCTTTATGAAACGCCGGTAAAATCCACAAAACCCCAAGAACGACCTCAATGTCTTTAGGTCGGTGGGCTTTTTCCAGCGTTACTGCTTCAATCTTGGCTGGGTCTGGTGATACGCCAGCAGCAGACACAATGTGCCCCACATACCGTACTTGAGGCTGGCAAAACTGGCACTTGTCAATTGACACTTTCAGGCCACACTCTCTCAGACGGTCCAGGACTTTTAACAGCCTCTCTTCATGCTCTTCAAGAGTGCGTCCGAGCACAATGATGTCATCAAGGTACACTATAACTTGGAGCAGATGCATGTCGCCTACCGCTTTCTCCATTAGCCGCTGGAATGTGGCTGGAGCTCCAGTAATTCCTTGAGGCATACGTTCGAACTGAAAGAATCCCAGGGGACAGATAAACGCTGTCTTCTCTTTATCTTCCTCCGTCATGGCTATTTGATAGTATCCACTGCGGAGGTCCAGTACGGAGAACCATCTACTACCAGCCAAACTGTCCAGGGCATCGTCGATCCTGGGAGTGGTGTACTGATCAGGGATGGTACGAGCATTTAGCATTCGATAATCGATGCACATTCTGATTGCCCCACTCTTCTTCCGTGCTACTACAATGGGCGATGCATACGGACTCCTTGACTCCTTAATTATTCCCGCTGTTAACAGGTCTTTGATGTGACGTCGTACATCCTCGATGTCCGCAGGAGCGATGCGTCTGGAGCGTTCTCTGAATGGTTTGGTGTCTTTTAGTCTGATGGGATGCTCAACCCCACGAGCTAATCCAACATCCCATTCCTCGACAGAAAACACATCACCTCTGGTTGACAACTTTTGACGTAGCCTCCGTTCCCAGGCCTCAGGAATGGACGACTCACCAAAATTAAACAAACTCGGGTCTATTGCTTGGGAGCTCTGTTCTCCAGACGATACAGTGAGTGTGTCAGTTTTTGATGTTTCATTATGGACCAACACTTGTATATTTTGTCCTTCTACTGCTGAGGATGGGAGTACAACTGGGGTTATGAACGTTCCAGCCGGAAGACGATCCTCCTCTGGGGTGTCTACCACAAAGATCTCTTTCCGCAAAGGCATGTCAGTCTCTAGTTTACAGACAGCACACACTTCTCCCCGTGGTGGAACTATGCAATCACCAGGTCCTATCCATCGGACTTTTCCTTCAGGTTTATCAGGGAGAGTTTCAGTCTTTTGCTGCTGATGGATGGCAGGGTGTCGAGTCTGGATTCTCAACGCACGAGCAACACTGGTTCCTTCTGTATCATGGCTAAGAGCAGCAAGGCGTTTGAAGAAACTGGCATTGGTACCAATAATGACTGGCAACTGGGAAGGACCCTGGGGTTCAGGACATACGAGAGCCAGGATGGACAACGGCTCCTCCACACCAGTGACAGAGGCGGGAAAGGTGACATCCACTATGATATAGCCCTTATAAGGGTAACTGGAAGAACTGAGGCCCCATATGGATAATCCAGTCAAAGGGTGAATTGGCACATCAGGCAGGTTCTTGGAATACCAGCTTTCGAACACAATCGTCACTTGTGATCCGCTGTCTAACAGTGCATGACATACACTGCCATTAAGCTTCACTTCTACAGTTGATGCCGGTCCTACTAGTCCTTTAGGAAGACGGCTGGATTCATGGATGGCTGTCTGGCTCTTTTTGGAGAAACATGCTTGGTTTGGAGCAGTTCTATTGTCAGCCGTCTCGGCTTTCCACCCTTTGCCTGCCGTAACGAATCTAATCAGCTTTTGAATCACTTGATCAGAATTGGGTGGAGCTTGACACTTTGTGGCGATATGGCCATCTTCTCCACACTTGTAGCAGAAGTAGTCATCTCTTGGTCGGGTGGACTGGTATCTTAACGACGTGGACACAGACGGGGATGGTTTTGGCCGCTGGTCTGGAACATGAGGCGAGTATTGAGTAGAACTGACACTCAGAACTGCCAACTGCTGCTGTAAGTGTTGGACCTGTTTCTTTAACTCTTGAACCTCTGAATCATCAGTTTTCTCATTCTTCTGGAAAGGTTTTCCTTTAGTTTTAATCACTAATGAGGAAGTAGACATGGCTTGTGGCTCAACTCCCCTTATTTGGGTTCTCAATTCTTGAAGCTCGGCCTTGAGTTCCTGGATAACAGATGTGCTGACTCTTTCTTCTTCGCGGAATTGTATGGCCTTAGCTTTCGCAGACATTCTGTGGCGAGCAGCTTCACTCTCCTCCGCCTCACGTATTTCTTTCAATAGACCCAGAAAAGAAGGTGGGTGATTTTTTTCTTTCTCTCAGCCTAAGTTGGAGCAACATCATGTCAGAATTCACAGCCCCTCTAATCAGCTGTTCCACTCGTACTTTATCAACCAGACGGCGGGTTAGTCCATCTCTTTCCACTACTTTGCTGAGGGTCTTCTCCATCCTTCTCAGGAATTCAGACAAAGCCTCCCCTGTGCACTGGCGCATAAGACAAAACTTGAAGTATAAATCCTCACCAGACTCAGATGATCCAAATGTGCTCTCCAACGCTTCCAAATATTGCAAAGCACTCGCTTCAGGATCTGAGAATCTGACAGCTCTTACAATATCCAATGCAGGTCCCTTAAGGCTTTCCACAATCCTGCGTCGTTTTTCTTTTTCAGAACAGTCACTCTCAGTTATCATCAGCCTAGCTTGGTCAATCCAATTTTCCATATTCTCCTTGCCCATGGGGGTTGGATCTACGGCTGAAAATGTGCGCAGGCGTCGGAATGTGTTGCCGTCACTCGGGTGCTTTACAGTCTTTTCCAGGACCTCACCCATGGCGCGTATAATTGACTCAGGGGAACTGTCTGTGGCACTGTGGGGAGAAATCAAAGCTTGTACCTCACTTAGAGACTTTTCTTCTTCCATCAAGAACTTTGCAAACTTTTCCGTAAAACCTGCAGAAACTGGGTCAGGTGCAGATTCCTTGGTCTGGATTACTATGACTGACCATGGCTCTTTCCTTTCTCCCCTTGACACTTCAGGAGGCATGCTCTGTGGGTCAATGGTTTGTCTGCACTCACACAACACCAGCAGCGAATGTGAAGTAGGTCCTTCTCTTGTGTCTCTTACACGAACTCTTCCTAGAGCTTTTACTGCGGCCATCGCCTCTTCAATTTCAGCCACTTCTGTGTGAACAGGTACGTTTAACAGCATTAAAGCATGGGTCTCATCAATGTTAGCATCTTTGCACCAGTTGGCCAACTCTGCTTGGAGGCCGGGGTCTTTTGTTAGAGCCATGATAACACTTGATGCACTTTTCAGTTACTTATAATGCAATTACAGGGTAGGTGTTGAGCTTAATTCTTCTTTTCTTCTTTCAACTAATTTGTGACTGGCCAGAGGGAGATCCCGGACGAGCCCCCACTTTATGTAGCGCCCCCTACCTGTCTTTATTTTAATTAAGTAGGAAAGCGCTCCAGATTCATTAATAAAATGCCTACAGATGTTGAAGTTAGGCCCCTCTGGTGTCACTAAATGAATAATTTTCTTTTAGAAAGCTACGCAGAATTAAATCTATACGCACCTTAACTAATCAAGTCAACATAAACACTTTAGAAAGAATAAAACACTGGTAAAAATATGAAAAAAGTAGAGTATTTAATTAGAATAGAATTATAGAAATGTAAATAGATAAAATAAAGGGATTTCAGAATGTGAAATATTCGCTCACTCACTTTGTCCTTTAAATATGACACAATTTACCCCAGACAGGCAATATATCCGAATATACAGAGTTAAAGCAAGTATATATGTCCAATACACTCAGATTTGAACAGATTAACTCAAAAGGGGATGAAAGTATTCAATAACTCTTATATATAAGACCAAATATACTCTGAATATTCACCTATGCGTTCAGTGCACTGAAGAACTCTAAATTAACCAATATAGTGGGCCCACACACACACACACAATCACAAACCCCCCGTTGCAGGCCTGAATCGTGGCTCGTGTTCGTAGTGGCCGGGAAACAGAAAATGGCCTCTTCACTCTCCTGAGCGCAAAATAAATCAAACAATGATATCTCAATATCTCGTGAACACTACCGCAATTCCGGAATCCTGTAGCAGGCCTCGCGCAGCTCCTCGATCTCTCCCTCCCTCGTCAGCCGACGAAACGCACCTCCCGCGTCGCCAGAGGAACCCCAAATAACGTGGGTATTTGGGGCGCTATCTGGTACTCAAATGTACTCCCTCGTTGTGGAGGAAAACAACTGCGGTAACTGTCTTTAGTCTTGCTTTTTTAACTGTTGCGTTAACTTATCAGTTCAGATGCGCAGAATTGCGCAGTATACTCACACAGCCGGTATTCGCGCCTGAACGGCAGATTAACCGCACCGGATGGCCGTAAAACACTACGCGGCGATCTCAACAAATAAACAAATGAATACGTCAGTGTTTCACACACGATCTACATTAAGTTCAAGATTTTTAAACTTGTAAATATATTCACTCTCTTATCGCAAACAATACGTCTCTCTCACACTGCTATCTCTCAACTGAACTCCCGCACTTCTTCACAACTTCTCTCCTCTCCAAAAAACAACCACTCACGTTACACAAAACACCTGTGAGGGCGGAACTTAATTCACATAAACCAATAAAATAAGGAAACACCTAACTTGCTGGTTAATGCCACGTTATACACACGTACATTTCAATCAACCTTGAACTTGGACGACGCTCTTAAAGGAACACACCTCTTTATACATCAATATACGGAGATGTATATTTAATTCATATTTTAGCTCTGGATTAGGACTAAATAAAAACAAATACATTAAGATAACCCATTTCTGAAGAATTGTATTCTACTGGGTTACACATGTATGTGTTGAAACGGCTAATAATAAAATGTGACATTCTGTAGTTTTGTCTCATATTCATCTTTTCATCATATTTGCAAATGTATTGATTCCACAGCCAACAGAGCAATTTTGTCTTTACTGTTCTAATACTTATGGAGGGCACTGTATACTATTGTTAGCTGCTGATATAGACTGCTAATTCCTCTCACACAGGTGCAGAACGCATGTGTTGGTTTGTAGTCGGTTGCAGTTTGTGCAGTGTGCTCAAGCAGCTTTTTGGTCCAGACGCTGCCGACATAAGGAGATGAGACAGTCGGCTTTTGTAGCCGGTAGTTCTTTGAAGTCGGCTTGACGTGTCCCGGCCTTAAAAGCTTTCATGTTGATTTTCGCATTTTTTGCTTTGTGGCTTCAAGCTGTGGTTTACTTGTATTTGTCTCTTTATTTTTTGCTTTAGGCCTGCTGGTGCTAAAAGAGGAGAATCAAGATCTGAATGAAATGGAACAGACAGATCAGAATGAGAAACACCATGATTTAATAACTGGTGAAAAACCTACACAGACTAAAACAACAACTTCTAAACGAAAAAGAGCTCAGAAAACCAAATCTAACAGCTCTTTCACCTGCCGTCATTGTGGAAGGAGTTTCGATGAAAAACGAAAACTTCAAGTGCATGAGAGAGTTCACACTGGAGAGAGGCCATTCACCTGCCAACAGTGTGGAAAGAGCTTTGCTCAACAAGGAGCCCTTAAAAGGCACATGAGAACTCACACGGGAGAGAAGCCTTACACCTGCCAACAGTGTGGAAATGGTTTCACTCAAAAAGGACACCTTAAAAATCACATGAGAACTCACTCAGGAGAGAAGCCTTTCACTTGCCAGCAGTGTGGAAAGAGTTTCGCTCAAAAACCACACCTTCAAAGACACATGAGAACTCACTCGGGAGAGAAGCCTTTCACTTGCCGTCAGTGTGGAAAGAGTTTTACACAGAAAGGCACCCTTCAATCTCACATGAAAATTCACACCGGAGAGAAGCCTTATACATGTGAACAGTGTGGAAAGAGTTTCCCTGGAAAACAAAACCTTAAAGTCCACATGAGAGTTCACACTCAAGAAAAGCCTTTCACTTGCAAGTATTGTGGGAAGAGTTTCACACATACATGCACCCGTAATTACCACATGAGAATTCACACTGGAAAGCAGCTGTTCACATGTGATCGTTGTGGAAAGACCCTCACAACAGAATTTAGCCTTAAGTGTCACAAGATCAGGCACACTGGAAAGAAACCCTTCAAATGTGATCAGTGTGGAAGGCGTTTCATACATAAGTTAAGCCTTAATTACCACATGAAGACTCATTTGCCAGAGAAATGCTGTAAATGTGCTCAGTGTGGAAAGAGTTTCAGTCATAAAGGCAGCCTCCATGCTCACATTAAAAAACAACACCCTCGAGAGAAGCCTGTGGGAAGAGCTTCTCACAAATAGAAAATCTTAAGATTCACATGAAATATGTGTGGAATCATGTGAAGAAACCCACATGAGATTTAATTCAGGGGAGAACTATTTTATATGCCATCATTTTGCAAAGCGTTTCACAGTCAAAGGAAACCTGAAGACTCGCATAGGAGTTCACACTGGAGAGAGAGGCATTTCAAGATCATTCTGGAAATAAAGTGTGACTGCGGACAAAGTTTACCAAAAAAAGCCATTTTAAAAAATCACCAACATATTCACTCTGGAGGAAGGCCCGTTAACTGTGATCGACAAAAACGTTGGCACGGGGCAACAAAGGGCTGAAAAAGCAAGAAATTTTGAAAAGATTCAGTTGGGATAACATCTATCATCCAATTAAGTTAATTGACATCAGGTCTGTAACATGATTAGCTATAAAAGGGATGTCTTAGAGAGGCAGAGTCTCTCAGAAGTAAAGAGAGACAGAGGCTCTCCAATCTGTGAAAGAGTGCATAAAAAGATTGTGGAATACTTTAAAAACAATGTTCCTCAACATCTACGGTGCATAACATCATCAAAAGATTCAGAGAAACTGGAGAAATCTCTGTGTGTAAGGGACAAGGCCAAAGACCTTTGTTGGATGCCCGTGGTCTTCGGGCCCTCAGACGACACTGCATCACTCATCGACGTGATTCTATCATTGACATTACTAAATGGGCCCAGGAATACTTCCAGAAACCACTGTCGGTAAACACAATCCGCCGTGCCATCAAATTCCAACACCAAAACTCCAGAAACTCACAACCTCGATGCCCAGACGTCTTCAAACTGTTTTGAAAAGAAGAGGAGATGCTACACCATGGTAAACATGCCCCCGTCCCAACTATTTTGAGACCTGTAGCAGGCATCAAAGTTGAAATGAGCTCATTTTGTGCGTAAAATTTTAAATTTTCTCTGTTTAAACATTTGTTATCTATGTTCTATTGTGAATAAAATATTGGCTCATGTGATTTGAGAGTCTTTTAGTTTTCATTTTATTCAAATTTAAAAGCGTCCCAACATTTCCGGAATTCAGGTTGTATTAAATATAAATGACTAAACTCTGCTTTTGAAGAAATGAATTAGTTTCCTGCAATCTATTGGTGAAAGGAAGTCCTTGAGGTCATCTGATGTTACATATTGGAGGTCATCGTCAGTTTTCACACCCATTCTCGTCAATTCTGCTATCAAGTCATTCAGTCGATCATTATCCAGCATTGAGAGGGCACTTCTGATGACAGCTTCCATCTTTTACCTTCTTACCTAAGACAGAGTGGTGAAGTGCAACGAAATTAGCGTTAAAGTGTTTATATACTAGCAGATGGTAATAGCTAGATTCTCTGCGTTTACACAGAAATATTCAGAATTTGACTCTTGTTGCAGACCATGTAGACCCAGATCAACAACCGGCACTGATTCAGACTTTTTAACCACAAAGAATAAGTTTGATATGTGTATCAGAATCATTTAAATTTTCCAAAATATGTACACATCATCAGTGTGATCTACCACAACAGGATGCACATCCGGGAACCGCAGGAATAGCAGTAGAGCACTGATGCATGATCTCCAGCTGCTGTCAGCCTCTCACCAGCAGGTGGCACAAGCGGCTGTTGATGAAGGCCATATGTGGATCAAGTCATTCATTTACAAAAACTGATTTGCAGACGCAAGCGCTAAGTAGAAGTTTTGATTATCGGGGCCAGCATAAACTTGTGGAAACGCTGATTGTGTGTATGTTTAATTCAACATCTTCGCTGTTTCCCGTAGCCTACATGTAAGCAGCTTTCTCTACCACAAAGGAGATTATAATGCTCTTTTACCCAACGCTGAAGCACAGAACTAACATTACATCTGAGGAAGACATATTGCTTTCGGTTGTTTAGTTTCTGTAACTCTGTATCATGGCTTGTGTGACGCTGTGCTGGAACTGGGGTTCCCCTCATACGTCACCCTCCAGGATTCCCCAACGACGCGTAACGTGCCTCAGTGAACTAATACAGTGATATAAGACCTCAGAATACACTTCATTGATGATTATGCAAACTATATCCACTGCAGTTTAGTACCGCTTTAGAGTGGGCGAGATTATTTACATGCCGTTATAGATGTGCCACCTCTACTGCCGTGACTCCTGAAAAACATTTTAATTCCGCGTTGCTCCATTACTCTCTTGCTGGATCCGCTCCTCGACTATCAATGAGAGTAACGTCTGTACTTCCTCAACAGACAACAAAACAGCCATTTCTTTTTCAAAACAGTTAGATACAGTGTATTCTGAGATCTGAGGTCTTATATCACTGTATTAGTTCACTGAGGCGCGTTACGCGTCGTTGGGGAATCCTGGAGTGTGACGTATGAGGGGAACCCCAGTATTACAGCACAGCTTCACACAAGCCATGATGCAAAGTTACAGAAACTAAACAACTGAAAGCAATACATGTTTTCTTCAGATGTAATGTTAGTTCTGTACTTCAGCGTTGGATCAAAGAGCATTATAATCTCCTTTGTGGTAGAGAAAGCTGCTTACATGTAGGCTACTGGAAACAGGGAAGATGTTGAATTAAACATACACACAATCAGCGTTTCTAAATGTTTATACTGGCCCTGATAATCAAAACTTCTTCAAATCTTTTTCATTAACATTATCAAAAATTAATAGATACTGTAACAAATGTATTATTCATTGTTAGTTCATGTTAATTAATACATTAACTAGTGTTAACCAATGACACCTTATTGTAAAGTGTTACCTCTTAAATTTACCTTCATGCTCATATGACTTTTTAGGGACATTGTCAGTGAGACGAAATTCAGAGAAGAGGCCCACTTCATATATCTAGACAGATAGTTCTTTAACTCCTTAACATGTAGTGAATACTGTAAAAAGTATTTGAGTGTCTGTCTCTCTTCTCATCTTTCTGTCTGTCTCATCTCAACTATCTGTGTTTTTTTTTTTTTCCTGATTGTAAAAAAACTAAAAAGACTGTATTGCCCTCAACTGTAAAACTTTCAAATTGTTTCAGGCTATGCTTTCTCAAGCCAAGCCAACCTAAATTTTGACTTTTTTAATTTAGTTGGTTAATGCTGATTATAAATTAAATCTCTTAGGTACTTTACAGACAAAGCAAACAACACTCTTTTTCTAACACCATCCTATAATATTTAAAAATACATTGGCTCTTTTGCCTATCTTCAAAATGATTTAATATTGTTTGTTCTTTTATGTAAATTAGGTGTCGTGAACTGGAGTGCATTTTCTGCACAATACAGACAGGAGTGCCGGGTGCCGTATTCACAGACCCAGTGCCTACGGTGCAGTGAGATACTGTATTTAAAGACTGCACACCTAGGTATGTCAGGAATGACAGGAGGGGAGTCCTGTGTGGGTTTCATTCATTCAAAGAATCTGAGGGCTACTGCTCGGTTGATTGTTGATTGTGATGGAGGTGAATTTCAGAATGAGTAGATGCAATTTTTTTTTCTTTCTCATGTGTCATGTTTATAGTCTATGCCCGAATCGATGAAGTAGAGGCTCCAATTGGAAATTTTAGTTTCTAAAGCAATCTGCTTTAGTCTGTTAAAGTTAACCTTTTCAAATAACAATCGCGGTCCCGGACAGTGAGTGATCTTACATATGCAGGTAAAATCGGAATTTCTCCAGTTATTGTTAAAAAAAAACAAGCTAAACAGACTTCATAGCTAGCGTTAGTGGTCTATACTTCACTCTCCATTCATCCGAACGTGTCTTCATGAAGCTAAGCCAAATTTAAGCCAGCTATAGCCTTCTGATCTCGTTGGCCAGAGCTTCTTGGAAACTGCTGTTGCTTAAAAGCTATTTAGTCACTATTTGGAACCTACTGTTTACCAGGATTTTATGTTTATCATTGAGAGGCATTTCAAGGACTGATTTATGTGAACTCACCCAGGAAGGACTTCGATGACACGGACATTTCACTGGCTATTAAGAGGGTCCACATTAACACTGCTATTTAGCTATTCATTCTTCACACTGTTTCTCTAGGGCTGCAGGTTGGCGTAGCTACATTTGTAATTATTCTTAAATCGCTCATTTAACGATAGTGTGATAATGCTATTCATGCTAGCACATCATCATCTTCAGTTCCTCAATGCCTACGCTAAAGGAGACAATGCTTGCCTAGCTTCCTGTGTGGGGATAATAACCCAAGCATTATGTCTTCCTCTCATGGAGTTATTCAACCTTATGTCCGATATTCATCAATTTTCTAGTTTTATCTTCACCAGTTGTCTCACCAGAGAACAGCATTCCTGATCATGATTGAAATATACCATCTCCACCAGCCGAGACGAGCGTATCCACTAAAGTGACAATCAGCCTGGACGCAGAGAACAGAGAACACCAATCGCTGAGATCAGTTTAACTGAACTTTTATTTTAATTTAATTGATGCACTATTTTGTAAACTAACTGAAGACATAGTTGGGATCGTTACTTTTTGATACAATGTTTGCATTAATTTTACAATTTGTTCCATGGGACAAGAGTGTTGAAAACTTAGATGAACTAATTGTTAGTAGCATGTTCCACATATGTATTTTATTTACATTCTAAGAGTGTGTCATTGACTGTGTCACGCTGAACTTCTTTAATTTATCAGGTTACTTTAACATGTTTGTGGCTTTATTAGGATTTATTTGCAGTTGTGAACTCTTCTGTAATTTTGAAACCCAACTGAAGACATGGTTGTGATTGTTACTTTTGCTGTTTGTGTGACGGTCTTGCCTGGGTGGTCTGCTTTCTGCACAATGGAGACCGCGTGTGTAAATAGGGTTTCACTGATTCAGTACGAGAATAAACCATTTCTACATAAAGACAACACACAAACTGTTTACCAGGATTTTATGTTTATCATTGAGAGGCATTTCAAGGACTGATTTATGTGAACTCACCCAGGAAGGACTTCGATGACACGGACATTTCACTGGCTATTAAGAGGGTCCACATTAACACTGCTATTTAGCTATTCATCCTTAGTTTCTCTAGGGCTGCAGGTTGGCGTAGCTACATTTGTAATTATTCTTAAATCGCTCATTTAACGATAGTGTGATAATGCTATTCATGCTAGCACATCATCATCTTCAGTTCCTCAATGCCTACGCTGAAGGAGACAATGCTTGCCTAGCTTCCTGTGTGGGGATAATAACCCAAGCATTATGTCTTCCTCTCATGGAGTTATTCAACCTTATGTCCGATATTCATCAATTTTCTAGTTTTATCTTCACCAGTTGTCTCACCAGAGAACAGCATTCCTGATCATGATTGAAATATACCATCTCCACCAGCCGAGACGAGCGTATCCACTAAAGTGACAATCAGCCTGGACGCAGAGAACAGAGAACACCAATCGCTGAGATCAGTTTAACTGAACTTTTATTTTAATTTAATTGATGCACTATTTTGTAAACTAACTGAAGACATAGTTGGGATCGTTACTTTTTGATACAATGTTTGCATTAATTTTACAATTTGTTCCATGGGACAAGAGTGTTGAAAACTTAGATGAACTAATTGTTAGTAGCATGTTCCACATATGTATTTTATTTACATTCTAAGAGTGTGTCATTGACTGTGTCACGCTGAACTTCTTTAATTTATCAGGTTACTTTAACATGTTTGTGGCTTTATTAGGATTTATTTGCAGTTGTGAACTCTTCTGTAATTTTGAAACCCAACTGAAGACATGGTTGTGATTGTTACTTTTGCTGTTTGTGTGACGGTCTTGCCTGGGTGGTCTGCTTTCTGCACAATGGAGACCGCGTGTGTAAATAGGGTTTCACTGATTCAGTACGAGAATAAACCATTTCTACATAAAGACAACACACAAACTGATTACAATCAGGTCTCGTAATATAAACACATTATAACTCAATTTTGAGCAACACATTCGACGCCAAACACGACTTGACAGAGTCCCAACATATTCACTGAAAGCTACAGTCTCTCTTTTGGTCCGTAAACAAAAACTTCTCAGTTAATATCATGTTCTCTTCAATTACTTGTCAAATCAAAAATAAAACTTTAAAATAACCTGCAGGGAACGTACTTATTTGGTTCCCAAAAATCTAACTGGGAACCAAATGTGAACGTTAGGGGAACGTTCTGTGTTTGTTGGGAGCTTACCCACAGCAATGCTTCGTTAACTCTGCGGTCGCTACGAGGATTGCCACGTTTTCTCAGCAAAACCTGCCCAATTGCTACTCAAAATTAGCCCAATCGCTTTTCAGTGGGGATTCCCGGTAAAAACCGCGTTCCGGTGGGATAAAATACACCCTGATAAAATATCAATATCAATATCACGTTACTGCGGTCGCTTCAACCCGAAACATCCCGCACTGCTCCCTACTCCACGCGCTAAATCACTTCACGCACCACACAGATGACGCTGTCCCCATCTATACAATAATTTATCATTCCTCTTCACTCCGTTACATTTGCACTACTTTTGCCACTGTTTGCACCACGAGAGTATAATTAAATACAGAATCTGTGTTTACATTTTAAACTTGTAATTGATTTCAATTATTAATGTGTAATTGTTGTTGTGTGATGTTTTTCAGCAGTTACTGGAACACAACTTCAACATAACATAATCTGCAAAAGCTGGTGTTTGGATATCGTCATTGATATGGTTATCGCAATAAATACCAGAAATGAATGCATTTTTCAGGCCTAGTTTTACACTAAATGTTCCTCCTGGTGAAATGACCTGCTCGACTCAATCCTGAGCCGTCTTCAAGAATCAGCTAAAAACACATCTTCCATCTTTATTTGACCCTCTAACTCTAGCTTCTCTATTCTTTTTGTATTCTATCTGTTTGTTTTCTTTTTATTATACAATTGACAAAAAGCAAAAAATGACAATAACTGATAATTAGGCTATATAAGTAATACATAGTATTATGATTAGATTTATATTTAATCTTTGATCATACAGTAAGAACAGCTGGCCAATGAGAGCTCTGTAATCTGCTTCTGTATGAAAGCTGTTCATTGTGACTGAGCTGGTTTTATGGCAGAGAGGATTGTTTTAGGCCTGGAAATCACAGTTTTAGCTTTTCATAATTAACTCAATATTTATGTTTTATTGAAGGGCAGAGAGGACTTTTTGACTGAGCTGGGTTTGAGAGAGGACTTTTATTTTGCTCTGGCGGCGTGACGTCATAGGGCTGCGCGCGCTCCCGCGTCTGTTGTGATTCGGCTCAAGAAAGGTCTGTATTTTTAAGCATTTAAATGCTTTATTTAACATTAATAGATCTTATTGTGTGAGAGTAAACACATCTGCACACGAGTAAAAGAAAAGGTGCGTCTCGTGTCGTGAATGTTTATCATAAACACTAATGAGCTCACTTCTAAGTAGCGACGGAGAAACTGAGCTTTTTGAGACTCGATTGAATCGGTTGCTTCTCAAATGATTCAGTGACTCGATTGAATCGGTTGCTTCTCAAATGATTCAGTGATTCGAATCTCCGCTCGCTGATCACCTGTTGGTCAAAACTGTGTAAATGCAGCGAGAACAACAAACACAACTGTTTCAAACCTGCTGAAAATGTTCTCATGCTGGTAATTTAGTGTATATAACCTACAAATCCTGATTTACTGTATATTTACTGTGGATATGCTGTTAGTAACATTCTAGAAGAATTTGATCTGGAAGTTACACAGTTACAACTTCTGTGGGGTGTGAAGAAAACGTAGTGTAACTAATTACTGTTGCCAGAAAGTAATAAGTAAAGTAACAATATTACTTTTGAAAGGAGTAACTAGTAATGAATAATATATTACATTATTTGAGTAACGAGCCCAACACTGCACATCACAACTAAATATTGAATGTCTGTATAACTTGCTCTTTTATGAATTTGCAGCGCTAGTTTTGAGTGTTTTTTTCTAATCAGGTGATTTAACTCTCACTCCCTTACTAGTGCGCTGACTACTGAACTAGTGCTGACTCCTTTACTAGTGAGCTGACTACTGAACTAGTGCTGACTACTGAACTAGTGAGCTGACTACTGAACTAGTGTGCTGACTACTGAACTAAACTAGTGTGCTGACTACTGAACTAGTGAGCTGACTACTGAACTAGTGCGCTGACTACTGAACTAGTGCTGACTCCTTTACTAGTGAGCTGACTACTGAACTACTGCGCTGATTACTGAACTAGTGCTGACTCCTTTACTAGTGAGCTGACTACTGAACTAGTGCTGACTCCTTTACTAGTGAGCTGACTACTTAACTAGTGAGCTGACTACTGAACTAGTGAGCTGACTCCTTTACTAGTGAGCTGACTACTGAACTAGTGAGCTGACTACTGAACTAGTGCTGACTCCTTTACTAGTGAGCTGACTACTTAACTAGTGAGCTGACTACTGAACTAGTGCTGACTCCTTTACTAGTGAGCTGACTACTGAACTAGTGCGCTGACTACTGAACTAATGCTGACTCCTTTACTAGTGCGCTGACTACTGAACTAGTGCGCTGACTACTGAACTAGTGCGCTGACTACTGAACTAGTGCGCTGACTACTGAACCAGTGAGCTGACTGCTGAACTGGTGCTCTACTGAACTGGTGAGCTGACTGCTGAACTGGTGAGCTGACTACTGAACTGGTGCGCTGACTACTGAACTGGTGCTGAGTCCTTTACTAGTGAGCTGACTACTGAACTGGTGAGCTGACTACTGAACTAGTGCTGACTCCTTTACTAGTGAGCTGACTACTGAACTAGTGAGCTGACTACTGAACTAGTGTGCTGACTACTGAACTGGTGTGCTGATTACTGAACTAGTGCTGACTCCTTTACTGGTGAGCTGACTACTGAACTACTGCGCTGATTGCTGAACTACTGCGCTGATTACTGAACTAGTGCTGAGTCCTTTACTAGTGAGCTGACTACTGAACTAGTGCTGACTCCTTTACTAGTGAGCTGACTACTGAACTAGTGAGCTGACTACTGAACTAGTGAGCTGACTCCTTTACTAGTGAGCTGACTACTGAACTAGTGAGCTGACTGCTGAACTAGTGCTGACTCCTTTACTAGTGAGCTGACTACTTAACTAGTCAGCTGACTACTGAACTAGTGCTGACTCCTTTACTAGTGAGCTGACTACTGAACTGGTGCTGACTACTGAACTGGTGCTGACTACTGAACTGGTGCTGACTCCTTTACCTAGTGAGCTGACTACTGAACTGGTGCTGACTACTGAACTAGTGCTGAGTCCTTTACTAGTGAGCTGACTACTGAACTAGTGAGCTGACTACTGAACTAGTGCTGACTCCTTTACTAGTGAGCTGACTACTGAACTAGTGAGCTGACTACTGAACTAGTGCGCTGACTACTGAACTAGTACTGACTCCTTTACTAGTGAGCTGACTACTGAACTACTGCGCTGATTACTGAACTACTGCGCTGATTACTGAACTAGTGCTGAGTCCTTTACTAGTGAGCTGACTACTGAACTGGTGCTGACTCCTTTACTAGTGAGCTGACTACTGAACTGTGAGCTGACTACTGAACCAGTGAGCTGACTACTGAACTAGTGCTGACTCCTTTACTAGTGCGCTGATTACTGAACTACTGCGCTGATTACTGAACTACTGCGCTGATTGCTGAACTACTGCGCTGATTACTGAACTACTGCGCTGATTACTGAACTAGTGCTGAGTCCTTTACTAGTGAGCTGACTACTGAACTAGTGCTGACTCCTTTACTAGTGAGCTGACTACTTAACTGGTGAGCTGACTCCTTTACTAGTGAGCTGACTACTGAACTAGTGAGCTGACTACTGAACTAGTGCTGACTCCTTTACTAGTGAGCTGACTCCTTTACTAGTGAGCTTACTGGTGAGCTGACTACTGAACTAGTGCTGACTCCTTTACTAGTGAGCTGACTACTGAACTGGTGAGCTGACTACTGAACTAGTGCTGACTCCTTTACTAGTGAGCTGACTACTGAACTAGTGAGCTGACTACTGAACTAGTGCTGACTCCTTTACTAGTGAGCTGACTACTGAACTAGTGAGCTGACTACTGAACTAGTGCTGACTCCTTTACTAGTGAGCTGACTACTGAACTAGTGAGCTGACTCCTTTACTAGTGAGCTGACTACTGAACTAGTGCGCTGACTACTGAACTAGTGCGCTGACTACTGAACTAGTGTGCTGACTACTGAACTAGTGAGCTGACTACTGAACTAGTGCTGACTCCTTTACTAGTGAGCTGACTACTGAACTAGTGAGCTGACTACTGAACTAGTGCTGACTCCTTTACTAGTGAGCTGACTACTTAACTAGTGAGCTGACTACTGAACTAGTGCTGACTCCTTTACTAGTGAGCTGACTACTGAACTAGTGCGCTGACTACTGAACTAGTGCTGACTACTGAACTAGTGCTGACTCCTTTACTAGTGAGCTGACTACTGAACTAGTGCTGACTCCTTTACTAGTGAGCTGACTACTGAACTAGTGCTGACTACTGAACTAGTGCGCTGACTACTGAACTAGTGCGCTGACTACTGAACTAGTGCCCTGACTACTGAACTAGTGTCCTGACTACTGAACTAGTGCTCTACTGAACTAGTGAGCTGACTACTGAACTAGTGAGCTGACTACTGAACTAGTGCGCTGACTACTGAACTAGTGCTGAGTCCTTTACTGGTGAGCTTACTAGTGAGCTTACTAGTGAGCTTACTAGTGAGCTGACTGCTGAACTGGTGCTCTACTGAACCAGTGAGCTGACTACTTAACCAGTGAGCTGACTACTGAACTAGTGCTGACTCCTTTACTAGTGAGCTGACTACTGAACTAGTGAGCTGACTACTGAACTAGTGCTGACTCCTTTACTAGTGAGCTGACTACTGAACTAGTGAGCTGACTACTGAACTAGTGCTGACTCCTTTACTAGTGAGCTGACTACTGAACTAGTGAGCTGACTCCTTTACTAGTGAGCTGACTACTGAACTAGTGCGCTGACTACTGAACTAGTGCGCTGACTACTGAACTAGTGCGCTGACTACTGAACTAGTGCTGAGTCCTTTACTAGTAAGCTGACTACTGAACTAGTGCGCTGACTACTGAACTAGTGCTGAGTCCTTTACTAGTAAGCTGACTACTGAACTAGTGCCCTGACTACTGAACTAGTGCTGACTCCTTTACTAGTGAGCTGACTACTGAACTAGTGAGCTGACTACTGAACTAGTGAGCTTACTAGTGAGCTTACTAGTGAGCTTACTAGTGAGCTGACTACTGAACTAGTGCGCTGATTACTGAACTAGTGCGCTGACTACTGAACTAGTGAGCTGACTACTGAACTAGTGCCGACTCCTTTACTAGTGAGCTGACTACTGAACTAGTGCGCTGACTACTGAACTAGTGCGCTGATTACTGAACTAGTGCTGAGTCCTTTACTAGTGAGCTGACTACTGAACTAGTGAGCTGACTACTGAACTAGTGCTGACTCCTTTACTAGTGAGCTGACTACTGAACTAGTGAGCTGACTCCTTTACTAGTGAGCTGACTACTGAACTAGTGCGCTGACTACTGAACTAGTGCGCTGACTACTGAACTAGTGCTAACTCCTTTACTAGTAAGCTGACTACTGAACTAGTGCGCTGACTACTGAACTAGTGCTGAGTCCTTTACTAGTAAGCTGACTACTGAACTAGTGCCCTGACTACTGAACTAGTGCTGACTCCTTTACTAGTGAGCTGACTACTGAACTGGTGAGCTGACTACTGAACTGGTGAGCTTACTAGTGAGCTTACTAGTGAGCTGACTACTGAACTAGTGCGCTGATTACTGAACCAGTGCGCTGACTACTGAACTAGTGAGCTGACTACTGAACTAGTGCGCTGATTGCTGAACTAGTGCGCTGATTACTGAACTAGTGCGCTGACTGCTGAACCAGTGAGCTGACTACTGAACTGGTGCCGACTCCTTTACTAGTGAGCTGACTACTGAACTGGTGAGCTGACTGCTGAACTAGTGAGCTTACTAGTGAGCTGACTGAACTAGTGAGCTGACTACTGAACTGGTGAGCTGACTACTGAACCAGTGCTGACTCCTTTACTAGTGAGCTGACTACTGAACTGAGTGAGCTGACTACTAAACTAGTGCTGACTCCTTTACTAGTGAGCTGACTACTGAACTGGTGAGCTGACTCCTTTACTAGTGAGCTGACTACTGAACTAGTGCTGACTGCTGAACTGGTGCGCTGACTACTGAACTGAGTGAGCTGACTACTGAACTAGTGAGCTGACTACTAAACTAGTAAGCTGACTACTGAACTAGTGAGCTGACTACTGAACTAGTGCTGACTCCTTTACTAGTGAGCTGACTACTGAACCAGTGCGCTGACTACTGAACCAGTGCGCTGACCACTGAACTAGTGCTGACTCCTTTACTGAGTGAGCTGACTACTGAACTAGTGCGCTGATTACTGAACTAGTGCGCTGACTACTGAACTAGTGCGCTGATTACTGAACTTGTGCTGAGTCCTTTACTAGTAAGCTGACTACTGAACTAGTGAGCTGACTACTGAACTAGTGAGCTGACTACTGAACTAGTGAGCTGACTCCTGAACTAGTGAGCTGACTACTGAACTTACTTCAAGTAGTCAGCTCACTAGTAAAGGAGTCAGCACTAGTTCAGTAGTCAGCGCACTAGTAAGGGAGTGAGAGTTAAATCACCTAAATAGAAAAAAACACTCAAAACTAGCGCTGCAAATTCATAAAAGAGCAAGTTATACAGACATTCAATATTTAGTTGTGATGTGCAGTGTTGGGCTCGTTACTCAAATAATGTAATATATTATTCATTACTAGTTACTCCTTTCAAAAGTAATATTGTTACTTTACTTATTACTTTCTGGCAACAGTAATTAGTTACACTACGTTTTCTTCACACCCCACAGAAGTTGTAACTGTGTAACTTCCAGATCAAATTCTTCTAGAATGTTACTAACAGCATATTTCTGCCTCATCATTTGACCAAAATCCACATCGGATCGCAGTCAGAAGTTATTACAAACACTCGATAGTGATTGATAATGGCATTCAAGCAGATGTGTTGTATTCATCTTATTAATTGTCATGTGTAGCTTGAAGTAATTGACTACTGAACTAGTGTCCTGACTGCTGAACTAGGGAGCTGACTACTGAACTAGTGTCCTGACTGCTGAACTAGGGAGCTGACTATTGAACTAGTGTCTTGACTACTGAACTAGTGAGCTGACTACTGAACTAGTGTCCTGACTACTGAACTAGTGAGCTGACTGCTGAACTAGGGAGCTGACTATTGAACTAGTGCTGACTACTGAACTAGTGCTGACTCCTTTACTAGTGAGCTGACTACTGAACTAGTGCGCTGACTACTGAACTAGTGCGCTGACTACTGAACTAGTGCTGACTCCTTTACTAGTGAGCTGACTACTGAACTAGTGCGCTGACTACTGAACTAGTGCTGACTCCTTTACTAGTGAGCTGACTACTGAACTAGTGCCCTGACTACTGAACTAGTGCTGACTCCTGAACTAGTGAGCTGACTACTGAACTAGTGAGCTGACTACTGAAATAGTGCTGACTCCTGAACTAGTGCGCTGATTACTGAACTAGTACGCTGACTGCTGAACTAGTGCGCTGACTACTGAACTAGTGCTGACTCCTTTACTAGTGAGCTGACTACTGAAATAGTGCTGACTCCTTTACTAGTGAGCTGACTACTGAACTAGTGCTGACTCCTTTACTAGTGAGCTGACTACTGAACTAGTGCGCTGACTACTGAACTAGTGCGCTGATTACTGAACTAGTGCGTTGTCTGCTGAACTAGTGCGCTGACTACTGAACTAGTGCGCTGACTACTGAACTAGTGCGCTGACTGCTGAACTAGTGCGCTGATTACTGAACTAGGGAGCTGATGGAGAGATTTAGTTTGGGTTTATTTTGCTCTCTGTTCATTGTTCTCTTCATCTTAAACAGAAAAACTCCTGCTGAAGAGACTGAGATCCACGTGACACTGATATAAAGATGGCGATTATTAAAGAGGAGAGTGAAGACTTCAGGATTGAAGAAGTGTTTAGTCTGAAACAAGAAGAGACTGAGGAACAAACAGGTTGGTTTCATTCTCAAAGTTCAATTCACTCATTTGATCCAGTTATTCAAATGTCCAGCACTGTTTCTGAAGAAGGTGGTATGAGAGTCTTAATTAAAGAGGTTTTATTTGACACAGAGCCTCACGTGGACAGACATGTTGAGATCACATGACCAGACTAATACTAAGTGCACCTGAGAAGATCTCACTTCAGTGTTGGACATTTATTTTGACGTCACCAAGTAATTTAGGAGAAATTACAGAATTCAGAGAAGTGATAGAAGTACCCGAAAGAAACAAGTAGTTTGAGTAACATTAAACCCAATATCTACTTACTAATTAAAGACCATTCATTTCTATTACTTCATTATGAAACAGTATCTAACAAAACATTTACTTTGCCTGAGGCAAACCATGTCATTAATGTTTTTTTTCTTTGAATCCTCAAAAGCATTCACTCTATTAAAGCGTTACACTAGTGCTGGGCGGTATGACCAAACATTTATATCACGGTATTTTTCAAAATTATACCGGTTTCACAGTATATGACAGTATTTTTTTACCCTCATATATTTTCATGCATAACCAGGTGTTAACCACATTTTCTACTAATTGAGGGAGGTAAAACTGCAGTAGATTGACTTGGAATGCCCTACTTTACTGTCATGATGAGCGAATATTGTAGAAAAATTCCACACTAAATAGTGACTAAACACGACCCATTAATACATGTTAACCAGGAGTCACTCTCATTTATAATCGCGACATCGTCTGATAAAATCAACATGCATCTAACGTTACACTAAAGAGCGGCTATGCAGCGCACTGCCTGCGTCTGAGTAACAAACAAAAAATTAAACAAAAAAAAGTGCATAATATTAACAGACGAACTATGCTCATATTTATAATCCCAAACAGTCAGTTAGCGGCAGGTGCTTGAAAATGCTGTTTTGTACTCCTTTATTGACGAGTCTGCTGCGGTACGGCCAACTGAATGCGGTGCTTCTCTGACGCTCGCTGCACAGAACAGACGCAGAGAGACGCGACACTGAGCCGGGAGTCAGATCTCGCGCTCGCGGGGCAGCACTGGCGATATCTTCCAACTGAACCATAGCTAAGGTTTATCCAAAACATTCGCTAGGTTTGTCAGTTTGTATATTCTATGGAAAAAAGCCGCTAAAAGGGTCTGAAAGTGGCTAAATATAGCTTAGTAACACATACAGCTGTGTCCTCGCCATGCAATAGTGAAGAGACCCCTCTCAAACAGTGTCGCATTCCGAACATTATTTAAATGACACCGGTATTGCGTTATTATAAAAATTCATATCATAAGAAAAATAAACACGGTATGAACCGGTATACCGCCCAGCACTAGGTTACTCCACCCCAAAATGAAAATGTTGTCATTAATCACTTACCCCCATGTCGTTCCAAACCCGTAAAAGCTTTGTTCGTCTTCAGAACACAATTTAAGATATTTTAGATTAAAACCGGGCGGCTTGTGACTGTCCCATTGACTGCCAAACAATTAACTGTTTAATAAACAAAAAACTGTTTGATTTTATTGATCTTCGTATAAGAATTTAAAGATGTTTGAAAGCCAAAAAATTGGATAACAATAGCTTTAAAACCATGCCAGTGAGCAGTAGCATAAATTATTTGACAATATAACTTTTCCTCTCTCAACACCAGCATCTTCTCTCTTTGGTTTTCTCTCAGTCTCCTTGTCTTTCCCTGGATCTCAGTCCCTCCCAAAGCTGAATTTTGATTGATAGTCATTTACTTAGACAAGTGAATTTATTGAAGGGTACTAGGCAACTAAATTCATTCACAATATATGCACATTCATTATTAATTTTATTCCTAACATGTTTGATAGTGTTTCTTATCTTGTTACGTTGACAGTAATCAACTATTTTGTAAATTATATAGGCTATTTGTATATGGCTAAATTAGACAAAAGTTTATTTTACAAATCAGATTACTAATTAATTTACTTTCAAGTTTACTTTATTTTTCAAGTTATCAAGCCTAAGCATTATTTCATTGCGTTTCATATTGACTAAAAAAATACACAAGTAGGCCTATTCAACAAAACTTGTTTTTTTTTTTTGGTTTTGTAAAATAAAGAAAACAAATAGGGTGCACTTTCTGCATTCTCAGTCTCTGTGAATACCTTCCTGAAACGAGTCACTAGAATGAACGAAAATTACATGAGAAATATATCTAAAGAAAGCTTGAAGTGTCTATTATTAAATTAAGAAAGTCATGTCGAAAACAAATGTTCTCTGATAAAATAATCCACATGAAACCAATGTGAGGTCCAGTCTTTCCCGTCTGAGCTCAGTTATAATGTGATCACACCCCCACGCACATCGCGTGCTGTAAGATAATCATCCACGCGAAACCAAGCTTGAGACACGTGAACATGTAAACGCTCACGTTACCTCTGTAGAAAGAATCAAGTTCATCTCGGCTACTTTTCATTTTTGGAAGAAGACACGCTGTGAGGAATAAGCCATGAATTGTGATGCCGACACGGTTTAATCCAGCGGAGGATCTCATTCTGATGAGTCATTTATTTTTTACTTTATTAGTGTTACTGTGACATAAACTTGTACACATTCACTTGTTGAACTTTTCCCAGACTAAAATATGTGTTACGAGTGTAACATTTTGAAATGTGATTGGCAACCTTTCATTGCATCTCATTGTAGCTGACATTCTCCAGTGATTTAACCCATCCAAGTGCACACACACACACACACACACACACACAATAGTGAACATACACCTGGAGCAGTGGGCAGCCAATGCTGCGGCGCCTGGGGAGCAGCCTTGCTCAAGGGTCTCACCTCAGTCGTGGTAAGAGTGCTGGTTATTCAGTCCCCCCACCTACAATCCCTGCCGGACCTGGGACTCAAACCCACGACCTTCGGGTTACAAGTCTGACTCTTTATCCATTAGGCCACAACTGCCCCTTTACGTTACGTTACGTTACGTTACGTTACGTTACGTTACGTGGCGTGGCGTGGCGTTACGTTACGTTACTTTACTTTACTTTACTTTACAAATGCAGTGTTAAAAAAAAATGAAGTAAAAAATCATGTTTTGCGCATCAGTATGCCCTTTAAATGCAGAGCACAAATTCCGAGTATGGGTCACCATACTTGGCCACACACCACTTTACTGCGTTACCAGGAAAAGTAATTAGATTACAATACCGCGTTATAACTAGGTTTTCCAAAAAGAGGACAGTACCCAACTCTGTACGTCTCCATGAAAATCAGCGCACAACAATCCCTTCGGGTCCATTGTGTATTGAGCCACAGCCATACTTTGTCCATTTTGTTGGTTAATGCTCAGACATTGGTTCAAATGGTTTTCAGTTTTCACATCTTTTAGGCTACATTTAAACTAGTGCGTTTTCGCATGACGGTAAATGATTTGTATGCGATTTTCATGAAATTCTGCCTATTTTCTTAAAAATACAGATTGTTTATGTAAGAAATGCTAAGCAGATGTAGTGATTAGCTTGATATAAAAGGCTACAAATAACATATTTCAGCAACATTATATGGCCAAAACACACATTAGATTGCAGTCGGAAGTTATAACAAACACTTGATAGTGGTTTTCGCTCGTGTGGTGTAGACCAAGATCTTTTTTTGAAGCGCTGCACAAATGCTAGTATGGACGAGTTTGCATTTAAAAATGCCATTTTAAATGAAAATGCACTATTGTAAACGCAGCTTACATCTATGGGGGTCACTTGTGAGCCGTCTCTGGGCATCGGTGTCAACTAGTAGGTGCGCAGACCAATCGGTGTATGACAGCAAAGTACCACGAGCAGATGCTCCGCAAGCTTTCGAATCACTTTCGCGGTACATTGAGGTCAAATCATTCTGCTTACCTCTGTGTCAGGTCAAACACACCTAATGCTTTTTTCTTGCTTAACCCCTTAGGTCGATACCCAGCCCTAGTTATAAGGGGTTTGTTAATTAACTTAGGTGTGTCCTAAAGAAAGTTCCAAGTTAAAAATATTGAGATGTTCTGAGATTACATGTAACACCTCTTACAGTAGTTTAGTACTAATAAGATCTAGTATGCATGTTGTTGGTTGGATAGCTGCTGGTAAAGACAGCTAATTCCTCTTACGCAAGCGCAGAAAGCACATGTTAGTTTGCAAGCGGTGTGTTCAAGCGCAGCTTTTTGGTTCAGATGCTGCAGACGCAAGGCAACAACACAGTCGGATTTCATCATTGATAGTTCTTTGAAGTCGGCTTGGCGTGTCCCGGCTTTAAAGCTTTCATGTTGATTTTCACATCTTTTGCTTTGTGGCTTCAAACTGTGGTTTACTTGTATTTGTCTCTTTATTTTTTGCTTTAGGCCTGCTGGTGCTAAAAGAGGAGAATCAAGATCTGAATGAAATGGAACAGACAGATCAGAATGTGAAACACCATGATTTAATAACTGGTGAAAAACCTACACAGACTAAAACAACAACTTCTAAACGAAAAAGAGCTCAGAAAACCAAATCTAACAGCTCTTTCACCTGCCGTCGTTGTGGAAAAAGTTTCGATGAAAAACGAAAACTTAAATTGCATGAGAGAGTTCACACTGGAGAGAGGCCATTCACCTGCCAACAGTGTGGAAAGAGCTTCACTCAACCAGGAGCCCTTAAAAGGCACATGAGAACTCACACGGGAGAGAAGCCTTACACCTGCCAACAGTGTGGAAACAGTTTCACTCAAAAAGGACACCTTGAAAATCACATGAGAACTCACTCAGGAGAGAAGCCTTTCACTTGCCAGCAGTGTGGAAAGAGTTTCACTCAAAAACCACACCTTCAAGGACACATGAGAACTCACTCGGGAGAGAAGCCTTTCACCTGTCAGCAGTGTGGAAAGAGTTTTACACAGAAAAACAGCCTTCAATCTCACATGAAAATTCACACTGGAGAGAAGCCTTATAAATGCGAACAGTGTGGAAAGAGTTTCCATGGAAAACAAAACCTTAAAGTCCACATGAGAGTTCACACTCAAGAAAAGCCTTTCACTTGCAAGTATTGTGGGAAGAGTTTCACACATACATGCACCCGTTATTACCACATGAGAATTCACACTGGAAAGCAGCTGTACACATGTGATCGTTGTGGAAAGACCCTCACAACAGAATTTAGCCTTAAGTGTCACAAGATCAGGCACACTGGAAAGAAACCCTTCAAATGTGATCAGTGTGGAAGGCGTTTCATACATAAGTTAAGCCTTAATTACCACATGAAGACTCATTTGCCAGAGAAATGCTGTAAATGTGCTCAGTGTGGAAAGAGTTTCAGTCATAATGGCAGCCTCCATGCTCACATTAAAAAACAACACCCTCGAGAGAAGCCTGTGGGAAGAGCTTCTCACAAATAGAAAATCTTAAGATTCACATGAAATATGTGTGGAATCATGTGAAGAAACCCACATGAGATTTAATTCAGGGGAGAACTATTTTATATGCCATCATTTTGCAAAGCGTTTCACAGTCAAAGGAAACCTGAAGACTCACATATGTAACACAGTTAAAAAGAACATTTAATTTAAAGAGTAAAGATGTGTGAATTTCGTAAAATAAGGGATTTGTTTGTATTTGTTGGTGTTTGAAGGCTCCCCTCCTGTGGCTGTTAATGGTTTTGCAGATGTAGTATTTTGTTCCTCTTCTCTTTCCATACCGCAGCAGATTTGAGTGTCGCTGCTGTGGGTATGTACGATTTTTCACGCTCTAACTCACTAATGTATTGATTGTGGAAATAATATGTTTTATGTGAATATTTTCGACACAATTGAATGAATTGATGTATTTGAACATGAGTATGTAATGTATTTAACACGGTTGTTGAGGTCATTATAAATATGTTGAATTTCCTCGTGCATTCACAAGCGGGAACGAGTGCATTTCATGTGGTCATTGTGTCTGTCTTAAAATTTCTGATAATTAATTGTAATACGAGTCGAGTGAAAGTGTCATATGTATATCTGCAGTATATTGTTTCCTTCAGCCAACCTGATTTGTACCTGTTTTTCTATCAAAAAGAATAAATCAAATCTGAAGAAATCCCATGTGTGAGTGTGTCCTTTCACATCCGTTAGACATAGGAGTTCACACTGGTGAGAGAGACCTTTCAAGATCATTCTGGAAATAAAGTGTGACTGTGACAAAGTTTACCAAAACAATATTTAAAAATCACCAACATATTCACTCTGGAGGAAGGCCCGTTAACTGTGATCAACAAAAACGTTGGCACGGGGGCAACAAAGGGCTGAAAAAACAATACATTTTTAAAAGAATTCAGCTGGGAGAACATCTAGCAACTAATTAAGTTAATTGACATCGGGTCTGTAACATAAAAGGGATGTCTTAGAGAGGCAGAGTCTCTCAGAAGTAAAGAGAGACAGAGGCTCTCCAATCTGTGAAAGAGTGCATAAAAAGATTGTGGAATACTTTAAAAACAATGTTCCTCAACATCTACGGTGCATAACATCATCAAAAGATTCAGAGAAACTGGAGAAATCTCTGTGTGTAAGGGACAAGGCCAAAGACCTTTGTTGGATGCCCGTGGTCTTCGGGCCCTCAGACGACACTGCATCACTCATCGACGTGATTCTGTCATTGACATTACTAAATGGGCCCAGGAATACTTCCAGAAACCACTGTCGGTAAACACAATCCGCCATGCCATCAAATTCCAACACCAAAACTCCAGAAACTCACAACCTCGATGCCCAGACGTCTTCAAACTGTTTTGAAAAGAAGAGGAGATGCTACACCATGGTAAACATGCCCCCGTCCCAACTATTTTGAGACCTGTAGCAGGCATCAAAGTTGAAATGAGCTCATTTTGTGCGTAAAATTTTAAAATTTCTCTGTTTAAACATTTGTTATCTATGTTCTATTGTGAATAAAATATTGGCTCATGTGATTTGAGAGTCTTTTAGTTTTCATTTTATTTTTTATTTCATTTTAAATTTAAAAGCGTCCCAACATTTCCGGAATTCAGGTTGTATTAAATATAAATGACTAAACTCTGCTTTTGAAGAAATGAATTAGTTTCCTGCAATCTATTGGTGAAAGGAAGTCCTTGAGGTCATCTGATGTTACATATTGGAGGTCATCGTCAGTTTTCACACCCATTCTCGTCAATTCTGCTATCAAGTCATTCAGTCGATCATTATCCAGCATTGAGAGGGCACTTCTGATGACAGCTTCCATCTTTTACCTTCTTACCTAAGACAGAGTGGTGAAGTGCAACGAAATTAGCGTTAAAGTGTTTATATACTAGCAGATGGTAATAGCTAGATTCTCTGCGTTTACACAGAAATATTCAGAATTTGACTCTTGTTGCAGACCGTGTAGACCCAGATCAACAACCGGCACTGATTCAGACTTTGATACACATATCAAACTTATTCTTTGTGGTTAAAGAGTCATTTAAATTTTCCAAAATATGTACACATCATCAGTGTGATCTACCACAACAGCCAGTGATGTTTTGTACGTGGTTTGTATGTAGCAGTTGATGTTACAAATCAAATGCTTGCATCCTTACAGCTGCTTGAATGCAGGTGTTGTATATGTGAATGTGAAACCCATCTGCTTCACCTACTTGCACATTTGGAGGAAAGATGGAGCCAGCAATCAAATAGGCTTGCATTAGTTGATGTCTTTCAGCTAGCATATTCCCTAGGTTTTTGAAATTTCGCCGTTTTCTAGCGCACTGTTTAAAATATGTGTTGGAGCTAAATCTAATACTTTAAGCTACGGTGTTGTTTAATCCTGCAGTAATTAGGTTGACATGCTTTCTTACTTTGATGTTACGTTGTTTACTACCTCGTTGCATCTCTCCATAAGGAACAAGAAGACCACTCTTCTGGTGCATCACCATACAGTTTATTAACGTGCATTATCTCCAATTTAATATCCATTACATACACACAAGGAGGCTTAAAATGTCCATCAGTTTCCTGCTGATGCGGTCAAGAACCTTTTGCCCTTCCAGGTCAAACGCCTACCTACAGCAGTAGGAAGGCTACCTATACAGGTGCTGGTCATATAATTAAAATATCATCAAAAAGTTGATTTATTTCACTAATTCCATTCAAAAAGTGAAACCTATATATTATATTCATTCATTACACACAGACTGATATATTTCAAATGTTTATTTCTTTTAATTTTGATGATTATTACTGACAACTAAGGAAAATCCCAAATTGACACGTTGCACAAGGAGGGCAAGACACAAAAGGTCATTGCAAAAGAGGCTGGCTGTTCACAGAGCTCTGTGTCCAAGCACATTAATAGAGAGGCGAAGGGAAGGAAAAGATGTGGTAGAAAAAAGTGTACAAGCAACCGCACCCTGGAGAGGATTGTGAAACAAAACCCATTCAAAAATGTGGGGGAGATTCACAAAGAGTGGACTGCAGCTGGAGTCAGTGCTTCAAGAACCACTACGCACAGACGTATGCAAGACATGGGTTTCAGCTGTCGAATTCCTTGTGTCAAGCCACTCTTGAACAACAGACAGCGTCAGAAGCGTCTCGCCTGGGCTAAAGACAAAAAGGACTGGACTGCTGCTGAGTGGTCCAAAGTTATGTTCTCTGATGAAAGTAAATTTAGCATTTCCTTTGGAAATCAGGGTCTCAGAGTCTGGAGGAAGAGAGGAGAGGCACACAATCTACGTTGCTTGAGGTCCAGTGTGAAGTCTCCACAGTCAGTGATGGTTTGGGGTGCCATGTCATCTGCTGGTGTTGGTCCACTGTGTTTTCTGAGGTCCAAGGTCAACGCAGCCGTATACCAGGAAGTTTTAGAGCACTTCATGCTTCCTGCTGCTGACCAACTTTATGGAAATGCAGATTTCATTTTCCAACAGGACTTGGCACCTGCACACAGTGCCAAAGCAACCAGTATCTGGTTTAAGGTCCATGGTATCCCTGTTCTTAATTGGCCAGCAAACTCACCTGACCTTAACCCCATAGAAAATCTATGAGGTATTGTGAAGAGGAAGATGCGATATGCCAGACCCAACAATGCAGAAGAGCTGAAGGCCACTATCAGAGCAACCTGGGCTCTCATAACACCTGAGCAGTGCCACAGACTGATCGACTCCATGCCACGCCGCATTGCTGCCGTAATTCAGGCAAAAGGAGCCCCAACTAAGTATTGAGTGCTGTACATGCTCATACTTTTCATTTTCATACTTTTCAGTTGGCCAAGATTTCTAAAAATCCTTTCTTTGTATTGGTCTTAAGTAATATTCTAATTTTCTGAGATACTGAATTTGGGATTTTCCTTAGTTGTCAGTTATAATCATCAAAATTAAAAGAAATAAACATTTGAAATATATCAAGTCAAGTCAAGTCACCTTTATTTATATAGCGCTTTAACAATACAGATTGTGTCAAAGCACTTAACAGTATCAAATTGGAGGATAGAGTGTCAGTAATGTATAATGATAAGATTAAACACTCAATTTTCAGTTAAAGGCATTTCATTATTGAATTCAGAGATGTCATTGTCTAGCTCAGTTTAGTTTAAATAGTATCTGTGCAATCAAATCGGCGATAATCGCTAGAAATTAAGTGTCCCCAACTGAGCAAGCCAGAGGCGACAGCGGCAAGGAACCAAAACTCCCTCTGTGACAGAATGGAGAAAAAAACCCTGAGAGAAACCAGGCTCAGTCGGGGGTCAGTTCTCCTCTGACTGACCAGTTCAAAAGTTTATATTTCTATTTTAATTTTGTTGCAATTTCTAACAATAGTAGTATTATGTAGTTAGGTATTTTATTATATTTTATAATATCAGTCTGTGTGTAATGAATGAATAAAATATACAAGTTTCACTTTTTGAATGGAATTAGTGAAATAAATCAACTTTTGATGATATTCTAATTATATGACCAGCACCTGTATATAACTCTTGGTAACTTGGGTAGTGCATGTGTTAGGAAGAGTGTGAGAGCGCGTGTGTTGTAATGTTTGTGAGGAAGAACTGTTGGCAAAGGAATGGACCTGCCCTACTCTGCCTCTGATTGGCTTACCTTAATGTTCTTTCCCTCATCCAACCAATCTCACTCCTGAAGCCTAACTTTTAGGCGCTTCAGGCAACTGTCCATATTTCCAGAGGCTACGTAAAATGTGAAGGAGCAAGATAATGGCAAGCAACTTATTTTTGAAGTAATTGGGCTATGTTGGTGTTTAGATTAGCCTGTTTGTAGCTAGATAAATTAAGTTCACTGTAGAGCCAGATGAAATGCATTTGTATCTGCTGTAAATTGTGTTCCAGTATAAACGGTGATTACCGCGTGAGGCTGCGTTTTTGTTTTGTTTTGGGTTACACTTTATTTTGATAGTCCACTTTAGACATGTCATCTACATGTCAACTAATTCTCATTAATTTGCAACTACATGTCTACTAACTCTCAGTAGGGTAGGTTTAGGGTTAGTAGAATAATGTAGTGTTTTACTATTTATTTAGAGTTTTACCATTCCAGCAAACTTTTTCAATTTTTCCAAGAAATAAATTGTAATTATTTTATTTTTATTTTTTCATGTCTCTCTGTACATAACACTATTAATAACCTTATAAGAGTATATGGAAGCTATGTGTTTTTGTTTTAAAATGTTTTAAATTGTATTTTTGTAGCCATGTTGTTATGTGTTAGCTAGTTAAAGCGCACAACGAAGGAGTTCTCACAGAAACAAAGTCTTTTAATAAAAATCCAAATAAAGAAAACAGAGCATATCCAGGAACAAGGGGTAGCAAAACACATAATACAAACATATAATAGCAGACAAAGAATGAGGGGAGAACACAGGTTTCAAATAATCAACGTAATCAAGGGGGAACAGAAACAGGTGTGGAGCTAATTAACCAATAAGGGAACTGAGTCAACTGGGTCAACATGTGACATAACGCCCCCTCCCGGAACTGTGCGTCCCCGCGCCGACAAATATCGTCCAACAGAGGAGGGAGGGTGGGGGTTCTGGAGGTGGGCGTGGAGCAGGAGGAGGGCAGGCAATGGGAAAGGGGCAAAACCAAAAGTCAGTCCAGTGGAGAGTGGGAGGAGCCAGGGAGGAGCCCAGAGCAGGAGGAGCCAGGTGGTAATCCAGAGGCCAGCCAGGATGGCGGCCCACGGCAGAGTCGACGGTGGGAGGAGCCATGGTGGAGAAAGGGCTGACAAGATGACAGTAGTAATTGCACAGCCATAGGACCACTACGTCATCTGCGGGGAATTTGGCCAACCACTGAGGCACATATGAAATGAAAAATAGAGTAATTTAAAGGAGGTGCTTGTATTTTTTCACTTACTGTTATAGCCAATATATTTATGGTATCCTCTAAAACATGGCCATTTCATAAAACATAAAATAAATAGAATTTGTTTTCATATTCACAAAATTAACATGCATCAATGTACAAAAACAGTATTTTATTATTACAGTAGCTATTTACATACCATTATTTATTATATCATTTCTGTTTCATTATCCTCCAGCTTATTAGAATACTACCTTTTTGATTGCTGGATTGTACTGACTGTTGTTATTGTGACATTATTTGGTCAACACTTGTTATATGTAAAATTGCTGTAGTATGTAAAATGCTAATGTAAAACAAATGACAATGGCTTCTCATATTTAATGTATATTTTCACAAGAAAGGAGAGCTGTGCAAGTGTTTTTTGTAAGCAGTACTAACGAAATATTTGGAAAATGTAATAACACCGTATTAGGAAAACATGTTTATTAGTGCAAGAAACCAATAACAAATATTAACAATGTTGGTTGAAAGCATAGACTGTAGGTTAAAAGTCCTCTACTTGTTATATTCCAGCGTGTCATCGCGTCCGAAATTCGTTTTCGCTTTTTCGCGGTCAGTGTGGAAAGGCCTTTAGTCATGTGAAAAAAAGCTCATCAATGAACATTTTTCGTCATATTTTTTATAAACGAAATGAACACTAGTCTCCATTTTGCTAATGTGTAAAAAAAAAGGACCCTCCCCCACCTCACGTTTCTTGCGTGGTAATACGTAAGGGGCATAATATTGGACGTTCTAAGCATTATTTTGGGAAAGTATGCTTGAATTTGAAATATTCGATATTCACAATATTTAAAAATATTACATTGTCGTCAAAAGTATTGCGATATTATTGCTAATATTCGATATATTGCCCAGCCCTAGAGGTAACTGCGCGTCCTTAAGTGACGCACCGATGAAAGTTTTGTTTTATGTACTTATTTTTTTTATTAATTAAACAAAAAATATAAAATATGCTAAGATATAAATATATCTCAATATGATGTATATCTCAACCAAATATAAAATTTGCAGCTGTCAGGTTCTTGCATCTCGCTCTGTTTGGTTTTCTTCTTCCTCCAGGCAGGAAATAAATGCCAGGTTTCACGCTAATTTTTGGGGCAGTTTGAACTGCCTACCTGAAATGGGTTTTTGCAGGGTGGGATGTCTATCATAACCTTCTAAAAATCATGAATGTAATTTGAAATGAGTTAAAAATTGCTTTAGAAAATACTTTTTCTCATCTTGACATTGTTCGATCCCTCTGTGTGTGTGTGTGTGTATGCGTTTGTGTTTGTCTTCTGAACACAAAAGGTCATTTTTGTCAAGTCTGCCCTGCTAATTTCTGTTCTTATAATATCAGTCAGTGGAGTGAGTTGACTGAGGTAATAAGGGCAGGTGGAGTGATGGAGGGTCTCATCTCATTCATGGCAATATACTACTTCCTGGATGCTGCTGTGGGCTTCCCATCCTTAGTGCTCACATCAGTCTGCGGACATTTCAGATCCTACAAAAAATGCACAAACATAATACAAAAGAAGTCTTTTTGTTTCAGGTATTTCCTTTTTTTCTTTCCTTTAATCCTGTGCTATAATAACTCTAATTACAATTGCAGTAATTAAAATGCAACTTGAGATTTAAGATGATGTTTTATTCATTTCTATAGTATATTCACTCAAAGCCTTTGATGCCTTCATCAGTCGATCTCTACCGGATAAACACACGTGTGTCTCATCTGTCCTGTAACATCCAGACAAGAGTCAGTCAGCTGTGATTTATCTGCTCAATCCTGCATTCACATGTTGAGGTATTTACTGTTGTGTTAACTCACTTTTTATCCAACACAATTGTTCCTCAATTTTTCAACAATACTAACACCAGTTCACCAGCTCCTTTCACCATGCCTGTCACCCTCAGCACAGCACTTCCCATGATCCCCTCTCTCTATCACCTGCACCTGCACCTTTCACCAGCTCATCAGGACACATACTTAAGCAGTTCACACACACACACACACACACCTCAGTGGCTGGTCTCGTTGGTCCCGCCGGAGAAACTTACCTGGCTACTCACCTGGTTCACGTCCTGCATCTGTTCCTTAACACCACGATACAGATTTGCAAACCGGCATCCACCTGCAACAAACAAGAGAACTGTTACCAACAAGTTAAGTCCATTGAATTCAACTCTGTTTCTGATACTCACCCGTATGCTGTTCTACAAACCTGTGAATAAACGTCTTGAGATTGAGTTTACCTCTGAGTCCTATCTGTCTGTTGTGCTAAAATTTAAAAATAAATTAGATAACTTATGTTTACACTATTTTCATGTTAACAGTGTTGACAACAGTGATTTCTACTACACAATAGCACACATACATCACTCAGATATCCATTTCACAACTTACAAATGATCAAATAGAGTAAAAGTGTAAAATATGCGTATTTGGCGTGTTGTCCGAGGGGAGGGCTCAGAGCTCGTAATTTGGCCCGAACCCAGAGTACTCCCCAATGATGCCAAACAAACTCAGGACAGCACCCAGGAAACTATATCGACAAGCCTCCCAAAACAGCAGCGTGCAAGCTGATGGTGCGGTGATCACTGGGGGGGAATTGGTCGCTGGATCAGGAGGGCTTTTGCAGTTTCGGAGTTCAGTACTCAAACTGCTGGCAGGGCTTATCCGTCCAAATGTTTTAACTTAAATAGGGCTCAGCAGCTTCGACCGGGAGTTCAATACTCACAGCATTGGATGGGTAAGCCCTGCTGGCAGTCGAAGGAGGGTAGCTTAGTCATTTCAAACAGATGGGCATACTGTGGAACTGCATCGAGCAGCATGTGAGCCTTGTGAATGGTGTGGTTGACTGGGTAAGTGTGCGGGGCGAACCGCCGGAAAGACTCATGCAAAAAACTGCTGAGGAATGTAGGCGAGTCGGCTATGAATATATATATAGGCCTCCTCTCAAGCTGATTTGTTAGATCATTTGAACTTGCTCCTCCCAAACGTACTTTATAAAACATCATTTTGAAGCGCTGCTCACTTTACCGTTATGTCTGTTTGGTCCACCATTTGAATATCGGTGCACTACAGCATGTATAAAGACAGCCTTCGTGCTTTAAGTGGAACTAAGCACCACCAGACAGACCTTCTCAAATATTATAAATTACAACCTAACCCTTTCATGCATGAATTATGATGACCATAGTCAGGATTTTTTTTTCTGTGTTTTTATTCCTCTTAAGGCATGAAAAACAAGATTTGAATTGATTGAATTTTCACACACATTTTTCAAAGAGATTTTCATATGTCCAGTTGAATGGACTGTATGCATTTGTTTTTAACTTTAGAGACACTGTATTAAACATAATAAAAATTACACACAATATTGGTGTGTTATTATTGTCTGTTACGAGTAATGCGTACAAGTATAACATGCATTACGTAATCAGATGACATTTTTGATGTAACAAGTAAAGTAATGCATCACATGTAGCACATTACTTATAATGACATGCAACATACATTATGTAATCACTAGGGCTGCCCCCAACAGTCGACTGTTAGTTGACGAGAAGACGCTTGGTCGACCAAAATTTTATTAGTCGCTTAGTCGTAGAAAATCTTTTAAAAAATCATCAGGAAGTGCACTGCAAAAAATGCTTTCTCACTTAGATTTTTTTTTGTCTTGTTTCCAGCCAAAATATCTAAACATTCTTGAATCAAGGATTTTCTAGACAAGTAAAAATTACTGTCTTGTTTTCAGGAAAAACAAGTCAAAATTAAGTGAGTTTTTGCTGGAAACAAGAAAAATAATCTTGATTTCTGTTTGAAATCAAGATTATTTTGCTTACCCCACTGGCAGATTATTTTTCTTATTATTATTATTAATAATAATTCAAAACTTGTTATAACTAATTATTATGTATATCAGCTTTAAGATTACTGTACTATAATTAATTTTACAATCACTGATCCGTTCGTCCACCGAACGCATAGTACAATCTTTTATCAATTCAAAGATTATTCTACTGGCCAAGAAGAATAACGTTCTCACTGTTAAAGCAGAGATACATTCATGCACCTGGATATAAGCATTTAGAGTTGAACTAATACAAATAAAGGAGTTGTAACTAGGCTAATATGATAGGGGAAAATATATACAACATGCATATATACTAGATCCTCCAATTTGATACTGTTAAGTGCTTTGACACAATCTGTATTGTAAAAGCGCTATATAAATAATGGTGACTTGACTTGACTTGACTAGATCAATTTATAAGCACTTAATTATGGCCTAAATACAGATAATGTCTTTATGTATGTGCGTTATGTGTATTGACCATGGGGGTAGTTCGCTGGCCTCCAGGCATTTGGTGCCTGGTACAGAATGTGACTTTCTTCTCATTGGAATAGCGTACGATCACGTATAGCGTACGAGGAATGTAGGCGTACGATCACGAATAGCGTACGATCACGTACGCTATTGCAGACAGAGCGAGAATGGCAGGCAAACATCAACAACCCAGTCTTCCTTCCTGGTATTGTAGTGTGCTATAACGTTTTCTCACCGGTGAATGACACATGATGTAGCCCAGCGGTTCCCAGTTCCAGTCCTCGCGCTCCCTGCTCTGCATATTTTGCATGTCTCGCTTAGTTAACACACTCGGTTCAGATGACCAGCTCGTTAGAAGAGAGCTCCGTGCATGAACTGTGTTCCGATTGACATGCTCCCTACACAGTGTTCATTGCTCCCTACTCCCTGAGCAGGGAAATCTGTTGAAGTTTATTTCACCTCGGAACATTCACTCATGGATTTGCGCTGCACAGCGTCTTACACACAGACGAAACTTACTAGAGAAGTGTGACATAATATACCTCTGTAAATAAATACAGTTTAAATTCACATCTTGCACACTTTAATGTCGTCTGTATGGAACATATATGCTCGCTTTGAACTGGAATCATGGCAGAATATCTGGTGATGTCCACTTCGCAGGGCACTTATGACTTACGGTCGAATAGAACAACTGTCAGACGTGATAAGATATACATATGAAAAGTGCAGAGCGGGGAGGGCGCGAGGACTGTAATTGGAAACCATTGATATAGCCTATTGTAGTATGTTGTCTCTGGTATTTTGCGTATGCGTGTTCAGGGGGCGTGGCTTTGGACAGTGATTGCAGGGAGGGTGGGACATTCGCTTTCAGTGCTATCAGGCTAAAGTTAGCATTTTCTGAGATCTCCTATTGCACCTTTAATGACTACAGACCTGTTGCTTTAACGTCTATGGTGATGAAGTCATTTGATAGGCTCGTGTTGGCCCACCTGAAGGACATTGCTGGACCCCTTGCAGTTTGCTTACAGAGCAAACAGGTCTGTGGATGATGCAGTCAACATGGGATTGCACTACATTCTCCAACATCTGCACATGCAAGGATCTTGTTTGTGGACTTCAGCTCCGCTTTCAACACCATCATCCCAGATACCCTTCAGAATAAACTAACTCAGCTCTCCGTCCCCACCTCCATCTGTCAGTGGATCACCAGCTTCCTGACAGACAGGCAGCAGCTAGTGAGGCTGGGAAAACACACATCCAGCACCCGCACCATCAGCACTGGAGCTCCTCAGGGCTCTGTTCTCTCCCCACTGCTCTTCTCCCTCTACACAAATGACTGCACCTCTAAAGACCCCTCTGTCAAACTCCTGAAGTTTGCAGACGACACCAGTCATCGGCCTCATCCAGGACGGCGACGAGTCTGCTTACAGACAGGAGGTTAAGGAGCTGGCTGTCTGGTGCAGTCTTAACAACCTGGAGCTCTACACGCTCAAAACAGTGGAGATGATCGTGGACTTCAGGAGAAACCCCCCTGCTCTCCCCCCACTCACCATCATGAACAGCACTGTGACTGCAGTGGAGTCATTCAGGTTCCTGGGCAGCACCATCTCCCTAGCCTGATAATACCAAACTCTGCTACTTCACTTTGCTTCGTAGACAGAGTCTGGAAGGGCATAATTAGCAAACATTTACTTTCTCGTGGGCGGGCGCTTGTCTGAAGTTTAAAATCATTGGTGTACCTGTAAGCCAATCACATAACGTTTGGATATGAAGTATGTTATTTGCCGGCTCAGCCGCCTCGAACTTCCGCTGTAAACACAGGTATGCGGCGAAAACAAAACCATCGAGCGAAATACCAGAGTGAAGATGGCTGTGAAGTAAATCTACACATCCACAATTTTCGCCTTTGGCCTCCCCAGTTTCTCGTTGACGATCGGTAACAGTTGATAAATAAAACTTTTCCCAAAACCTGTCGGGAGTAGGGTCACAATATCACCTCCATTCAAAATGTGAACCAAACACTCTTCTTGTTCGGGCTTCAGTTGGCAAATGCCGGGAATATTCTCCACAACAGAGCGAATAGCATCCCGTGTCTCCATGTCCGCTGTCGTTTTAGATTTCCCTCACCTAAACTACAATCTTAAATTCGGCCTTTAGCGTCTACGTCACGGCTCTCAGCCCGCCCTCTGTTCGTTGGTTGGACGGCTGCTGCGGAGCCGGAGATGAACTGGGAGATGGTCTGCTATATTAGACTGAGTACAGAAGCCAACTGAAATGGAGTGGAAGTACGAAGTCTGACGTACAGGTGGCAAATAAAATCAAGAGCCAGATCACGTAAACTGTCAAGACTGGCTATTGTAATATCAGCATCAGGTAAGATTATTCACATTCATTTCTGTACTCAATTACATAATGTTTTAATTACATATGTGCCTTTATGAAAATTAAACATGGGATTACTACAAATAAATAAAAAAATGAAATAGTTAAACTAAAGCAGGGGTAGGCAACGTCGGTCCTGGAGTGCCGCTGTCCTGCAGAGTTTAGCTCCAACCCTAATCAAACACACCTGAACAAGCTAGTCAAGGCCTACAGAATTACTCGGGCTACAGGTAGGTGAGGTTTTTTTCAGGGTTGGAGCTAAACTCTGCAGGACATTGGCACTCCAGGACCAACGTTGCCTACCCCTGAACTAAAGTAACCACACATTAACATGGTTTTGCTATGCTAGCCATTTAGCTTCACCATGGTATTTGTAGTAAAGCTGTGATTATACTAATGGTAATCAATCCGAATAACTATACGCAATGCACGCATTCAGAGCACGTGATCTCTGAAACGCCCAGATGTACAAAACAGCCCCTCCCACCTCTGTAATAAACACAGAGATGTTAGTCCCGTCTGAATTGGTACATGAAAATCACAGACGTTAGGTGATAAGAATCGAAACTCAAACGTAGTTTAGAAAACTAGTCCCGTCCGAATAGTGCTTAAGACATAAAGGTGAAATAATCATCAATGATTCCCAAGCAGATGCTACAGCTACTTGCTTTATAGAAATCAATTGTATAAATAAATGGGACAAGACTTGACTGCAGTGCTGAATAAAATCAACATCACTATGATCAGATGCTTCCACAAATACTGTTTATTTTGTTATTGAAAGGAAATACATATTCAGCTAAACACCACTTGGGATTAACTAAGCCTGCTGCTCAGGTATTTTGAACTTTTTAACCCTTAAGTAAAGAACAAATTAATAATTCTCATTGGAGAGAAGTCTTACTAGTTTTCATGAGGTCTTTCAAGGTTTGATGTTGAGTAAAACCTTTTCCACACTGTTGGCAGATGTAAGGCTTCTCTCCAGTGGGAATAGTCATGTGCCTATTAAAGACTGGTTTTTAAGTGAAACACTTTCCACACTGAGGGCAGGTGTAAGGGTTCTAATCAGTGTGAACTCTCATGTGGGCTTTACAAGGTGTGTCTGTTAAAGTTTCCTTTTGGAGTGGAACTTCTACACTTTGTTGGCAGGTGTAAGACTTTTCTCCAATGTGAATTCTCATGTCCCTGTTAAGGATTCCTTTATGATTGAAAATTTGTCCACACTGTTAGCAGGTGAAAGGACTCTGTTAAGTGTGAACTCTCATGTGGGCTTTAAGGTTTCCAAGTTGAGCAAAACTCTTTCCACACTGTTGGCATGTGTAAGGCTTCTCTCCAGTGTGAATTCTCATGTGCCTGTCAATACTTTCTTTACGAGTGAAACATTTTCCACACTGTTGGCAGGTGAAAGGGCTCTCTCCAGTGTGAGTTATTATGTGGCCTTTAAGGCTTCCATGCTGAGCAAAACTCTTTCCACACTCAGGGCAAGTGTAAGGCTTTTCTCCGGTGTGAACAGTCATGTGCAAGTTAAGGTGTCCTTTTCGAGTGAAACTCTTTCCACACTGTTGGCAGGTGTAAGGCTTCTCCCCAGTGTGAATTCTCATGTGGGCGTTAAAGCTTCCTTTAAAAGTGAAACCTTTTCCACATTGCTGGCAGGTGAAGGGACTCTCTCCATTGTGTATTATCATGTGGGCTTTCAGGTTTCCACGTTGAGCAAAACTTTTTCCACACTGTTGGCAGGTGTAAGGCTTGTCTCCAGTGTGGATCCTCATGTGAACTGTAAGGTTTCCATGTTGAGCAAAACTTTTTCCACACTGTTGGCAGATGAAAGGGTTCTCTCCAGTGTGGATCCTCATATGAACTATAAGGTTTCCATGTTTAGCAAAACTTTGTCCACACTGTTGGCAGGTGAAAGGCTTCTCTACAGTGTGGACTTTGAGGTTTCCTTGATGATTGAAAGTGAAATAACTTATTTGAGCTTTTTTTTGTGTGGCAGTCTTTTCAGTATGCAAATGTCTAAAATATTTTTTTCCAGTTGTGAAATCATGAAGATTCTCATATTGATCTTTCTCTTCAATTTCACTGAGTACTTCTTTCTCCACTTTTATTGCTATTAGGGTGAAAAAAACACAAACAAATCAAAGTTATCCCCAGTTTAATGGCACAATACATCAGACATCAAAATTTTAAGGTATGTAATACATCAAAACCAACAGCATGTATGCTAAACCCTGTATCAGAAATGTCCAAACCTGCTCTGGAGGCCACTGTCCTACTTGCCCCAAAACACCTGTTGGAAGTTCTCAATTCTGGCCCTTGAAACCCCCTTTCCTTTGGAGTTTAGCTCCAACCCTAATCAAACACACCTGTACATACTAATCTAGGTCTTCTGTATTATTTGAAAGCTAAAGGCAGGGTAGTTTTAACCACATTTCAGAAAAGGGACCTTGAGGGCCAGAGTTGAGAAACGCTGCTCTTCACAATATTACTAAATTTATTTAGGTCATGTCCCAAAAACCTTTAAGCTGGCCTTTATTAAAAAAAGCACAGTTTGACCCAGGAGGTATAGTTGATTATAAACTTATCTCAATTAGGGATGCTAATAATTAATCACTGATTGATTCATTGACTAAAATAATAACAATCCAAAGAAACTGAAACTGTTCGTAACGTCCAAAAAATGAATAATATTTTCTGCACGAGCCAGACACTTATATTAGATGTTGTGCTGGAGGAAAGCTACACTGAATTACTCAAGTGTGTGAAATGTGATGCTGAATGTAGATATAAAAAATATTAATAATTCATTCATATGACTTAAATTTGTGGCCACGGCTCATGTTACATTGATTTATTCTCTCTTTAAGTACAACAATTAGTACAACATGGCCATGCCTTAACCTATTTGTTTGTTCCCTCATTTTAGTTGTTATTAATATTAAAATGTGGAAATTCGAGTGATCAAGCCACAAAACAAAAAGCCTCTGTCATTAAGCATGAATCCAAATGTTTCGATGGACGAGATGTAACATTTGCCTGATAACCAATTATTTATATTGTAATCAAAGCTTTGGACTTCAAAACAAGTGTGCAAAGATGTGTTTCCATACCACAGCCAGGGGCAGGGCTCGACAATAAGGAGTGCCCGATGGCCCAAGGCCAGCGTGAAGGATGCTCGGGAGAGTTGACGGATTTGTCACTTGCCCGATTGGGCCACTGCAGTGTCGTCACGAAAGGTTATCGTTTGCCTTGTTAATTTTAAAGTTCAAGTGATCTAATCTGTTAGTAATCTTTAACAATGATTAATCTATATTTAATTTATACAGTGGAGTGCACAAAAACTGCACTGCAATCATTTTCCCCAAATGCCAATTGTGTGGAAATATTGTTATTATAATTAGTCTGTAAACGGCCGTTAACAGAGGCCAGAGACGTTGAAGATGCAAAGAGGAGAAAATATCTTAGCAGACAGAACCAGATCACTGTTCACGATGCGTGAAATATAGGACGAAAATCCAAATTTTGAATTTTAGATAAATGTGTTTCTGAGGGGAACTGGTTGTTTTCAGAAAAGTATACATGGTGTTTTCTTTTCATCTTGCCTCCGTATAACGCATTTAAATTAGTGTTAATAGGCGCAGCGCTGCTGTGTTTAACAGTGGCAACCACGGAAACGCTGTATCACTGTTGTTCTATAAGCGCCACCTGCTGTCAAAGAGTGAAACCATCTCATTCAGCCCATCTGCTTTTTCTGTTTTGTGCAGATTGTCATGCCTGTTTTTGGTTTTGTTTCATGTTCATTGTTTACACGTCTTTTATTTTGTCTTAGTCATGGTTCCAATCTAGTCATGTGATTCCCTTAAGCTCAAACGTGATGCATAACGCAAGAATGAACCTCATTGGTTCTTGTGAAGCTCAAACGTGCTGCGTAACATGGACTAGAACGGCTTGCTGAAAACAGAGCTGATTTTGACAGGGTAAAGGAGGTGTTGTTTTACACTACCATTGAGAAATTTTAACCAAAGTATGTTATAGACTGTTCATTAAGACCCTAAAGAATCAAATCAACTTGTGTAAAATGGGCATCCGATGACCCCTTTAAATCTTCTGTTTATTCAGCTGCAGCGATCCTGGGTTTCTTCTGCGGGGCGTATTTGGAGTTTCTCTGGCCTTCGGATGGAGATTTACTACTGATCACAGAACCGTGCTTCACTGAAAGATACGCATGACAATCGCAGCTTCTGCCTAATCGCGATTTCATTTCGATTCATCGTGCAGCCCTAGTCACAACAGATGTTTTCTTAGTTTCAGTCTTTGATTTGAACTGTTTGCCACTCACAAAAAAATATAATAAGTTTGGGTCCCACTTTATATTAGGTGGCCTTAACTACTATGTACTTACATTTAAATTAATAATTCGGTACAATGCATGTATTGTGTACATACATGTTTTTACATTGTACTTATATTTTAAAAAATACCTATATGTAATTAATTTCTGTAATTACATTTATAATTACACTGTTGACCCATCCCTTATACCTTAACCCACCCTTAAACCTACCCATACCACCAAACCTGTCCCTAACCTTACCCATATATCACCTCAATAGCAGTAAAAGTGTTTTGCAATACAATATGAACACAATAAGTACATTGTACTTATTTTGTTGATGTAAGTACATAGTAGTTAAGGCCACCTTATATAAAGTGTGACCTAAGTTTGTTATAAATTAGTGCCCACTGTTGGTTTTATTTGCTCATCCAAGCCCTTTAAATGAAGAACAAATGCGTACAGCAGCAGTAACTCTACAGAATGTAAAGTTGATCAATAACGTTTCAATGTTTGCCTTACGTAAAATAAACATTTTTGTTATATACTGTTGGGTTTAATGTTACACATACACTGAACAAAATTATAAACGCAACACTTTTGTTTTTGCCCCCATTTTTCATGAGCTGAACTCAAAGATCTAAGACTTTTTCTATGTATACAAAAGGCCTATTTCTCTCAAATATTGTTAACAAATCTGTCTAAATCTGTGTTAGTGAGCACTTCTCCTTTGCCGAGATACTCCATCCACCTCACAGGTGTGGCATATCAAGATGCTGATTAGACAGCATGATTATTGCACAGGTGTGCCTTAGGCTGGCCACAATAAAAGGCCACTCTAAAATGTGTAGTTTTACTGTATTGGGGGGTTCCGGCGGGGTCCGAAAACCAGTCAGTATCTGGTGTGACTACCATTTGCCTCACGCAGTGCAACACATCTCCTTCGCATAGAGTTGATCAGGTTGTTGATTGTGGCCTGTGGAATGTTGGTCCACTCCTCTTCAATGGCTGTGTGAAGTTGCTGGATATTGGCAGGAACTGCAACACGCTGTCGTATACACCGATCCAGAGCATCCCAAACATGCTCAATAGGTGACATGTCCGGTGAGTATGCTGGCCATGCAAGAACTGGGATGTTTTCAGCTTCCAGGAATTGTGTACAGATCCTTGCAACATGGGGCCGTGCATTATCATGCTGCAACATGAGGTGATGGTCTTGATATGTCACACCTGTGAGGTGGATGGAGTATCTCGGCAAAGGAGAAGTGCTCACTAACACAGATTTAGACAGATTTGTGAACAATATTTAAGCGTAAGAAGGTTTTTGTTCAGACAACGTCTGCATTATTTATTATTTTTCTTAATTTAATATGTGACATGTCGTAATAACGAATCTCAGGTTCACATGAAGGCAGGCATCAAATAAAACCTCTTTAACTAGGACGCTCATATCACATTCTTCATAAATATCATTCATTCCTGCAGAGCTGGACATTTAATCAGGATCAAATGACTGAGTTCAGCTTTGAGAATGAAACCAACCTGTTTGTTCCTCAGTATCTTCATGTTTGGCTCTGAATGTTTTCTCAATCTTCACATCGTTACTCTCTTCTTTAATAAACACGGTCTTTGTTTGATCCTCAGTATCTTCATGTTTCACTCTGAATACTGCTTCAATCCTGAAGTCTTCACTCTCCTCTTTAATAATCGCCATCTTTATAACAGTGTCACGTGGATCTCAGTCGCTTCAGCAGGAGTTTTTCTGTGTGTTTAAGATGAAGAGAACAATAAACAGAGAGCAAAATAAACCCAAACTAAATCTCTCCATCAGCTCCCTAGTTCAGTAGTCAGCGCACTAGTTCAGTAGTCAGCTCACTAGTTCAGTACTCAGCTCCCTAGTTCAGTAGTCAGCACACTAGTTCAGTAGTCAGCACACTCGTTCAGTAGTCAGCGAGCGCACTAGTTCAGTAGTCAGCACTAGTTCAGTACTCAGCTCCCTAGTTCAGTAGTCAGCACACTCATTCAGTAGTCAGCGAGCGCACTAGTTCAGTAGTCAGCACTAGTTCAGTACTCAGCTCCCTAGTTCAGTAGTCAGCACACTCGTTCAGTAGTCAGCGAGCGCACTAGTTCAGTAGTCAGCACTAGTTCAGTACTCAGCTCCCTAGTTCAGTAGTCAGCACACTAGTTCAGTAGTTCAGTAGTCAGCACACTAGTTCAGTAGTCAGCTCCCTAGTTCAGTAGTCAGCACACTAGTTCAGTAGTCAGCTCCCTAGTTCAGTAGTCAGCTCACTAGTTCAGTAGTCAGCACACTAGTTCAGTAGTCAGCTCACTAGTTCAGTAGTCAGCTCACTAGTTCAGTAGTCAGCTCCCTAGTTCAGTAGTTCAGTAGTCAGCGCACTGGTTCAGTAGTCAGCGCACTGGTTCAGTAGTCAGCGCACTGGTTCAGTAGTCAGCTCCCTAGTTCAGTAGTCAGCACTAGTTCAGTAGTCAGCTCACTGGTTCAGTAGTCAGCACTCTGGTAAGGGAGTCAGCACACTGGTTCAGTAGTCAGCTCACTAGTTCAGTAGTCAGCTCCCTAGTTCAGTAGTCAGCGCACTAGTTCAGTAGTCAGCGCACTAGTTCAGTAGTCAGCTCCCTAGTTCAGTAGTCAGCACTAGTTCAGTAGTTCAGTAGTCAGCACACTAGTAAGGGAGTCAGCACACTAGTTCAGTAGTCAGCGCACTAGTTCAGTAGTCAGCTCACTCGTTCAGTAGTCAGCTCACTCGTTCAGTAGTCAGCACACTAGTAAGGGAGTCAGCGCACTAGTTCAGTAGTCAGCGCACTGGTTCAGTAGTCAGCACACTGGTTCAGTAGTCAGCACACTGGTTCAGTAGTCAGCACTCTAGTAAGGGAGTCAGCACACTAGTTCAGTAGTCAGCGCACTAGTTCAGTAGTCAGCTCACTAGTTCAGTAGTCAGCGCACTAGTTCAGTACTCAGCTCACTAGTTCAGTAGTCAGCGCACTAGTTCAGTAGTCAGCACTCTAGTAAGGAGTCAGCACACTGGTTCAGTAGTCAGCTCACTAGTTCAGTAGTCAGCACACTAGTTCAGTAGTCAGCGCACTAGTTCAGTAGTCAGCACTCTAGTAAGGGAGTCAGCACACTAGTTCAGTAGTCAGCGCACTAGTTCAGTAGTCAGCACTCTAGTAAGGGAGTCAGCACACTAGTTCAGTAGTCAGCGCACTAGTTCAGTAGTCAGCACTCTAGTAAGGGAGTCAGCACACTAGTTCAGTAGTCAGTTAAGGGAGTCAGTCAGAGTGAGAGTTAATGGCCTTAAATTACCTGATTACACAAAACACTCAAAACTAGCACTACAACATTAAAGTTAAGATTTAGGTATTTATGACTTATATTTTGTATCTAATGATTTGTTGACCACATTGATCAGACTGCACTTTAATGAAAACATTTTCTCATGGTTTAAGTTTGCATTAAACACGTTTGTGTTTTGACCAGCATGTGACGTCATCGAATCATTTGGCGAATCATTTGATTCAATTGACTCGGAGTTTAAACAGCTGGTTTCTCCATCACTGAATTCATGTTTATGATGATGAACCGATTCAGCAGAAATGAGACGCTACTTTTGTTACTCGTGTGTGGATGCGCTTATTTACTCACAAGTGCGTTAATAAACTTTAGATAAGGCATTATAATACAGTCAATAAACAATTAATTTTCCATCGCTCTGTAAAACTTTCGAGTCAATTGAACGGTGTTTAAAGACGCTTTAAACACAAACCTTTCTTCAGTCGAGTCTCAACAGATGCAGGAGCGCGGCGCGTGCTTATGACGTCACATCACCGCGCCAAAATAAAAGTCCCGTTCACACGCTGCTGTCCAAAAACATTTACATAGAACATGATATACAAATAATTAAAGAGTTGATAGAAATTCAGAGTTTGAGGTATGCGTGAAAAACATATTTAAATGTATGTTGTCCAATAAAATATATTAGGAAACTATGGTGAGAAAACCATTTAATACCAGATATAAATTAGATTAAAATACAAATGTGAATCAGTCCCTCCAGGATTTTGCAGGATTTCTTTTCTGATTTTTGCTGCTTACAATGACTGATTTTGCTGTGAAAATATAACACAGACAAAACAGTGAAACTTTGGATAGATGCTTTGTACAAGCACACCAAGCATCTTATTCCATGGCTGCCCCGTGAAGCCATCAAGGCCACTCTGCCACAGGCTTTTAACCATCATTTCCCAAACACTACTTGTATAATTGACAGCACAGAAACTGTTCTACAGAAGGCTAAAAATCTAGATTCGAGAAGTGAATCGTACAGTCACTGTTATGCCAGTAATACTCTGAAGTATCTGGTAGCAACTTGTCCATCTGGATTAGTCATGTTTATTTCAGAGGCTTATGGTGGCAAATGTAGCGACAGGTACTGCACAGAACTCAGGGTTTCTGGACTGCCTGAGACCCGGAGACGAGGTGATGGCGGACCGTGGAGTCACTATCAGGCACTTATTGGAGGAACGCAAGGTGAACTTAGTTATGTCAGCATTTACACGCAAACAGTGGCAGCTGACTAATGAGGAAGCATTGCTCATGCCCGCATTCACATTGAACGGGCAAGAAGGCGGCTCTCACAGACTTTGCCTATTAATTTGGTCCCAGAGTTTGATAAAATACTACAAATGTGCTGCTCTTGTAAATCTAAGAGGAGAGCCTATCTCAAGCACATAAATAAACGTTTAACATCACATAAACTGCATGTGCTTATAGTTTAGTGTCATTGACAAGATACATGTTGTTTTTGTACACCATGTAGACAAGAAAAACATTTACAGGATTCTTTCATGTTTTTCATCCTCATGTTGCTTAAATAATAAACCGATGGAGCTTATTTACACTGTGTTGGTATGTTTCGTGTCCTGTGTACCACATTCCTCACCCTCTACTTGTTCAAAAGCTGCAGCTGTTTCTTGCACAGATTTATCTTCTTATCAGCAAAATCATCATAATTTATACTTTATATGATTTTAAAGGGGGGTACAATGCAGTTTCATGCATTCAGAGTTGTTTACACTGTTTTTGGACGTATGACGGAGTATTTCTGTGCCAAAAATCTTACTTCCGGGTTCGTACAAGTTTCGGAGAGTTTTTCGATCGTGGCTCTTGCTGACGTAAACGAGGGTGGAACTCTGTGACCCGTGCTGGCAAAATGAGTCGGAATGTGCAGATTTTCTTTTTATTTTCACATTCTCCATTAAAATACCTTCAAAATGATATATGACTTGTTGTTTCATCGGTGACTCCAGCCCCCCGTCCCACAGACTGCTCTCTCCGCAGCATCTGATCCCGCACGAGCCGACTGAAGGACAGCTTTCTCCCTCAGGCTAGCAGGCTAATGAACTAATACACGCTACAGCACACTCCCACTATACGGTATGTGCTGTGATGATGTGACAATAAAAGTGATTTGATTTGGAATCGGATACAGAATGACTGAGCTACGGCCGTTTGAAGGCAGCAGATCTGATTTTGAGAAAAATCTAGTTAAAGGTTCCAAAGCAGAATCACCGAGCAGCGTTGCATATTTTCCTCCAGTTCTTTTCTTAATAATAATTACTACATTATTAATCACAATATAGCTGTTTTTATTTTATCTTTGTTATTAAAAATAAGAACAAAGATGCAAATAAACAGTATTTAATCAAGAGCAGCGAGTGATTCCGTCGTTTCTTTTAATGTAACATTGAGACAGATCTATATTAAGACCTACAGTAATGCATGGATCAAATATAATGTTTTCATATTTTCCCCCACCCTTACGAAAATGAACCATGGTTTTACTATAGTACAACTGTAGTTAATCATGACTGTAGTAACCATGGTTTTTTGGTGCGAATTATGGTTTTAAAAACCATGGTTCAAGTACCACAAATGAAGTATGGTTGTAATACCATAGTTTAACCATGGTTTTACTAAAGTACCTCAAATTACATTTAAGCCAGTTATTCAACAAACATCTACAAAATAAAAACAGAATGACACGTTACTATTCTATGATACAGGCTTTATTATAGCAGTTACATCATCTGAAACAAAATATTGTTGTCACATGTCAAAATGATTCAGAAATACTTTAAAGAATGTTTAAAATGATATCAACTCACGAGAAGATTTCAGTCATTTCAAGCCTAAAGCAAGCTGATTTATTCTACAGCTACAGAGTCACCTCATGAGGCCCGATGAAGGCCAGATGAATCCTCCACACTTTTACTTGGTGAAGGAAATGCCCTCTTTTCAAAACGTCTCATGCTGCATACATGGCAGTAGTGGTCAGTATGAAGTCTATCATATAGTCCAGTAGGTTACAGTCCACCTTTGGTTTGGTTGTCTTGATCTTCACCCCATATGGTACACTTCTACACAATATTAATAAACAGCTTGCTGGAATACTCAGTTGTTATTGGTCAGTTGCACACTCGTCTACACTCTTAAAAAAAGGTGACAGAAAGAACCAAAAAGGGGGTTTCGCGGCGATGTCACAGAGGAACCTTTTTAGGCAGGTTAATGTCAGTCCCTCATCATCCACTACTATCCACTATCCACTATAACTGCCACTGCTGGTTCAAAGAGTTCCCGCTTTCACAGTCCTTCTGATGAATGGTTGAGGCTGGGTACATAGCATCCTGTAAAAAAACCAACCTTTCATTAGTTTCTTAATTTTAATAGGTTTAGCACAGGTATAATGATGCAAAACGACAAACAACAATAATGTAAAGGTATTTTTAAGCTGAACAGCAGTCAGAATAGAAACAAAATTAAAGCAAATGAAAGTATTTTGTAAGTTCATGCATCCATCTATTCACTCTCCAAACCACTTATCCTCTCCAGGGTCTCGGGGGCTGAAGCCTATCCCAGCATCTTGGGCCACAAATCCATCTAATTAATGGTATTTAAGCAATATAGTAACAATTATACAGTAACTGTCAAGATTGTGGAAACATTACAGTGTTTTTGGGGAAAAAAATATCTTCTGCTCACCAAGTCTGCATTTATTTTATCAGGAATACAGAGAAAATAGTAATATTGCAAAATATAATTACACGTTAAAAGAACTGTTGTCTATTTGAATATATTGTAAATTGTAATTTATTCCTGTGATCAAAGCTGTATTTTCAGCATCATTACTCCAGTCTTCAGGGTCACATGATCTTCAGAAATCATTCTAATATGCTGATTTGCTGCTCAAGAACATTTCTGATTATTAAAACAGTTGAAAACAGTTTTTGCTTCTTAACATTTTTGTGGAAACGGTGATACCTTTTTCAGGATTCTTTGATGAATAGAAAGTACAATTAACAACATTTATTAAATGTATTAAACAATTTAGTAAATAGAAATCTTTTCCAACATTATAAATGTCTTCACTGTTACTTCTGATAAATGTAATACACCCTTGATTAATAAAAGTATTAATTTCTTTCTTTTCTTACCACAAATGTTTGAATGGTATTGTTTCCATAAAAATGTTAAGCAGCAAAAACTGTTTTCAACAAAGGTAGTAATCAGAAATGTTTGTTGAGCAGCAAATCAGCATCTTGGAATGATTTCTGAAGATCATGTGACACTGAAGACTGGAGTAATGATGCTGAAAATACAGCTTTGATCACAGCAAAAAAATTACATTTTAAAATATATTCACATAAAAAAGTGGTATTTTAAAATGATAATATTTTACCATATTTCTGTTCTTACTGTATTTTTAATTAAATAAATAAATGCAGTAGTGATGAGCAGAAGACTTACTTAAAAACACATTCAAAAACATTTAAAAATCATTGAACAGTAAACTTTTGAACAGTAGTGTCCTGTATGTTTGAGGTTTTACTTACTAGTCACATGGTTCATAGCGACTTAGAGATGTTGTCCGACAGGAGACTCTGCGCTCCTCTGCTGCACGGCCATCATAATCTAGAAACATAATATGCAATTTATCACAGAGCCAACGATATTCAGCTTTATTTAAAGGAAGCAAGCTAGAGCAGAAGTGAAACGCAGAAAAGAAAACGGTACACACACACACATACACAAACAATTTCTTAAAATAAAATTTTTGCATTGTTTACTCATTTTCCTATGACAAATTGCTTGCAGTTTATAATTTGTAACAAATGGATGAGTTGCTAAGTGAAAAAATGTAAATGTACTTTTGTCAGTATAGTGTTTGATTTTATTCTTTTCTGTGTGTATTATTCAAGATGGTCGCTGCTTACACATGTAAGCGCAAATCCAACCGTTGGCCCATGGTGGTCTTTTCAAACATGCTGGATGTGTCAGCCCTGAATGCCTTCGTCCTGTGGTCGGGAATCAACCCTGCCTGGAATGCAGGAAAGACCTTCAGAAGGCGGATCTTTTTGGAAGAGCTTGGGAAGGCTCTGGTGTCCCCACTGATTCAGAGAAGGAAGAGTGTTCCCCGTGGAGCAGCCTCTCTGAGGATGCTGAATCAGATCAGAGGACAACCCTCCTCAGAAAGCATCCCTAGCACATCAACAGCAACTCCTCCAACAAAAAGAAAAAGGTGCCATGTCTGCACTTCCAACAGGAAGAAAACCAGCACTGTATGTCCAAAATGCAGAGAATATATCTGCAAAGAACATTCAGTTACAATTACCACCTGCCACAAGTGCATGTAAATAATGTAAATAATGTAAATAACTATTACTGTTTGTTCTTACCTGTTTGTTTGTTCTTTCCTGTTCTTAGCTAACACTTATTTAGTTGTTGTTATGTATATTCTTACCCGTTTGGTACTAATTAGTTATTGAAATTTTATGTTTTTTGTTTGAAATAAATGATAAATGTTCTACTACTTTGTCTTTTCCTTATAGCATGGTCATATTTATCTAAGCATATTTTGACATCTTTGTATAGTCTCACCTAACAGATTTTTTTTAAAATTACAATTTTAACTTGTGATAGTCAAAAACTTAAGAGGTCAAATTGATTTTATACAGTGGTTCAGTTCAGTCTATATGCAGCCATTGAGTATGAGTAGTACTATAGCCATCTAGTGGCTATTGATATTATTGTTTTTTATTCTTAATTTAATACCAATATAAGGCACTAGATGCCAGCAAAAACACTTCATCTTCAGGATTTAACTCTCAGAACTTAGTGGAATGATATTTTTAATGTAGGTAAAGAAATAATAAATATAACATAAAATAAGCATTATTTATATAGAAATTGTGGTACTTTTAGAGGTAAATAAATTCAAAAATACCCCCAAAATAAAAAAAAAATACCATAAATGGATAGAATAAATTTTATCAAAGACATTGATATAACATTTATAATAAATAAAAAATTGGATGACACCTGAGACCTCTGTGCCCACATTTGTCCACGAACAAACAATTAAGGGCTGTTATGTGAATAGGGTATGAGGGTTAAATAATAAACCGATGGAGCTTATTTACACTGTGTTGGTATGTTTCGTGTCCTGTGTACCACATTCCTCACCCTCTACTTGTTCAAAAGCTGCAGCTGTTTCTTGCACAGATTTATCTTCTTATCAGCAAAATCATCATAATTTATACTTTATATGATTTTAAAGGGGGTACAATGCAGTTTCATGCATTCAGAGTTGTTTACACTGTTTTTGGACGTATGACGGAGTATTTCTGTGCCAAAAATCTTACTTCGGTTCGCATAAGTTTCGGAGAGTTTTTCGATCGTGGCTCTTGCTGACGTAAACGAGGGTGGAACTCTGTGACCCGTGCTGGCAAAATGAGTCGGAATGTGCAGATTTTCTTTTATTTTCACATTCTCCATTAAAATACCTTCAAAATGATATATGACTTGTTGTTTCATCGGTGACTCCAGCCCCCGTCCCACAGACTGCTCTCTCCGCAGCATCTGATCCCGCACGAGCCGACTGAAGGACAGCTTTCTCCCTCAGGCTAGCAGGCTAATGAACTAATACACGCTACAGCACACTCCCACTATACGGTATGTGCTGTGATGATGTGACAATAAAAGTGATTTGATTTGGAATCGGATACAGAATGACTGAGCTACGGCCGTTTGAAGGCAGCAGATCTGATTTTGAGAAAAATCTAGTTAAAGGTTCCAAAGCAGAATCACCGAGCAGCGTTGCATATTTTCCTCCAGTTCTTTTCTTAATAATAATTACTACATTATTAATCACAATATAGCTGTTTTTATTTTATCTTTGTTATTAAAAATAAGAACAAAGATGCAAATAAACAGTATTTAATCAAGAGCAGCGAGTGATTCCGTCGTTTCTTTTAATGTAACATTGAGACAGATCTATATTAAGACCTACAGTAATGCATGGATCAAATATAATGTTTTCATATTTTCCCCCACCCTTACGAAAATGAACCATGGTTTTACTATAGTACAACTGTAGTTAATCATGACTGTAGTAACCATGGTTTTTTGGTGTGAACCATGGTTTTAAAAACCATGGTTCAAGTACCACAAATGAAGTATGGTTGTAATACCATAGTTTAACCATGGTTTTACTAAAGTACCTCAAATTACATTTAAGCCAGTTATTCAACAAACATCTACAAAATAAAAACAGAATGACACGTTACTATTCTATGATACAGGCTTTATTATAGCAGTTACATCATCTGAAACAAAATATTGTTGTCACATGTCAAAATGATTCAGAAATACTTTTAAGAATGTTTAAAATGATATCAACTCACGAGAAGATTTCAGTCATTTCAAGCCTAAAGCAAGCTGATTTATTCTACATCTACAGAGTCACCTCATGAGGCCCGATGAAGGCCAGATGAATCCTCCACACTTTTACTTGGTGAAGGAAATGCCCTCTTTTCAAAGACTTGTCATGCTGCATACATGGCAGTAGTGGTCAGTATGAAGTCTATCATATAGTCCAGTAGGTTACAGTCCACCTTTGGTTTGGTTGTCTTGATCCTCACCCCATATGGTACACTTCTACACAATATTAATAAACAGCTTGCTGGAATACTCAGTTGTTATTGGTCAGTTGCACACTCGTCTACACTCTTAAAAAAAGGTGACAGAAAGAACCAAAAAGGGGGTTTCGCGGCGATGTCACAGAGAAACCTTTTTTGGCAGGTTAATGTCAGTCCCTCATCATCCACTACTATCCACTATCCACTATAACTGCCACTGCTGGTTCAAAGAGTTCCCGCTTTCACAGTCCTTCTGCTGAATGGTTGAGGCTGGGTACATAGCATCCTGTAAAAAAAACATAAAAACCAACCTTTCATTAGTTTCTTAATTTGAATAGGTTTAGCACAGGTGTAATGATGCAAAACGACAAACATCGATAATGGAAAGGTATTTTTAAGCTGAACAGCAGTCAGAATAGAAACAAAATCAAAGCAAGTCAAAGTATTTTGGAAGTTCATGCATCCATCACTTATCCTCTCCAGGGTCTCGGGGGCTGAAGCCTATCCCAGCATCTTGGGCCACAAATCCATCTAATTAATGGTATTTAAGCAATATAGTAACAATTATACAGTAACTGTCAAGATTGTGGAAACATTACAGTGTTTTTGGGGAAAAAAATCTCTTCTGCTCACCAAGTCTGCATTTATTTTATCAGGAATACAGAGAAAATAGTAATATTGCAAAATATAATTACACGTTAAAAAGAACTGTTGTCTATTTGAATATATTGTAAATTGTAATTTATTCCTGTGATGCAGCTGTATTTTCAGCATCATTACTCCAGTCTTCAGGGTCACATGATCTTCAGAAATCATTCTAATATGCTGATTTGCTGCTCAAGAAACATTTCTTATTATTAAAACAGTTGAAAACAGTTTTTGCTTCTTAACATTTTTGTGGAAACGGTGATACCTTTTTCAGGATTCTTTGATGAATAGAAAGTACAATTAACAACATTTATTAAATGTATTAAACAATTTAGTAAATAGAAATCTTTTCCAACATTATAAATGTCTTCACTGTTACTTCTGATAAATGTAATACACCCTTGATTAATAAAAGTATTAATTTCTTTCTTTTCTTACCACAAATGTTTGAATGGTATTGTTTCCATAAAAATGTTAAGCAGCAAAAACTGTTTTCAACAAAGGTAGTAATCAGAAATGTTTCTTGAGCAGCAAATCAGCATCTGGGAATGATTTCTGAAGATCATGTGACACTGAAGACTGGAGTAATGATGCTGACAATACAGCTTTGATCACAGCAAAAAAATTACATTTTAAAATATATTCACATAAAAAAGTGGTATTTTAAAATGATAATATTTTACCATATTTCTGTTCTTACTGTATTTTTAATTAAATAAATAAATGCAGTAGTGATGAGCAGAAGACTTACTTAAAAAACACATTCAAAAAACATTTAAAAAAATCATTGAACAGTAAACTTTTGAACAGTAGTGTCCTGTATGTTTGAGGTTTTACTTACTAGTCACATGGTTCATAGCGACTTAGAGATGTTGTCCGACAGGAGACTCTGCGCTCCTCTGCTGCACGGCCATCATAATCTAGAAACATAATATGCAATTTATCATAGAGCCAACGATATTCAGCTTTGTTTAAAGGAAGCAAGCTAGAGCAGAAGTGAAACGCAGAAAAGAAAACGGTACACACACATACACACACACACACACACACATAAACAAACAATTTCTTAAAATAAAATTATTAACGCTCATGTATTTAGGTTTGTGTCACTACCTGTCAAAACCTTCCTTTAATGAACTGTAATATAACAGATGCATGGTGATATAAGAAAATATGTTGTGAAAAAATGCATATGAATGCATATTTCTTCTATGCTCACCTGTGTTTCCTGCATTTCTGTCAGCAGCTCCCTTCAGAAATGTTGAAATCTTGGAGCTTCTCTTCCTTTGTAGAAAGATTATATTATCACTCCTGAAACCACAGAACAATTTTAATTTATCAATATTTGTTTACCATGAAAGATCAAAGCACTTTTGAACTAATGTTAGATTCAGTTAATTTGTGCTTTGTGTAAGTGACGTCACCCATTAACAGTATACAGCACATATTTTAGGTTAAATAAGTTATACAACTTCCAATAAACCATTGACAAACTGACAGCAAACCCTTTACAAAGCTATCAAAACCTCTCATCTACACACAAAGATGTGATTAAAAGCCCAAACTTTCATAAACAAGAGCTCAAGCTTCAGAGTTAGCCTAGCATACCTCGTCTGAAAACAGATGCTAGCGGACTTTTCGAAGACTGTAAAACATTTCTGTGAAGTAAATATTCAACAGAAACATGTCAGTTACATGTAAGAAAGTGTCTGGAACAGCTGTATGTGATATTTGTGTGATTTTAGGGACTAAACTCACCTGAAAGCAGTGAAAACAGCAGCGAGAGACGGAGATTTACTGCTCGTCAGTTACAGTGTTGCGCACCGTTTCCATGGCAACTCCCTCCGCTGCAGTGTTTGAATGAGACTCCAGTATTCAGCGCGCGCGTCCATTTAAACACGTCACAGTCATTCACAAACCTCTTAAAATCTTTCTTTAAATCGCGAATTTGAAACTCATTTTGTAATTCAACGACCAATACATTGGTGCAAAATGTATGATAGTGGGATAAAAAAAAAATATATATATTTTAAGATTTGTATCAATCAGCCTTTTTATTTCATTTGATTTCATTTTAAAACATGATTTTAATGTTTCACTGCTCTGGCCACGCCCCCTGCAGGCTCCGCCCCCAAGGGGCCCGTCTACAGCCGAATCTGGGTTATAATAACACACGGTCTGGCAGGAGCTGATGAAGTCCTGCTGTCTAAAGTCTAATGATGCTAAAGTTCATCATCCCATCATTCATCCGCTCATAAAACTGTGAATGTACGATGAATATGATGATAATATGATGGTCAGGATCTCCACCGGATCAGCGTCACGATCATCAGAACAGAACTCATGTCTTTAGTTCCTGTGATAACGACACAGGGTTGAGAAACACTGGTCATGTGACTCATGAGCATACGTGTCATATTTTATATTATATATGCTGATTATTGAGCAGCTGAATGACGGGAACAGACAAACAGAGACTCGAGAAAAATCACATCAACACAAACACTGATGAGCACTAAACCAGACCTCACACGAGCACAGCCGACACGGCAAAAATAGATTGCGGTGTGACCAATTCAAGATTCAGATTTTTTAATGTTTAACTGGTCCTAATCCTGTAGCTCTCAAACGCGGAGCTGAGATCAGCTGAAATCATCCCATCTCCATCTGGCTCCGTCGACTCGTGGACCTGCACAAACGGCCCTGATGCACACGTGTGTTCACTGAGATCATATTTATGATGCACACACACACACTGAGAAGAGAGGAACCTCATGGGATCAGACTCAGAGCGTTACCTTAATTGTGAAGTGTGTTGTGTTCCATTGTCTTGATTGAATTGTATAGTGAGTACAGGAAGAAGCATAAGTCCACCAGAAATCATATATTTCCATCAGAAGGCAGCTAGACAAAGTTTCGAACTCAGGCCCTTATCAGTCCAGCGGTAAATTGGTAAAGGGGCTACACACTATTTATAACTAAAAATTAATACTTTATTGAGCTTTAATTGAACACAACTAAAAGAAAATGAGTCTGGAATGAGTTCTGGACCAGGCAGCTAGGAACATTTAGCTCACTTGATCTCACTTTCCAGAAAAAAATATTTACAAAAATGTTGATTGTGAAGAACCATTATATAGTCTAAAGAACCTTTTGTGCAATGATGGGTTCTTTTGGATATTAAAGGTTCTTCATGGAACCATACACCCTGCCAAAGAACCATTGTTTAAGAGTGTATTGTTTGTAATAACTGACAACACATTTGCCAAATTTGATTGTTTCATTTTCAGAAATCATGAGATTAATTATGATTATTTTATTGAGCCCTATTTTTTTTTAAGAGTAAGAAATAACTAAATCTGTAGTTAATACTGTTGAAAAACCATGGGTTATTTTGTAATGGTTCTACTGCAAATGCTGTGGTAAACCATAGTTCATTTTGCAATTACTATGGTTTTCTACAAAAACTATAGATAAATCATGGTTACTGCAGTAAAACCATGGTTCATTTTGTAGTTACTATGGTTTAACTGCAAAAAACAGTTAAACCATGGTTACTACAAAAAACCATGGTTAATTTTCGTAAGGGCTAACCTCATCAGGCGTTACAGGAGAACATTTAGAGCTGTTAAACTGGCAAATGGAGGTTTCAGAAAGTACTGAACAAAAGGGTGCCGTTAATTGTGGCCAATGTGTATTAGAGAAAAACATTTATTTCATAATGATATGTCCCCCCATTTTAAATTCTTATTATCCAATGAAAGGTTAGATTTTTGTGATTTAAAAAAAAAAAAAAATTATTTCTTTTTTTTTTAAATAAAAGACCAAAAGGATTAACAAAGCAGATTAATTTTCACAGCATTCTTTGATCATATTTACCAAGGGTGCCAATATTTTTGGCCATGACTGTATATATATATATATATATATATATATATATATAAACCTTTTTGAAATAAATGTTTTAAAATTGTACAAAAAAGGAAAAGTTTGTGTTTTATACAATGCCCAGTAGGATGTGTTCTAGCCTAGGCATTATGCTTTCCTGGATCTGTTTTCCATGAAGAGAGATAGGTTGTTGTTGAAAATTGAGTGACTCCATTCCATTTTTATCACAGAATAAGGCAAACATATATTTTATGGTTTCTGTTCTATGTCAATTAGCACTGTTTTAATTAATATACTATATTTGATTTAATATATTTTATTTCTTGAAGACTTGAAAAACACACACAAACCATATTGTGGCAATTGTGTAATTACTAGCAGGGATCAACGGTCGAGTCAGTGGTACTTGCCCTGCCAATATTTTCACTGGCTCTGCCACAAAAAATAAAATAGTTGCTGTCATCATTGTATTTGATCTATGTTATCTTGTATTCTAATAAACAAGCTTATATGACACCAATATTTTAGATACCAATTAAATTTTACAATTTCGATGATAACAGCAAAAATCACTAGTCAAAAACAAACATAAATATAAAGTTTAAACATTATTAAAGACAAGTGACAGCCAGTAAATAAGAACAAATAACAAGTAATAGCACAGATAAACATAAGCCTATAATGCCGTCCAAAGGCAAAGCACAGTAACTACACATTTGGTCAAAATTGAGTTAAGGTTAATGGCACAATCCTGCGGTCAAAGGATGGTTGAACTCGCGTTAAAACGCAAATATCCAAAGACTGGGAAGGAAGATAGCAAAATATTAACTCCTAGCAAGGCAAATGACAGCTTTATAAAAAAGTACAGAGATTAGCCTATCTTCTCCATTGAAGGCAATATCCAATGTGTCTTACAATAATGTGATTTTCAAGATCTTTAATGTGGCGTGACAGATCGTTGCATTTATGTGAATCAATTCATTAAATTATTGTGCAAATTCCACCTGCTCCGCAAAAACGTCTGTGTCCTCCAAACCTTCACTCCTCACATGTAGCCTGTTTCATTAAACAGCAATAACACGCTCTAAAGGTTGAAGTGGACTCAAATTTGTTAACACACATATTGTCTTTTCTGCTGTAAATGTTGAGTGACTATTCACAAACTGTTTTATTCATGGTATACTGTAAATGAGGACATAATATTTAACGTCTTCCATTCATTATTTGTAGCGCGCCAGCCAACCATAATCGCAACACTTTTGTGCTTTGTTGCTTTTACACACAGCTCAGCTTTCAAATTCTGCCAGTTTTATAACGAAATACAAATTATAAATGTGTTTTTGCTCTTTATTTCAAGTTTATAGCAAGATATAAATTGAAGGAACATCATAAGGCATGAAAAAAAAATGTGTAGCCTAATTTATAATGAAAATAATGTCTCGTCGTTGGTTATTGTAATCGGAAAGATGATTGACTCGCATGCCGCTTGACAAACACATTATTGCAATATAGCCTACATATTGTTTGTATTTCGCTATAAAACTGACAGATTTTGAAAACTGAGATTTGGAATATCTCCCGGTGCTCCCAATCCGGGCCATTCGCATGAGCAAAAGGCTAGAATAGCCTATCTCAAACTATTATAACTATATAATCTTTATTCTCGAAGCATTTCGACTTTAATCTCAAAACATTTCGACTTTATTCTCATAAATTAAAAAATTTTTTTTTAACAAGGCACTAAAACGCCGTCGTATTTTCATTAGTACAGCTTCAATGATGTTGAGATCTGATATACCTTGCCCCAAATTTAAAGAAACTTGATACAAAAAATAAAAAAAAATCCTTTTTAGAATATATCCACAGGGGCATTTAAAAAAAAAAAAAAGGATTTTAGTTTGTTCTTCTGTTCCTGGAACTCTTGAACACCCTTTTACTGCTGTCATATGTATGGATGTTTTCAATTAGCGTTTAGTGAAAAATAACAATATTTATCCCTTAGATAAAAAAAAATAAAAAAATTTTTTTTTTAGAATATATTGAATTTCCTTTTTTTCTGACATAGACATGGTAATTTGAAGAAATATAAACCCTCTTTTACTATATTTCGTAAATTCTGTGAGAATATTTCAAAGTTTGCTTACAAATACTTCAAAGTACAACCCTAATTCCAGAAAAGTTGGGATGTTTTGTAAAATGCAATAAAATCAAGAACCTGTGATTTGTTAGTTCTCTTTAAATTTTATTTAATTGACAGAAGTACAAAGAAAATACTTCCAATGTTTTTGCTGACCAACATAAATGCATTTTATACATATAAACAAATTTCGATTTTTGATGGCTGCAACACACTCCAGTTAAGTTGGGACAGAGGCAAAATGAAAATGAAAGGGCTATAGAAGATCCAAATTAAACTATTTTGAAACCGTTCACAGTAAGCAGTTGTAATAGGCCAGGGTATCATGTTTGGGTATAAAAGGATCCAGTGGCGGGCCGTGCATTTTACACCTAGGCCTTCAGTGGCATCCTACACAGGGCCGTACCCACCATTGAGGTCCCCGAGGTCCGGACCTCGGTATTTTTCCAATAACAGAAGTTGTAAAAGAATTACCTTATATTAATTCTGCTTTCTGCAAGGATAAAAAGCCACGGTAACAGATCTTCTCACCTGAGATGCCTCAGCGGTAGGGGTGTGCGATATGTAGTCTGCGATAATACCGTAACTGTTGTTGTCGGTGTGCGCTTTGACATGATCGAGTATTTTGCAAAAACCATTCAAAACACCCCTACAGAGTGAAGTCTAGACTAGTGAGAGCGCATTTAGAGTGCGTTCTTTCACTGCATGATTCAGTCTATTAAAATGCATGTAGAATTTGTGATCACCAGAGAAATCTCAGTCTGTGTAGGGCATGACCCTTGAGCCCTCAGATGGCATTGCATGAGAAACCGCCGTGTTACATTGCCGCATGGGCTCAGGAGTACTTCAGAAAACCACTCTCACTTAACACAGTCTGCTGCTGCATCAAGAAATGCAACTTGAATCTCTGTTACTCAAGGATTTTTAAAAAAAAAAAAGGATTTTAGTTTGTTCTTCTGTTCCTGGAACTCTTGAACTTTCTATTCATCAAAGAAACCTGAAAAATTCTACTCAGCTGTTTTCAACATGTTAATAAATGTTTTTATTAACATGTTTTTATTTTATTATCAGTTGCCTGTGGTGAAAATACAGGCCGTCTCCCTCCTGCTTTTCAACAGTTGTTGAAGATGCTTCCGAGTCTCTGCACTACACGTTTGACTTCAATGGAATTGTAGTGCAGTAGTCAGATGGGTCTTGCTTAAATGCTGCACTACATTACCTGTTGAAAACAGTGGAATATGAACCGCATCATTTTGATCTGCAGAGTTCATTTGAGTCCGATGATGGTGAATGCATTGTATATCCATGGACAAAGAGCCTAGTCTTTTACTAAATTTGATGTGCTCTATGTATGTGTATTGATCAATATTTATATATGAATAAAAGCCTTAATTAAATCTGTTCATCATATAAAGTGGTCATGTGTCTTCAGAAGACTTGGATTAAATTTAAGATTTTTTGGGTAATGAATGTTTTGGATTAATAACCTTTCATAAATCACCTGGGTTTCATTATAAACACCATTTCCAAGTGGAATGTTTTATGGGATTGGAATGGAATGCAGGTGAACAAATGGTGTCAATTTTTGAGCAAACTATCCCTTTAAATGCATATTATTCAAATCCACTAAAATTTCTTAAAGACTTTTCAAAGGGATTCAGTCTGGATTTACAAAAAATAATAATTTTGAGTTAAATCAAAAAGCTATGAATCATGAATGAAATCAAATCTAATAATGATAATAAGATGCTACCTCTGTCATGCAATCTGCACACATCCTCGATCTCAAGCCTCTTCCCCAGAGGTTGGTTTTATAAGTGTGAATGGATTTGAGGAATAGATTACACACAGATGTGCAGAAATCCCTGTCACCAAAAGGATGTGGGTTGGATGTGTTGGTCAAGCACATCTCATAGATTAGATGCTCAGTTGGATTGAGATCTGGGCAACACCTTGAACGCTTTGTCAAGTTCCTCAAATATTCCTGAACCATTTTGCAGTGTGTCAGGCTGCATGATCCTGCTGAAAGGGGCCACTGCCATCAGAGCACCTTTGCCATGAAGGGGTGTATGCAGGGTGCGAATACCGGGGGGGTCTGACCCCCCTAAAGAAGGCTTTATCCCCCCTGATAGACGTCAAAATTAGATGGGGTGTGGGGGACAGATAGAAAGAAGACTAGCTTACGCATTATATGGAGATTTACTTGTAAATATTAATATGCATTTCTATAGCCCTAACTGATTTAAAATATAATTTTGGCAGCTCCTGATACGGGTCGTATTGACATTACCTGAGCGGTTGAAGAATACGCTTCAGCGCTCATTCAAAGACGTTCATTCATTGCTTGGAGAACACCTCAAATGCATGTGTAGATTCAGTCGTGTGATAAAGTTTACCCTCTTCAATTTAATGCTGTTGAACTGAATTTATGGAGCAAACTATGTGCTAAAATAACCATAACATTAACTGCACCGCTGGCTGAAATACAAGCGCTTGGTTCTGTCAGTCAGATGCACGTGAAAGTTGCATGTGTTACTATAACAAACACTGCGTGTTTTCTTTCAGAATCATGACTGGCTGGTAGAAAGACAAAAATAGATAACATACAAGTTTTTACCTAAAAGTGAAGATAAGGTAATTACACTTTAGACACATTGTTAGTAATTTCACTAATGAAAATAAATCCCTAGCAGAACTGTTATGCGTCTTTGATCAACACACAGCGGTGTTTCATTAATGATTCCACATTTTTAAATGAATGATTGAATATATTTAGGTAAGCTATAGTTTCTTTTTTTAAATAATTTCATATTTTACTATTTATTTGTATTTTTGCATGGAATTAAAATATTTCTTTCTAAAGCTACTTATATTTCAGCAACTTTGTAATGTCTATTCTGTGTTTTTTTTTTTTGTAAATTAACACAATAACACACTATTATCTTTAATAATAACTATCTTTAAATCAGCACATAATGTGTATGTTAATTAATTAATATAATTATTTGGGATTTATTTTATTAGGCTAATTAATCGGCACATTATGTAATTAGATTTTTTTTTAAATAATCACTCGACTGCCATCTCTTCCCCGCGTAAACAACACTCTACACCAGGGGCCTGTACCATGATGGTAGCTGAACAAATTCAGAGTTACAGGATTAGTTTCGAGTTGACAAAACCAAACCACTCCAATCAGGCTTTATTGGTACCATGATGTTGATCATCAACTTTCTTTGTCAACTCAGGCTTTGATCCTGAGTTAATGGAGCGCGTGCACATGAATGTGTGACATCATGGTGAACAGCCAATCATATGCCTTGCAACAATTGGGATTCACTTCTCGTGAGAGAGCCAAAAGATCCAAAACTATTTTGCTAAAGGTTAAAAGATTGAAGAATGAGAGGAATTTAAACACATTTACACTGAAGAAAGTACTTGTCCATGAAAGAGGAGAAATACGGCTTCATGGTACAGGCCCCAGGTGTTCATATGGTGTTTACATTTTTCATAAGTTTGAGATCCAGTAACTCTTCTGTGTGATCGGACCAGACGGACTAGCCTTTGCTCCTCATGTGTATCAGCGAGCCTTGGACACAGCAACCCTGATGCCAGTTCAGCGGCTGTCCTTCGTTGCACCACTTTGGTAGGTACTAACCATTGCATACAAGACTCGCTGTCTGGAGATGCTCTGGGGCAGGGTTTAGTCCTAGAGAGCCGCTGTCCTGCAGAGTTTAGCTCCAACCCTGAAAAAAATCTCACTAGCCTTAGTAATCCTGAAGACATTGATTAGCTTGCTCAGGAGTGTTTGATCAGGGTTGGAGCTAAACTCTGCAGGAAAGCGGCTCTCTAGGACTGAACTTGCCTACCCCTGCTCTGGGGCGTTCAGAGATACCCACAATTATAGGTTAAATATAAACCAAGACATTTTTTTTCAGGGATGTAACAATTCACTCAACTCACGATTTGATTCGATTCACAATTTTTTTTTTTTTTACAAAATGAGATTCAAGACAAATGATAAATTAAAGGTGTCCTTTTATTATTGGTTGGACAAAATGCAGCACGTTTCTTTGTGAAATTGAAATATAACACTATAATAATATACTAATATGGCACTTGCATATTATTGCTCTTTTGTTGGTTTTGATTGCTTCTCCTCATTTGTAAGTTGCTTTGGATAAAAGCCTCTGCTAAATAACAACACTAAATTGAAATTTTAAAACAAGCTCCAAATCAACTAAGTAACACAAATAAAAGAAATCTCTTCAAATAAATAAACTAAGGCTTTGTCTGTGCTCTTTCCATTTAAAATTAGAGGCAACCACTGCATTTTAATCATGATCCAAACAAAGATGCTGCATACATGCAACAGGAGCAGTTTTTAATCTAAATTAGATTGTATAATTTTGAAATTTGAAGCAAAAACAGAATGGTCTGTCTTCACTTTTGTGAAACTACTGTATACATAAAAAAAATATCTGTATGAAACAGAAACAGCAGACGAGCTGAATGAGACGCAGATTCACTCTCTGCCAGCAGGTGGCGCTTTAAGCGTTTCCTTGGCTTCCGCTGTAAACAAAGCAGCGCTGCACTCATGAACTTTAATATGCATTATACAGAGGCAAGATGAGAAGAAAAAATACCATCTAAACTTCTCTAAAGACAGTAAGTTCCCCTCAGACATACGTTCATATAAACTCCTAGCCCTAATTGAATCGCGATTTGTTTAGCATCTTAAATGATTTGAATCGTCACATATATTAATCGATTTCAACTGGCTCGCAGTTAATCGCTTTTTTTATTTTTTATTTTTATCACTTATAACTTCTGGGGAGACAGAGCACAAATGGACAAAGATGAAACTTTCCAGATGTCACCTGTAGCCACATTCAGTCCCATATTTGAAAAAGCTTGCATTTTGAGTGCATTCTCTCCATAAATGTTAATTAAATAATGGAGTGCAGTGTTCATAATTGCATTCAGTTTATGTCCTGTTATTTATAATTGTTTATTAATTGCAGCATTTCACAGCAAGACATATTTTTTTTTTTTTTATTCAATACAAATTAGTTGCTTAGTGTTTAAAACTATAGCAAAAGAGATGTGTTCACATGTACATTACAAAAGAAAATAAAAAGCCTCAAGACAAAATATAATGGCATGAAGGATACAAATAAAACTAATGAACATCACCAAATCACTGACCTGATATCTGATATGGGCAACATCTAAAGGTCACTTCAACAGCCTGGCCAAAAAAACTTTCTACATTTGACCAGAAAAATCTAATCTGGGCCACATTCACCTGTGGTGTGTACGTAGCCTTAATTTCACACAAATCCGTATTTTCTTGTGCCATTTGAGATTGCTAGGCCATTTGAAACTCTTTCCACACACTGAACACAAATACGGTTTCACATAAGCATGAGTTTTCATATGTATCTGTACGTGTGATGGCAAAATAAAGCTTTTATTACACTGATCACATTTAAACGGCCTTTGTCCAGAGTGAAAGCGCAGATGGTTTTTGAAATTGCTCCCTTTTCTGAAGCTCTTGCCACACTCAGAGCACTGCAATTTCGTTTCAGAATGCGTTTGCAAATGGCGTTTCAGGCGTCGCAGATACGCGAAGCTCCTCTCACACTGATGGCACTGGAAAGGCTTCTCTCTGGTGTGATGCCTCATGTGATTCTTAAAGGTTTTAATGAATTGGAAAATCCTTCCGCACAGGTCGCATTCGAGGAGTTTCACTCGGGAGTGAATTTTCCTATGCCTCTTAAGATGAATCATTTTATGGAAAGTCATTCCGCACTCGTGACACATAAAAGAGTTCTCTTTCGAGTGAATCCTCACGTGTCTCTCAAGGGTACCTTTACCTGTGAAACTCTTTCCACACTGATCGCAGGTGAACGGCTTCTCTCCGGCGTGAACGTTTATGTGATACATGAGGCTGACTTTGCATGTGAAGGCCTTCCCGCACAGTTTGCAGGTGAAAGGGCTCTTTCCAGTGTGACTGATCATGTGGGAGTCGAGAGCGGTTTTATATGTGAAACTCTTTCCGCACTGAGCGCAAGTGTAAGGCTTCTCTCCAGTGTGAAGTCTCATGTGGTTTTTAAGACTTTGTTTTTCAGTGAAACCTCTTCCACACTGTTGACATACAAAACAGTTCTCTCCCGAGTGAATCTTCAAGTGGTTATTAAGGCTAGTTTTACGAATGAAACTCTTTCCACACTGATCGCAGGTGAACGGCTTCTCTCCGGTGTGAACGTTCATGTGATACATGAGGCCAACTTTGTTTGTGAAGACCTTCCCGCACAGTTTGCAGGTAAAACGGCTCTTCCCAGTGTGACTGATCATGTGGGAGTCGAGAGCTTTTTTATATGTGAAGCTCTCTCCGCACTGAGCGCAAGTGTAAGGCTTCTCTCCGGTGTGAAGTCTCATGTGGATTTTAAGATGTGCTTTGTCAGTGAAACGTCTTCCACACTGTTGACATACCAAGCAGTTCTCTCCCGAGTGAATCTTCAAGTGATTATTAAGGCTTATTTTACGAATAAATCTCTTTCCACACTGATCACATTCAAACGGCTTCTCTCCGGTGTGAACGTTCATGTGATACTTGAGGTTTAGGTCTGTTGTGAAACTCTTTCCACATTGTTGGCATGCAAAAGGCTTCTGTCCAGTGTGAACGATCATGTGCTTTTTAAGGGTTTCTTTTTGAATGAAACTCTTTCCACACTCTTGGCAGGTAAAAGCTCTCTCTCCGGTGTGAATTCTCATGTGTACTTTCAGGCTTGCAGTTTGAGCATAACTCTTTCCACACTGTTGGCAGGTGTAAGGATTCTCTTCTTTGTGAATTCCCATATGGACTCTAAGGCTTTCTTGTTCACTGAAACTCTGTCCACAATGTTGGCAGGTGTAAGGATTTTCTCCATTGTGAATTCCCATGTGGATTCTAAGGCTTTCAGGGTGAATGAAATTCATTCCACACTCAAAACAGGTGAAATAACCCCTAGTTAGTGTCTTCTGAGCTGTTTCTCGTGAGGAAGTCTTTCCAGTCTGTAAAAGATGTCCCTCCAGTTTTGAAATGATTCTTATTTTGAACTTTCTCTTCTATTTCATTCAGTACTTCACGTTCCTCTTTCAGCAGCATCATGTCTAAGGCAAAAAGACAAATAAAGGTTTACTCCAGTTTAATGACAAAGCCACAGAAATAAAAACCTTTTTTTTTACATTTAAAGAATCAAAATCTACATAATCAAAACCATAAATATGTTCAATAGTACATTCAAAGCATTTATTGTCATGTGTACAGTGAGGAAAAATAAGTTTTCCTGTACAATGAAATTCTTTCTTTGCTGTCCACAGTGAATGCCAAGACAAGTGCAAAAACTATTAAAAAAAAAAGAATAAAAAATAAAACTATGCCGTACAATGTTGACTTATGTTGCAATATTGATGTATGTGCAAAAACAATAGTACAGTAACGTTCAAATTGAATGCAACTGTAGGTATTAGCAGCAGTAGTAACATTAATAATGTGCAAATTGAGATGCAGCTACTATTATATAATAATAACAGTAGTAACATTACTGGTTATGTTGCAATATTGACTTATGTGCAAAACAATAGCACAGTAAAGTGCAAATTGAATGCAACTGTATGATACTAATAGCAGCAGAAGTAACAATAGAAATGTGCAAATAGAGATGCAGTTGTTGATGATAATAGCAGCAGTAACATTAACAAATGTTCAAAAGGAGGAGAAATTCAGTCCAATTCAGATGAGACTAGTCCTCTCTGGCTACCCGTTTAAAAGTCTAATGGCTGAGGGAAAGGAGTCCCTTAAACCACTAAGAAAGTTGTTACTTTTAATCTAATAAAAAAAAATTATAACAATCTTTTTCCATCTTTCCATCTTTTCCATGTAACCATGCAGCTGTCAGCCACAGTATTGCATCAGATAGTGCACTATAGATCCCCTGAGGAACAATTCCTCTCTTCTATAGGAAATTAAGAATTTTATAAACTTGTTAAATCATCTAAACCAACAACATGTATGTTAGACTCTATTCCATCTAAACTACTAAAAGAGCTGCTTCCAGAAGTCATAGATCCTGTTCTGAATATTAACTTGTCATTGTCATAAGGATATGTCCCAGAAACCTTCAAACTGGCTGTTATTAAGCCTCTCATTTAAAAAAAAACACAACTTGACCCAATATGTTGGCATTAGTGGAAGTGCCTTAGCATGGTTCAAATCGTACTTATCTGACCGCCATCAGTTCGTAGCAGTGAATGAAGAGGTATCATATCGATCAGAAGTGCAGTATGGAGTACCTCAAGGCTCAGTACTAGGATCGTTATTTTTCACGCTTTACATGTTACCCTTGGGAGATATTATCAGGAGACATGGTGTTAGCTTTCACTGTTATGCTGATGATACTCATCTCTATATTTTAGGGATGGGGAGTCGACTCCAAAAGAGTCCGAAATCGCTGATGTCTTCACGGATTCTCAAATCCAGTGCATGGCAGTTGAGTGCTGTATATCAGCAAGGAGTGAACGAAATTAAGCGATGATCCGTTTGCATTGCAGTCCGTGTGCGATTCATATGCGGTGCAGAAGCAGCACAGGCTCAGTGTGCTTTATTTAGTGCTCAGCTATGATCCACGGCTGTTTACCACCATTATTTTGATTTAAAATTCAAACATTGTTTTTTCCTCTCTCTCTCAGCATAGTGATTATCTTTTCACACAGTAATACTTCCAGTATCTTTCATAGACATATTCATGTTTAAGCGCAATATTACTAAATGCATTGCACTTCTGTACTAATTTATATAAAAAGTTTATATATTAAGATGCTCAGGTAAGTGGCAAAACATGTAAACAGCCTACAGTCTACTTTTCTTACGTTAAAAGGCACTAGCAATTTTAAATGAGAAAAGTCTCGTGCCGTTGTGTTTTTTTTGCATTTACATTACAAATAATCCTGCTGGTTATAAAAAGAACTTTGTTCTCTAACTCCACGAGTGCCATCGGTTACCATGTTTATCTAATGGCGCTTTTCCACTGCATGGTACGGCACGGTACGGTTCAGTACGGCTCACTTTTGGGGGGTTTTCCACTGGGTACAGTACCTGGTACATTTTTTAGTACCACCTCGGCCGAGGTTCCAAGCGAACCGTACCGTTACTAAAACGTGACATGTAAACTCTGCTGATCGGCTGGAGAAAATCGTCACTGTCTGCGTCATTGAACTTGCGGCACGAGACACAACAGACCCGCTAGATTTAAATCAGCAGCCAGCGAAGGATCGAACGCAACTGTTTTGAATGAGCGCACCGCTTTCTTTAAACAAACAAAAAATGGCTGATCCGTTGTCTGTTGAGGAAGTACAGACTGTCCTCTCGTTGATAGCCGAGGAGCGGATCCAGCGAGAGCATGATGGAGCGACGTGGAATTAAAATGTTTTTCAGGAGTCACAGCAGTAGAGGCGGCGTAACTATAACGACACGTGAATAATCCCGCCCACTCTAAAGGGCTTTTCACACTTGAAATTGTTAACCCCAGATAAGCGGAATGCTGGGTTATCTGTAATCACGTTTCACACTGCTCATACTGTGCCTGGGGTTAACGGTTAACCCTGGGTATTCATTAACAGACGTTTCACACGGTACATTCCTAAACCCCGGTTAACGTTCTTATTTGCATATTTGCGGTGTCACTGTCTCTGATTGGACGAACAGCATTTATCCTTTGCTGTAACTTCTGCGTCTTCATGAAGAGCGCAGGTCATGGCTGCTCAGCAACGGCAGACGCCATGGGAGCGCCAGCTACAGCGCTTTGGAAAGAAGGAGAAAGCGGCGCGCTTAGCGTTTTTAGGCGCGACATGTGAACGGCCTCATGACGCACAAAGGCAAGAAAACAAAGACAAAAGTACAAAAGAAAGAAAACAAGGAGCAAAGTATGTGAATATTTCTTTGAATTTCTTTTAAGTGTGGAGATACGTTACTTGTACATTTGCGTAAGAATAATACCGTCTCCTATTCGCTCCAGTTCACAAGCTTTCCGTCTTTTGATTTTTCTTCTCACCGGCTGCAGTTTACACAACGTGCGTTTCCTGTTACTGCCGTGACACAAGCCTCGCTGCTCAGTTTCTGATTGGCTGTCTGTTGCCAAGCGTCCAGCAGCAACAAGCAAACACCGCTCTGTTTCACACTGAACAAACTTAGCACCGCAATGCGGGGTTTACACCACAAATGCGGTGCTAACCCTGCTCCGGAGCAGGGTTTCATAACCCCGGGTAAAATGCGGTGCTAACGCATGGAGTGAATGCTCAACAGCACAGAAAAAACACTGCAAACGGAGTATTAAACAGGTGTGGAATAGTAAATTCAGTTTGTAATTATACATGCTTCTGTAACAGCTTTGTATAATGTTATGCAATGTTAGCCTATGTTTAATGCAGTCGGTTTTCCATATAGGCTATTCAATCATTAAACTAACCTTAAATCATTAAACACATAATAAACATCAGTAAGTGTAGGCCTACATTTGTATTTATTTTAGTATTTAGGCCTATTGTATTTATTTTTTAATCTCCTGACCATGATATTGTGATGAATTCATCAAAGAATACATTCTTTTATTTAATTCTGAGAGAATATTCCACCACAGCTATTTTTCGTGACTTTCCCCTCTGTGAAATTAAGTATTGGCAATAGCAAACAATGCTGCTCATTTAAAGGTAATGTCACCCCTAAATTGGACTAATTTGGACAGTCACACTAAATCGAGTTCCAAAAAACCTGGAACCGAACACCCTACTATATTTCTATGTGGCCTGACGAAACATACCAAATAGCAAAACTAACAGAATGCATAGTTGATATAAAAACTAGATGACTAGTAATTTCTTACTGCTTCAGACGGACAGCCGAGAGACAGAAACGCTTGCTTTCCTCAGAACGAACCTGCCAGTGATGCTTGAGCCTGAGCTTGAGAAACCTGCTTGAGCAAGTCACGGGAAATGATGCACATGCGTTAATTTGCAGAGGTGATTGGCTGCCGTGGCTGGAGAGTACGTCATCAGTTTTCTCAGTATTATTCATGAGAATAAACTCTTATGATCCAATCACTGCGCTGTATTATGCATGAGGTTATCTTACAGCAGAGAATTCAAATCTGATGCAAGAGCTTCTGTGCTGTCAGTTCAGCTCTGACCGTGTATTTAACAGTAACGACGCGTGGAGCGCTCATTAGAGAGCGGTTTCTGCGCCGAAAGCGGATCATAATCATATCCGGAGCAAGTGTGTTTCAAGTTTTGTGAGTATATTTCCCATTCTCTCTCCTCCAAACATGAACCAGCACCGTACGCTCACATATCATGTCTTCTTCAAATGAAATACGCACAAATAAAGGCACTGATGCAGCGGTGCGTCTGATCATGACACGACGGATTATCGTGACACACAGCAAACAATGACAGACCGAAAATTCAAAGAAGAGCAAACGTTTAAAAAAGTTTCAAAGATATTTCAATGTTCATTGGTCTGTATAATGAGTGTGTTGTAGGTCTGTTTTATTGGTTGTTTTCCCCCTCTACACACACACACTTTCCACAGTTTTCCAGTCTGGTTCAGATCTAATTGCTTAATTTTCAATAATTAAAAGATAAATACAATTTATGTTTTATGCCTTCAAAGTTTAAATACACAACAGAGCTTTTGAGGGGGGAAAAACATTTTGTAAGGCTATTTTCAGAAAAAAATTGAATAAATTAAGTATGCATTCAAATAATTAGACATGCTAAAACAGAATTTGATAAAACGTGAAAAAAAACAACAACATTTCATAGGGTCCTAAACATGTAATTTTTGTTAAACTTTTAATAAATTGGTGTGAAATTGTATAAGTTTCATGATTTCAATTGATTAGACATGGTTTTTGATTAATATAATATAATTGAACCACTAAAAAACGGAACCCAGAAATGTAAAACGGAACACTGAATTTGGGGAGAATGACACTGATTTGACAGGGGCTGAAAACTGCTACAGAAGGGGGCGTGGTCAGACAGCACAGCTTCGGTTTCAGACCCTTTCATTTCACTCTTATGGAGTTAAAAACATAAATGCACAGCCATCTGCATCCACACTACGCATCAAATATATATGTACGCGCTGTTGCACCACTAATTACTGGTCATCAGAGTCTGAGCGATGAGCCTGGCCTCGGCGGCGGGTCTCGCGGTAGTCTGATCTAAATGTTCTAACCAGAATGCATTGCTTTTGCTTTTGCATTCATCTTTGCGGCACCGCATGAAGTCGAACAAGCCTATTCTCTCAAATGCATGCCAATGAAGAGCGACAGCCAATAGGAAAGAAGACGGCAGTGAGTTGCTGTTAGCGACTGTCCTGTTCTATCTGAACATACAGGGACAGACATTCAACAACGAGGCATGGAAAGGGGCGTCTCCAAAATGTTTGTGTTTAGCGGCAAGAGACCTGATTCGCTGTCAACAACGCCGTTACTAGGCAACCAGTAGTGAGGTAAATGAAGACGGTCTTCAGTGGTGTGTGAGGATGAAAGCCAACCTGTCTCTGCGGCCCCGGGGTCTTCAGGCTCCTCTTTAATACACGCCATGCTCCTCCAGCAGTGTTATCTGTGTGTTTGACACGAGACTCATTAACAGAGACACTAACTACACCTCAGTTCATTAGTGACATGATTAGACGAGCTGTACACACGAACAGAAGAGAGCAGATAAACAGGAGGCTCAGTGATTAGACTCGGTATTGTAGGAGGTGTTGATTCGGGAGAGAAGAGTGTTTGTTGTTATTCTGACTCTCAGACAGTCAATCATTTGATTCAATCGACTCCAAAAGTTTAGAAAAGCAGGCTGTTTTCTATCACTACACCGCAGAGAGAACTCGTACTTACTATAATAATATAAACGATTCCTCCGTTCACACAGGTTTGCGAATACTCTACAATAAATCTGTTTAAGACTGAAAACACAAACCTTTCTTCAGGCGAACCACGGACGCAGCCCTATGACGTCAGTCACGCCGCCGCGCCAAAATAAAAGTCCTCTTCTTCTTCTTCTGAGGTTTCATTGGCAGTCAACTGAGAACAAGAATACTATGTGCTTTTATTTAATTGACTTTATAATATAATCACATATCTTACTAGGTGTTGTTTCTGTAATAGACCTGATGAAGTCCTTCTGTTTTGATTCTCCAGGGACCGAATCAGATGAAATCTCTTATTGTTGTTGTAGTACACGATCAGCTGTTTCTTGAGGACTGAAGTTTATAATGTAATCATCTGTCCACAAAAAAGTTGGCAATTACACGAATGTGAAAATAAAGCGGCTCATGCAGAGATGGAGTTTACAGTATTACTGAGAATGAAACAATCATTCATGAATGCACGGGTCTTGAAGGACGTTCATTTTGTATGTTTAAACAATATTGAATCAAAGACTTTTCTTCCTCATAAGTTTACATACCCCTTACAGAATATGCAAGATGTTACAAATTTTAACAAAATAATAATTAAAATAAAATTTGCACATTCTTTTTTCATTTAGTACTGTCCTGAATATGCTGTTTCACATATATCAAAAGTTTACATTTAGATAATAACTGAATTCAAGTTCAAGCGCACCCTTGATTTTTAATACTGTTTTGTTACATGGATGATCAACAACGGTTTTGTGTTTCACGAGTCTCTTTTTTGTCCTGAGCAGAAAGAAACAATCCTCCAGGATCCTGCACATTTCTTTTGGTTTCATTTACAGGACTTTAGACCAATCGAGAGGCTCACACACACACACACAACTATTACAAAGAGTGCATCCCGTCATCTACTAATGCTCCTGAAGGAAATCTGCATCAAGAGCTGAGGACTACATGTAAACATCTGTTATTGTGAATAAGCTTAATCAGGACAGTGCTAAATTAAGAAAAAGAAATTGTTAAAATGATTGATATCTGGCAGGGGTGAGTGAGCAGAAGTGTATGAGCGTCTATTTTTAATTAAGCTAACGCACAACTACTGCACTGAACTTCTAGGAAAAGAGAAGCACGGAGAAGGAAGCTGAATGGTTTTACTTCCCCACACATTTTAGTTGAACTACTAACAAGAAGATGGTTGAGAATGCACATTTCACTGCATGAAGAGGGCATATACATGTCAGTAAAGGAGGACATCGAGAAAACAAGCTTCTTTTGAAGAACACACATGCACACACTATTAAAGTGGTGAGTAACAGACTGTTAGTTCTTTACTACCTTAGTGAACAATAAATATACTAAAATGTATTTAAAATACATTTATATCATACATTTACGTATTATGTAGTTAATACAAAAATACCCTGCAGTTGTACTTTTAGTACACTAAACTGGTACATTTAAAGTCTGCTAAATTGGAACAACTAGTTATGGATTTTAATTGTGCTGAAGTCCAACTAGAGATATACTGAAGTATATTCGATTGTGCTAAAGTGGAACAATACTTTAGGTACCCTTCAAATATTATTTAAAGATCACACAATCCTCATCAGTAGTGACATTAAACATAATTTGCCTCATCTTGCTCTTGTACCGATAAATACATGCAAAACTGTGTCAAAATACCCGTCTTGGAGAGTATCCTCGAGAAAACAGTCGGTTATGTTTTAAGTGAAAGTAAACAGTGGAGAAAGAAATGGGATGTGTATCATTATAATGGATGCATTGTCTCTTCATACAGTGGACTACCAGTAAAACTGATCAAAACCCTTGCAGAGAACTTGATTTCTTCATCTCTCATCCGCTTCATCATGACGCTGCTTCTTCATGTGCTGATGCTGTCGCTTCTCTCCGCCGGTTCAGCCAGAGTCGTGCGCGATTTTGAGACAGAATGTGGCCAATTCTTTGCAAATGAAAGATCACCCACAAGATTTCCCGGACAACAGTACAGGCAGCTCTGCCAAATGCACAGTTATGTTGATTATTATGCCACATTTTATGACACGTTTAACAAGACCCCTGTGTACTCAGCCTACAGGTTTGAAGGGATAAAGCACTGTAGAAGACACACTAGTTGGTACATTGAACCTCAAGTAAGTGAAACATTGTTATTTAATCATAAACATTATTATATTATTATCTAAATTCATTCTGAATTCTGCCTATGAACTACGTTTGTTTTGTTTTCTTATTTGTAGCATTCTCAAACATATCTTTCTCTTGATATAATACTGCAGATTGATGATAATAATGGAGGACCAAACGTGGCATCTGAGGGGTCTGTGGATATACTAGTGCGCGGAGCCCGTCAAGCTCTGAATAGAGATTATTACCGCTCTGGATACCACAAAGGTCATCTGGCACCGGTCTACCTGGCAAACTCACAGAGATGTGCTCGTGCCACCTTCACGCTCACCAACGCTGCTCCACAAGCCCCTTACTTTAACAGTGTTTGGTGGTGGGATGTAGAAAAATCACTGGCAGAATATCTAGAAAGGGGATGTTATTTGCAACCAGTCTACATTGTGACAGGGGTGGTGCCAGGCACTCGTTACTTAAACAACAGAGTGAACGTGCCTAGTCATTTCTGGACCGCATACTGCTGCTTAGACCAGAATAACAGATGCTCGGACTCCTGGGGAGTCATTGGAACCAATGACGATAACTCCACTATTGAGAGAATGAGTGTGTCTGATTTAGAGGAAGAGTTGGAAAACCTGTATGGAGCAACATTTCAGGTGTTTCAATAATAATGACTAAAGCAGACATGGGTTACATAAAGATAACGCCTCACCGAGCCATTGCAAACATTTTTTAGGGAACCTATTTTAAGTGATGTTTTATGCAGATTATTATAATTTCATTACACTTATAATCACTGTAATATTTCCTGTCAGAATTATAAAACAATAATCATTTCCAATACTTATAATTCTGCAAACCTTTGTGCTGGATGTCACAGCTGATCTACAGGCAGACCTTGTTTAATTTTGAAGTTGTTTCAACAAATTTTAAGTGTGAGGGAATCTATATTGAATTATATGTTGCATTTCTTAATCAGAATGACAATTATCTGTAAAATTATAATGAACATGATTTGATTGTAACGTTTATCATTATAAAGTCTGAACTGTAAAACTATTAACCTCTAATACCTCTATGAAAAATCATTAATACTGCAGACCTTGTACTGGATGCTTGTAGAAATAAAATACATGTGCATTTGCGCTTGATTACAGATTTTGTCAACTTGAATGGTATCAGACAGCACTGTAAAAATAAAAGGTAAGGACATCATCGATACAGACAATTCCATTAACCCTAAAACACAATGCAACAAAATGAATAAGGACAATTCCTTTTCGCTTTTTTTGTTTTGTTTTTCACAGAGAATCATATAAATTGTACCAAGCTGTCTGTGATGATTGCAGGGGCTCCATATTTTAACCAACAAGATCAGTGGCATCAAATCTTAGACCCTTAGGGGCCATTCACACAGAATGTGTTTTTCCATTACAATGCTTGCTGTTTTTCTATGTAAACACCTTAGATGGATGTGTAAAAAAGAAAGTTCAACTTTTAAAAACCACACTTTACCCCATTCCACTGCCTGCGTCTCACATGATCTGTGTGAACTTTCAGATTTACCTGCCCATCACATCAGAAAGCAGACAGTATAGTAATTGACAAACAAAATCTTTTGGCCAGAATAAGATGTTTTGCAAATAATGAAACTATTTGTTACTTAACCTTGGGGTTAGGTGAAAGTGGAGGGTCATGATTTGAAACAAAACACCAACACGACTATATCGACCAGTCGTACAGCATGCCATACAGTAAATTACACGTGGTGGCCATGCATTTAAACATGACAGGAACAGCCATACATCAATAAATTTAACAAGGCGAAGGTTATTCAGACAGTCTGGGATAATACTCTTAACACATCCCTGATGAACAAATCAGCATATGTTGTGTTTTGGATGCTGGTCCCCACAATGCAATTCTAATATGCTGGTGTCCCAAACTGGGATTCTTATCTTGCTTAACCAGCAGACTTTCCTTGCACAAACCAGACTCGACCAGTATGCAAACTCAGCAGGGACAGTCTCTGGAAATGTTCTTTATTATTACATTAACAAAACAGTGTAGATATGAGAGAGACACTCAGTGGCCGGGCATATAGCTCTGTAATGTGAGTGTGCTGTTGAGTTTCAGCATGCGAGGTCAGGCTGTATGTTGAGCAAGACACTGCAGAGCTGAGCATCAGTCCCGCCGTATATGATGCAGTCGTGGTGTGCCCTGAAAAAAAAATAGCTGAAGAGAAATCACAAGAAAACTGTAATATATCAGTTGCTTCTCATAGACAAGAATGAGATTAAATGGTAAGCAAACGGAGAATTTAAGTCTACTGCTTCCCAGTTAGAAAGAATTGAATAATGAAAAGCCTCCAACAGTCAGAGGTTTCGATATCAACTCAAATAGCCTACTGCACATCAAATGTTTTAACAAATTAATAGAGCTATGCTATCCACATGAATTTCATCTCACTGTTCTTTTATGCCAAAAATCATTAGGATATTAAGTAAAGATCATGTTCCACGAAGATATTTAGTAAATTTCCTACCGTAAATATATCAAAACTTCATTTTTGATTAGTAATATGCATTGCTAAGAACTTCATTTGAACAACTTTAAAGGAGATTTTCTCAATATTTAGATTTTTTTGCACCCTCAGATTCCAGATTTTCAAATAGTTGTATCTCAGACAAATATTGTCCAACAAACCATACATCAATGGAAAGATTATTTATTCAGCTTTCAGATGATGCAGAAATCTCATGACTGGTTTTGTGGTCCAGGGTCACACACTTCTTTTACTACACTGTGTGTAACTGCCCTCTAGCTGTTGAAACGTATAATTGTCAGTTGCTGGGCTTCAGTGTGGATGGATCTGATGGTTTGAGATGTACACATCTACCCATAGTTACAGGTAATCATCTTATAAGAGCGAATGTCACATCCAAACTCTCCCCTATCCAAATCAATTAATAAGAAAAAAAGATGAATATTTTAATAACATGTCTTGAGGATACCACATCGCACAACACCGAATTCTGTAGAATTTAGTAGTCAACATTTCTAAAAACCTATACAGTATAGCTTTAGTCTGTTTAAAAACATTTCATATATTATGTATTGTATTAGCATACATTCTGTGCAACCTAGGGACAGAAAAATGTGTCAAGTACATGCTTTATATTGCATTACATGTAGTAGTCATTTAGTTTTTTTGGTGACGAGGGATTTAAAAAAGAAATATGTAAAACAGACACAGAGTGATGAAATATGTCACCAAAACTGAGAGCATATAGGGCCAGATCATCCGGGAAACAGCACACCTCCGACCCAGCAGCTCTGTAAGAAAGTCATCATATATTATGTCAAAAACACTTAAAATGTCCTAAAATGCTGATTGAACTTAAAGCAACAGTTCACCAAAAATGAAAATGTGCTTACCTTCAGGCCACCCATGATGTAAATGATTTAGTTTCTTCATCAGAACAGATTTGGAGAAATGTAGCATTGCATCACTTGCTCATCAATGGATGTGAATGGGTGCCGTCAGAATGACAGTCCTAACAGCTGATTAAAACATCACAATAACCAATTACAAGAAACAATTAGATTATTGAGGTGTTAACTTTTTGATAATAATCTCAATTTATAATCATTGCTTGTAAACGGTGCATGATCTGTGCAATTCTTTCTCTCCTGGTTCTTTTGACTGGAGAAAGCAGTATTATAGAGGACTCAACGGTTTGAAGTTAAAAATGCCTTATGATCTATTCTCAGCCAAGGTCTGATTTTTCCTTCCCTTCGTTTCCTATAAATGTCTACTGTTTCATTGAGACTGTTGCTATACTGTAATTGATGTAATGGTAACACTTTATTTTTTATGGTTACACCTATTAGTTGCTAATTAGCATGCATATTACTAGAATATTAGCCATTTATTAGTAGTAATTAAGCACATATTAATGCCTTATTCTACATGACCTTATTCTACATCCCTAATCCTACCCAATACCTAAACTCAACAACTACCGCACTAACTATTAAGAGTTTATTGAGGGAAAAGTCGTAGTTAATAGTTAACAAGTGTTACTTGTTCTAAAGTGTTACCGATGTAATCCTGTATTTCTTGCCCCAAAACTTGTAGAAATGGTCTCATAATGTTCCCAGGATTTTTTCAGTACACCTTTGACGGATGCGTTTCGTTTTGTCCTGGAGATTAGCCATCGCAGGAATGATCGGTTCCTCAACCAGGCTAAATGGCTTTTTAGCTTTCGCCAAAAGTAAAAACACAGCAGACGAATGCTTTTTTCATGTTCTTTTGGTATGATGTAATTTCAAGAAATTTTCTTCTGAAAAACTCCAGTCAGTTCTGACCTGATGTGGGTGTTTAGTCCGGAAATGCCATTGAAGATGAGATGGCTTCATTGTGCTGTTAGCTAACAGCTCACCGCATTAAAAACCACAGTGCTGAGGGAGGGTTGTGTGAAGTAGATGTAAATCCCATCCCTATGTATTCATCACGAAACTGGTGGTATTTTTGAGGCTCTGTTTTTTTTTTAGCATGTTTGTCTTCTGTCAGAGGAAGTCGTGGCCTAATGGTTAGAGAGTCAGACTTGTAAGCCAAAGGTCGTGGGTTCAAGTCTCAGGTCCGGCGGGGATTGTAGGTGGGGGGAGTGAATGTCCAGCGCTCTCAATACCACGACTGAGGTGCCCTTGAGCAAGGCACCGAACCCCCAACTGCTGCCCACTGCTACGGGGGTGTGTGTGTGCACTTTGGATGGGTTAAATGCAGAGCACGAATTCCGAGTATGGGTCACCATACTTGGCCGTATGTCAAGTCACTTTTATTATTTTGCATGCATACAATGCTCCTGATTCCAAATGCGGGTCTCAATAAATAATTCTAATAAACTGAAATGCATTTTAAATTTATGACGTTATTTTAATGCATCTTTGTGTAGTCCTAATTTCATATAAAATACAATAACCTATTTTCTTTGATTTATTCATAAATGTCAGTTTCCATTTTCTCTCACGTACCCCCTGCAGTACCCCCATTTGAGAACCACTGCTTTACAGTGTCGCAGTGACCGTGTTTTTGCAGTAAAGGACCTGTCATAGTTTAATGAGTGGGAAGATGACATGAAGAGACGTGAGATTAACTGCCTTGAAAACAGATGAGCGCACATGTGCATAAACAGCTCCCGATCGGGGCGAAGTTCATGGGATTTTGTCCACAAAATGATAAGAGCACACGTTTTAACATATTTTATTATTTCACACTCTTAACTTAAGTGCTGCAAGCCATGCATACAGCGCCGAACATGACAGGTTTTCTGGTGCGCAAAACAAGTACTTAAAGGGAATACTTTTGCTTATTGCCATTACTGTGGTAGCCAACAAAAGCACAGCTTAACCCTCCCCTGGCTTGCTTAGTTGGGGACACTTCATTTCCAGCGATATCATCGACTTGATTGCACAGATACTATTTAAACTAAACTAAGCTGAACGATGACATCACTGAATCAATGATTAACTGACCTTAACTGGAAAATTGAGTGTTTACTGTTGTCTTTTTTGCATTATAACACACTATTTTTCCTATTTAATACTGTAAAGCTGCTTTGGCACAATCTATATTGTTAAAAGCACCATATAAATAAAGGTGACTTGACTTGACTTGGTGAGCAAGAACCTGATGGTCACTGTAGTTGAGCTCCATGATCATATGTGGAGATGAGACAAAAACATCACTGCAGCACCCCACCGATCTGGGCTTTATGCCGGTGTGGCCAAACTCAATCCTCTCCTCAGTGAAGACACATGAAAACACACTTGGAACTTGCAAAACAAGATTCTCTGGTCTGATGAACCTCAACTCCAAGCATCATGTTTGAAGGAAACCAGCTCTGCTCATCACCTGCAGAGAATCATCCCAAAAGTAAAGTGTGCTGGTAGCAACCTCATGCTGTGGGGCTGTTTTTCAGCGGGAGGGACTGAGTAACTCGTCAGAGTAGAAGAAAAGGTCAATTCACCAAAATATAGAGATAGCCTTAATGAAAACCCAGTCCAGAGCATTCAGAACCTCAGACAGTGCAGAAGGTTCACCTACCATCAGGACAGTGGGTCTCATTCACTAAACATGTGTACGCACAAATTTTTGCGTGAAATGTGCGTACGAACGTTTTCACGAATAAATCATGATTCATCAAAAACTTTTGTACTAAAATTTATTCTAAATGTACAAAAAAATTCAAGAACAACTTATACCACACGTACGCAATAATCATGTACGCCCGGGGCCTTATGTTATTTACAGCGTGGGTGAAAAACAACTAGACATTAAAATTGATAATCATATAAATTGATATATAATTGATATAATAAAGTATAATTAGAGGTCTAATTATATAAATAGATATATATATAATTACAGTTCCAAACAACAATCACCTGATCTATCCTTATATAAACGGTGATTATTGTGTCTCACCTTGTGTTTGGAGCGAATGTCACTAGTTGCGCACTTGAAAACAAAGCCCCCTAGACAGTGACCATGTGCTGATTCTGAACGCGTCTCTCACATAGACTGACAAGGGAGTATACTTTAAAGGCTTGCGCACTCAACTGTTTGTGAAATGAGGCTTTGTGCTCGTGTATCCTACCTCTCTCATTCGGCACAAATCCAAATATTCCATAATATTTCCTTATTTGTGATGTATCTGAATGCAAAATGATTATTTATTATGTAAATTATAGGCTTTGTACTTCAGTCGCGTTCCAACGGTGACACAGAGGTGGGCGTGCTGATGTTTGGTTCACTGAATATTTATTTTGATAAAGTACCAACCACGCTGTCAATTTAGCAATGCTGGAACTGATATGTTTTGTGTGTGTCGGCGCGATCACTTCAACTGTTAACTTATACCAGCAGAGAAAAACAATCCGTCATTTATTGTCTTATTAATAATGCATCACTGTAAAATGTCTGCTTTTATTTGTGTACACTCACAATGAAAACAAAACATTGTGCTTTTGTAAAATTATGAAAACAAATAAGATGTCATTTTATGCCTTTTGAGTTTCCTTTCTGTGAACAAATTGTCACAAAAAGTAACAAACTCAGCGCAACATGTAACGTAGCTGTTGCGGGGCTGACGAGACGTGAGACGTGCGGATCCATATGCAAGCTTTTATTGATAAGAGACGTGGTCTTAACAGGCAGGGTCGATCAATGGCAGACAGGTATATCACAGGCAATGCAAAGAGTAATCTAAAACGGGCGTGGGTCAAATGACAGCGAACAGTATCCAAAGGGGCTTGACAAGAGAGGTAATCCAAAACATAAGCAATAGTCCAGGCAGGGGAAAACACAATCCGAAACAGGCAAGGCAAGGGAAGGCAAGGGAAGCTAACAGGGGCTCTGTAGGGCAGCGATAAATGCATACAATACTCGGCCATGACAGAGAGGAAGTCCAAGGCTTATAAAGTGTGTCTGATGGGATCAGCTGTGTAATCAGTGCAATGAGTGATTGGTGACAGTTGTGATCAGTACAATAGATGATGGGAATTGTAGTCTGGTGAAATGCAACAGTAGTGTAATGCAGTGCAAGAGTCCATGTGATGAGCGGGCGACCTCTGGTGGTGAGTGAACGGAAGTGCATGGACAGGATTCGTGACAGTAGCCTATATATGCTGTTTTTCCCTTGTTTTCTGTTAACTAAATCAAATATATTTCTTGTATTTATTCCTTGTATGTATATAATGTACTGTAGATTTTATATAATATTATAATTTTAGTATTTTCACATCTAGGTGGAAAAAAATTGTAATTTGTACTACTGTCTGTTCAAAATAAATACAAATAAACCTAGCATAGTAGATTTGTTTTTTTCTTGTACCAAAATCGTATCGAACCGTGACCCCCAAACTGAGTCACGTACCGAACCGTGACATCTGTGTACCATTATACCCCTAACAATGTAATACTGAATGTAGTATTCACTACAATAATAACATTAAAAATAAATCTGGACCAAACAAGAGCAGATAAAGGTGTTGGTCTGGGCTGAATCTGGGCCAGAATTAAAATGAACTGTTGCTCATATTTGGGTCAGTTATGCTTTATTTGTTTTACTTTTGACTGACGTGCGGCATTGCTTTGGTTTGCTTGAGGTCCAAATCTGTCAGACAGGAGTGGACCGCCCAAGTGCCATCATTGCTCGTGGTATATGTGGGCCAGATGAGTTGAAAAAGTTATTTATTAAAAATTAATTTTTAGGTGAACTGCACTGTAAGGGAAAGTTAATGTAATTGTTCTTGTTATTGAGTTAAACATGCAAAACTCAGATACAGACATACTAAGTTTGTAAAGTGTTGTTTAACTGATGTAAAACAGCTTTATTTGTTTTCTGTTCTGAAGAAAAACACCCACATTCCTGAAAGAGTTAAAAACAAAGATTTTAATTGGTTTCTATTCTGAAGAAAAAATCACCCACATTCCTGAAAGATTGAAACACATCTGAGATTTTAATTGGTTTCTATTCTGAAGAAAAAATCACCCACATTCCTGAAAGATTGAAACACATCTGAGATTTTAATTGGTTTCTATTCTGAAGAAAAAATCACCCACATTCCTGAAAGATTGAAACACATCTGAGATTTTAATTGGTTTCTATTCTGAAGAAAAAAAATCACCCACATTCCTGAAAGAGTGAAAACAACTGAGATTTTAAAGCGCCCCTATTATGGATTTTTGAAAATGACCTTTCATGCAGTGTGTAATACAGTGAATGAAAACATCCTGCAAAGTTTTAAATCTGAAAGTGCACCGTGTATAAAGTTATTGTCTCTCAAAAGAAAGAGTCGACTCTGAATCATTGAATCGAGTCGTTTTTAAAACAAATCCCAAGCCGTTTCATGTTGACGTTAAAATTAAATATTAGCATATTGCCCGCCCACTTGTTGGTCTTTTCGTTTTGGTCTGAATGAAAATGCAAATTCATTCTTTGCCACTAGATGCTGCTTTTGGAGCGTTAAAAATAGCGGTTTCCCCGGTAACGCTGTACACAAAGCAGCACTGCGCTCACAAACACTGCTTTATCAGGCGTTACAGGCGAGATGAGATGAAAATGAGACCAATCGACCAATCACCGCAGATTAGCGTCACGCAAAGGAGGGGTTTGGAAAAATGAATCATTTAACAAATCGTTTGGGAGTCGTTGAGCAAATAAGGTAAAAAATAAATGCATATTATAAGACAATGAATGTGTGCATGTCAAACTGTTGTTGGGGACTCCCAAAACCAAATTATGAACCTTTCATTACCCATAACAGGGACACTTTAACTTCCCGGACAGCACACGTACGTCTGGCCGTCATCGGCCCAATATCGAAACGTCGGCCTCATTACCTAAAACATCTAAAAAACAATGGTCGATATAATTCGGTCAGTGCTCTGTTTTCCAGCTCATCAATCGTCGGCCCCGAGTCGGTTCACGACCGCAGGCCAATGCCACGCTTACAACCCACAGAAAGAATAGACTCACCCCCGGCGATCAGGTAAGATTTAACTTGAGATAAATTAGAAAAAAACACTACGTTGTTAATTCTGTGACACTTAAAAGGTACTAGTAAGGAACTCTGTGTGCACCATGAAGGCACAGGTGAAGAGACTGTGGCTCATTTCCAACTAACTTGTATAGCTTACGGTCACGGTAGCGTTTTTTAAAATGAACGTTAACACATTAATGTGTTTCCAACAATTTCTCGGAGAGGAAATGTTAAAGCGGATTATTAAAGAGAAGTCCTAACTGTTTTTTCACCGTGTTTTTCACTCTTTTACAGGCTGCCAGAAGTAATCCATCTCTACGGTAAGCTACTGTTGCTGTTGTTTTTTAACTACAAAACTGAGTTTTAAATTCATTATTGAATAATTATTGAATGAGACTGCAATTTATTCATTTAATGCTTTAATTCTAGATGTTTATTTGTGTAAATGCTGTGTCAAGTCACCTTTATTTATATAGCGCTTTTAACAATACAGATTGTGTCAAAGCACTTAACAGTATCAAATTGGAGGATAGAGTGTCAGTAATGTATAATGATAAGATTAAACACTCAATTTCCAGTTAAAGGCATTTCATTATTGAATTCAGAGATGTCATTGTCTAGCTCAGTTTAGTTTAAATAGTATCTGTGCAATCAAATCGGCGATAATCGCTAGAAATTAAGTGTCCCCAACTGAGCAAGCCAGAGGCGACAGCGGCAAGGAACCAAAACTCCCTCCGAGACAGAATGGAGAAAAAAACCTTGGGAGAAACCAGACTCAGTCGGGGGCCAGTTCTCCTCTGACCAGACGAAACCCGCAGTTCAAAAGTTTATATTTCTATTTTAATTTTGTTGCAATTTCTAACAAAAGTAGTATTATGTAGTTAGGTATTTTATTATATTTTAGTTATTTTGTTATATTTTTTTAGTTTTATTGTATTTAATCGAGGTCATCACTGGGGATATGTCTCTGGGGCTCATCTGGGTGTCCTGGTCTCCGCTGACGATCAGGGCTGAAAACACAGATTCTGTTAAGATATTATTACTAGTATTAGTAGCAGTAGTATTTTTTGTATATTATGTTATTATAGTATTATATATTATTCTTTATTTTATCTGAATTTTACCTCTGGTCTAGCTTGTTTCTTTCTAATAAATCTGGAACTGCAAACTAAATATAGTTGGCTCTGTGACAGATTGCTTGTTTTGTTCCTAGATTCTTCAGTGCTGATGGCCTGCTGCACCCAGCAGAGTCGGAGTGAACCTGTCAGACAACATCTCCAAGATGCTACAAATCATAGGACTAATAAGTAACATCTCAAACATACGCTACTGTTTCATAAGTTTGGGGTTGGTATGATTTTTTTAAAATGTTTTTGAAAGTCTCTTATGCCCACCCCAGCTTAATTTATGAAATAAATACAGTTGATGCAATTTAAAATAACTTTTTCTATTTAAATTAGAGAAATAATTGATTCCTTTGATGGTAAAGCTGTATTTTCAGCATCATTACTGCAGTCTTCAGTGTCACATGATCTTCAGAAATCATTCTAATATGCGGATTTGCTGCTCAAGAAACATTTCTGATTATTATCAATGTTGAAAACAGCTGTGATGCTTCATTTTTACAGAATTCTTTGAATTAAAAATGTTTAAAAAGTACAGCATTAATTTGAAACAAATGTTTGGTCTAACTTTTGATGATAAGACATTGATAATAATAATAAATGTTTCTTGAGCAGCAAATCAGCATCAGAATGATTTCTGAAGGATCATGTGACACTGAAGACTGGAGTAATAAATGTTCTGCTTTGATCACAGAAGTACATTTACATTTACATTTTATCAGACGCTTTTATCCAAAGCGACTTACATTGCATTCAAGTTACAGTTTTTACATTTTATCAGCTCTTGCTTTCCCTGGGAATCGAACCCATGATCCTGGCGTTGCTAGCGCCATGCTCTACTATTTGAGCTACAGGAAAGCTTTATATATAAGTAAATTAATTTCACGCATATATTCCCATATAAAACTGTTGTGTTAAATTGTAATATTTCACAATATGACTGTTTTTACTTCATTTTGATCAAATAAATGCAGCCTTGGTGAGCAGAAGAGACTTCTTTCAAAGACAAAAATCTTACTGATCCCAAACTTTTGAATGGTAGTGTAAATTACAGTTATGTTCCACCCACTTAAATTATACTGTGGCATGTGTAGTCCATTCTAAAGAGACGTCCTGTTCCCCAAATAATGAGGACAAATAATACATTTACTAAGGGATCACACGAAACACTTTTTGAGAGCATCAGTGGCAGTGTGCCAATTTTTGTTTATTGATAAGTGAAGGGTTTCATGTGATTGAGCACCTGCCTAAAGTTTTTGGATGTGCGCATATTACACCTTCTTGTGATTAAACCAGATACTGATAGCAAAATAAGCACAAATTGTGGCAGCAGCAGCCCCTGTAATGAGAACACAAAATTCTGGACTGTTGATAATACCAAGGATGCATCAAAGTCCACTAAAGGAAGTAGAGCTTTTTGTTATTTTACTTTGAAACAGCCTTCCTGATTATGTTTGAAGCTCAGACACACTCTTTGTTTAAATTAGATTAAAATACATTTTTTATCCTAGTATTCACACAACACATCTGATAACTTTGCACTCCAGTTATATGTGATGAAATAAATAATCTTTTGTGTGAAATAATATGAACAGCAGTTATGCTAAACTTTCTCCTTTTGATTTCTTGTTTCTATCTCAGGATGCCCAGCCCAAAGTTACTAGAGATTACGCCAGCTCCAGATTGGATCCAGCCTCCTGTCCCAAGACTTCAGATGATGGCAACTGCACGTGGACATACAAAACTGACAAATATTACCCTTATATTGCTTAGAAGGGTAAGTCTGATGATTTTCAACCCACTTTGTATTATTGCAATGTCTCTAATATCTGTAAGTGAACAATATATACACTTTCTCTGAGCAATGAGTATCTATATGTCCTCTTTTATTTGTAAGCAACACTGCACAGGATGATGCAAAATGAAATGATGAGTTTTGACAAAATGACAAGACACTTTTTGCAGCATCAAAACGAAAAAAAAGAAAAGATGTTTGCTGACAAATAAACTGGGTATCTCGGAGAAAAGATAAACTGTTCTTTTACATTTATTAGCAACACTAACAATACAAAATGGATAAAAAATTGTTGAACTTACCCTTCAATAATGTTGAAGGATAGTGTTTAACTGAACACATGGCTAGTGTTACGAGGCGAAAGAGACGTGAGATGTGCGGATCCATATGCAAGGCTTTATTTACAAAAGCGAGGTCAAGAAACAGGCAAGGGTCAGATAACACAGGTAAATCACAGAAAAGGCAAAGAATATTCCTAGGGCTAGCGTGGGTCTGCGATCGACGAACAATATCCAGAGGGCTTGACATGAGGGGTAATGCAATAACACGAACAATAGTCCAGGCGAGGAGCAAACAGAGTCCGAAACAGCAGGCAAAGGGTTAATCCAAGATACATAGGCAGAAGATCGGGAAACAGACAACAAGGCAACATGAAATGACTAGACTGGAAACTTGGACTAGCTCTAGAAGAGTGATATATGCTAAACAATACTTAACGATCTGAAAGAGGAAGTTCAAGGCTTATAAAGCATGTCTGATGAGATTCAGCTGTGTGTGTGTGTGTGTGTGTGTGTGTGTGTGTGTGTGTGTGTGTGTGTGATCAGTGCAATGGACGATGGGAAATGTAGTCCAGGGTATAGTATAACAGTCTGTGTAGTATGAGAGTCCATGTGGTGAGCGGGCGACCTCTGGTGGTGAGTGAACGGAAGTTCATAATTCAATTCAATTCAATTCAAGTTTATTTGTATAGCGCTTTTTACAATACAATCGTTGCAAAGCAGCTTTACAGGAAATTAAGTTTCTACTATACACATACACATATATATACATAGACCGAATTCATAGACAGCTAGAGACTTTAATAATATTTCATCAAAAAAGATTTTAGAATTTTTATCATGTAATTTAAAACATTTTAACTGCTGTTATTATTATTTGCTCGGTTTTTATTTTGTGTTTATGTAACTCTTGTATTATTGTAACTCAGTTTTTGCCATGCAGAGATATGCTGCCTTAGATGCTGACAGTACTGACCACATGACTTGTATTATGTCAAATGGACATTACTTCGTTCCCCAGTGAGTCTCAGTCACCTCTGGCTGATTAAAGGATATTTTTAAATTGTAACCTTGAAAACATGCATTTTCTGTAAACCTACTTTGAAATAAGTATTGTGAAAGGTGCTTATACTTATACAACAGTTAACCATGGTTTTACTATAGTAAAACTGTAGCAACCATTAGTGTAGTAACCATGTTTTTTTGTTTGTTTGTTTTTTGGTTCATACCATAGTTTTGATATAGTAACCATAGTTTTTTAAATCATGGTAAATTTTGTACTTACTATGGTTTTACTGCAACAGCCATAGTTATTGTAGTAAAACTATGGTTGATTTTGTTTTTACTATGGTTTTAATGCAAATGCTGTGGTAAAACCATGGTTAATTTTTGAAAGCGTACAAATAATCGTGAATTGAATGCTTCTCATTTGTAAGTCACTTTTGATAAAAGCATTTGATAAATGTAAATATATGTTCATTGAAAATATTAATAAAGTTGCAACTGTTATTGAGTGGTGTGTATTATTTTATTATATGCGGGTGGTCCGTAACGATGAGCAAAACACCGGTGAACCGCGTCCACGCAGAGCAGCCAGGATTTACAGCTGCATCGTCCCAACATCGGCCAGATAGCATTTTCCGATCAAAGGCCAACGCCGCGGGGACGTATTCCCGATTAGCAAACGCTCCCTGAGCGACATCATGCCGATAAAATTTTGTACATCGGATCGACGTCGGCCCGACGTATGTGTGCCATTAGGGTTGTTTCTGTTACGAAGAAAAAAAAAATCACCCACATTCCTGAAAGAGTGAAAAACAACTGAGATTTTAATTTGTTTCTGTTCTGAAGAAAACACACCCACATTCCTGAAAGAGTTTAAAACATCTGAGATCGTAAACAGAAGTGCAGAAGAGACATTATCATCAGTCAAGGTAAGTCATAAATAAGATCAGAAAATTACTGGAATCATGTAAAATATGTTTTATATTATTATTATCTGCAGTTGGAAGTCATAGACGTTGTTGTTTTATTATTGGTCATCATATGACTGAAAAATACAGGGTAACACTTTATTTCGATGGCTCTTTTTGAACATTCTGTTGACAATATCTAACCTTGCACCTACATGTCAACTAACATCATCAGAGTATTAGTATGCTCTCTGCTTAATATCCGCCCTCACACCATAACAGGAAGAGAAGAAGTTTCGAGGGGGTTGGAGGTTAAAGTTTATGATTAAAAATTATGAGGACACATGAATTTAAAAAACAAATTATTAAGTGTACAAAAAAAAAACACCACTGTATTCTATAAAAAAATAAGAAATTTTTGTTGTGGTGACTAAAAAAAAAAACAATTACATTTTTAAATGATGAATCTATGTTGATGAATCTGTTTCTCATTGTAAAATCTCTGCTGCAGATGAGTGTCAGTGTTGGTATTGATGCGGAGACAAATGCAGATGTAAACGCTGCTGTACTTGCTGGAAACACTATCACAGGCCCAGTGAACTTCAACTATGCTGCAGAAGCTGAAGGTACACACGCACGCTGTAAAATTGATGTTAATCTCATTGGAATTTTAATAGACCACACATGCTTTAACATTACATGACAATTTATCTGTATTTTCTTTCTCTCCCTTTTATTTTACATGCCTTTTCTCTCCCCAATCCTTTTCTTTCTATCCCACAGAGAAAGAAAGAGAAGAGCAAGGTAAATCCGCATTAAACACAAGGCAGAACTCAAGCACACTAAAGGGCTTTATTTGTGATATAGCCTTTGTTATAGGGGTGTTGCGCTATATATCGTTTGCGATAATTTCGTAATTGTTGTTTTAACGAGTATATTGCAAGAATCAAACAAAACACACCTAGAGAGCGCACGCGTACATTACGTAATGAATGAATGAGGCATTTATATAGCGCTTTAATGTGTATTGCAATACACCCAAAGCGCTTTACAATCATGTGGGGGGTCTCTCCTCAACCACCACCAGTGTGCAGCATCCACTTGTATGATGCGACGGCAGCCACGGGACAACGGCGCCAGTGCGCTCACCACACTCCAGCTACAGGTGGAGAGGAGAGAGTGTCATAGAGCCAATCAAGTGGATGGGGATTATTGGGAAGCCATGATTGACAAGGGCCAGTGGAGGGAATTTGGCCAGGACATCGGGGTTACACCCCTACTCTTTACGATGAGTGTTATGGGATTTTTAATGACCACAGAGAGTCAGGACCTCGGTTTAACGTCTCATCCGAAAGACGGTGCTTTTTTACAGTATAGTGTCCCCGTCACTATACTGGGGCGTTAGGACCCACACAGACTACAGGGTGAGCACCCCCTGCTGGCCTCACTAACACCTCTTCCAACAGCAACCTAGTTTTCCCAGGAGGTCTCCCATCCAGGTACTGACCAGCTCAGCCCTGCTTAGCTTCCATGGGCAACCGGTCTTGGGCTGCAGGGTGATATGGCTGTGTAAAGAAGTCTAGTAACGTAGGTTAGACTAGCGCGAGTGCGAGCGCGTTCTTTCACTGCATGATTCAGTATTAAAATGCATGAAGAAAATTCAAGATATGGGGGCAGAAAATGTATACATTTATATAATTTCATATAGTTAAACAATAATCACACGAAGATCGAGCGCCATTTTTTTTTTTTGCTTCAAAAATCATCATGATTACAAATGTGATAACAGTTCAATAAACAAGAAGTTAACATTAAGACATTTGGACTGCTGTGTGTGTATTTGAGCACTGAGAACTGATTGTGTGTTATATGAGACTGAAGAAGTTAAGCGTGCGCAAGAGAGAGCGCTTCTATCAGCGCGATTCCGCCTATACCGCCTTCACTAACTTTAAGTTAATCAACAACGAACTGTGACTCCCGGGAAAAACGGGACGTTTGGTCACCCTATCCCTAACCCTTTGGGTGCTGAGGCCATTGTTTCAGATCGCTAGTCTTCAGTTCGCGTTTTGGTAGCCTATCCATCCACTGCGGCTGCCTAGATATGCAAACGCCCCTTATCCAATGACAGAGACGCACATTTTGAAAGACAAGACAGTTAACTTAGCCTATAGGATGTATTTTGAATGTCCGGTAGTCCTCAAAAAACATTTTAGTCCCGTCTCGTCTTGTTAACGAAGACGCGGCATGAATTTCGTCATAGTTTTTATCATCAGATATTAATTTTAGCTCGTCAACGTCTCGTCTTAGTCACAGAAAAAAGGTTCGTTGACGAATATTTTTCGTCTTCATCGACGAAGTTAACACTGTTTGGATACGAATAAAATGTATCCAAAAGGGCGTGACTATCTTTTCTCTTTTAATTTAAATCTAGATTTATTCACATTGGCCCTTGAAAACCTCTACTTTAACACACCTGACCGAGAAAAAGTGCAGGGAAAGAGTTTAGGTTGTATTAAAAGTCGGGGGGACACCTCCCCCGTGTATTGCACACCCACGCTACAGGGAGCCACCGCAGAGGGATGAAAGAGCCGCGGGTTGCTGACCCCTGGCCTAAGGGAACCCCAGAGTATAACGTAAAAGGGAACTCGCGATGAATCAAACATTAAATTTAGCAAATTGACAGGGAATAAAAAAACAGTAAATTAGTCATCAGCTGCTGTGTTCAATACAGCAGCATCTTAGAGATCTCTAATCAGTTAAACAGCAAAGTTATTAATCCACCACATGGATGTGATGCATTAACAATGACCCTATATTGTTGAACTAATGTGGTTCAAACAACGGAGATGCAAGCGTGTTCGGGAAACCATCGTGACTAGCTAATTCGTTTCCAAAACTATGAATCGTACTATGAATCGTCAATCAGCAAGTTACATTGTTGTACGGGAAACAGATGTTTCAATGTTTTAACATTAAGATTGGGTGAAAACTGATATTGATATTGACTGAACATTGACAAATCAACAATTTTTAACTGATTCAATGTTACAATCAGTTATCTTGCTATCTGGAAGTAATTATTTAAATCCCACCCTCACAACGTCTGATAGGTGAAAGTGTCTCTTGTCTCTTATTTGCATAAATAAATTGTATGCCTTACTAATTTATTCATACTCAATATTCTTTATACTATTAATTAATTGGAATATTTCATGTTTTTAACTGCTTCATGAGATATTTCTTTCAATTTTGTTTGTCAAATCCCCCATTAGATTAATTTAAATGTGTGAATAATGATGAACAAGCTGATGTGAAAAACAAATGTGTTTAATAAAATGTATTTTGTCCTCTTCATTTATATTCACAGAGCGTATAAAACTGCACACGTTTTTGGAAGATCATAAGATCAACATGACGGAGAAAGCAAAACATATTTTTGAGGGGAAGAAGGAAAACAAAGTCAATCTGGAGAAGGTTTACACAGAAGTGTTTATGACAGAGGGAGATATTGAAGAAGTCAACTGTGAACATGAGATTCTGAAGATTGATGTTGCCCTCAAGAGCAAAAAATCACCCATCAAATGCAATGATATATTTCAGTCACTGGGAGAAAAGCAATGCAATGATATATTTCAGTCACTGGGAGAAAAGCAATGCAATGATACATTTCAGTCACTGGGAGAAAAGCAATGCAATGATACATTTCAGTCACTGGGAGAAAAGCAATGCAATGATACATTTCAGTCACTGGGAGAAAAGAAATGCAATGATATATTTCAGTCACTGGGAGAAAAGAAGCAGATTATTCTGACCAAAGGCATCGCTGGAATTGGAAAAACAGTTTATGTGCAGAAGTTCATTCTGGATTGGGCTGAAGAAAAAGCCAGTAAGATAGATGCTGTGTTTCTGTTTCCATTCAGACAAATTAACCAAATTAAAGATAAACACAATCTCCATGAGTTTCTGCAGGAATTTTATCCTGAAATGAAAAAACTGGACAAAACAACTCTAAGAAATTTAACAGAGAAAAAGAATGTTGTATTTATCTTTGATGGTCTTGATGAGAGTCGTTTGCATCTGGATTTTGCAAGCAGACCACTGACAAGTGTTGATGAAAAATCATCTGTAAATGAACTGATTACAAATCTGATTAGAGGAGATCTGCTTCCATCATCTCTCACCTGGATCACATCAAGACCAGCAGCAGCCAATCAGATCCCTCCTGAGTTTGTAGGTTTGTTCACAGAGATGCAAGGATTCACCAACCAGCAGAAGGACGAATACTTCAGAAAGAGATTCAAGGATCAAGCTGATAAAATGCTCAAACACATCAAGAGATCTCGTAGTATCTACATAATGTGTCACAGTCCTGTCTTCTGTTGGATCACAGCAACAGTACTTCATGATATTGTCATCCAGAAAAATAAAGAAAACATTGATACCACACTGACTGAAATGTACATTCACTTTCTGCTGATTCAGATGAACATGAAGAATCAGAAGTATGATGAGGGAGATGAACAAGACTATACAAAGCTCTTAGAATCCAATAAAACAACAGTTTTGAATTTGGCCAAGCTGGCGTTTGAACAGCTGAAGAAAGAAAAAATCATCTTTTACGAGAAAGATCTAAAGCAATGTGGTATTGTTGAGAGTAAAGATTCAGAGTACACAGGAATGATCATTGAGATCTTGAAGAAAGAATCTGTTCTTCACAAGAGAAAAGTCTTCAGCTTTGTTCATCTGAGTGTTCAAGAGTTTCTTGCTGCACTGCACGTCTTCATCTGTTACATGAACAAGAACATGAAAGACCTTGAGTTTTTCTTCTCACGTGAGCCAAGCAAAAATGCTGATTTGCATGAGATTCTACAGAAGGCCACTGATAAAGCCAAGGAGAGTGAGAGAGGACATCTGGATCTGTTTTTACGCTTTCTGATGGGCATTTCACTGGAATCTAGTCAGAAGCTGCTCGAAGGTCTGCTCACACATACTGAAGACACCACAAAAAGCATCAGAGAAACAACTGAATACATTAAAGAATTAAAAGATAGTGAAATCTCAGATAAAGCTATTAGCAACCTTTATCACTGCTTACTGGAACTCAAGGATCAGCCAGTATATGGGGAAATCCAAAGACATCTGCATCCAGATTCTCCAGATTCAGTAAGAGACCTCTCATCTAATATGTGCACACTGATGATCTGTGTACTGTCCATGTCAGAGAAAGTGCTGGAAGAGTTAAACATAAAAAAGAGATACAGGACATCAAAAGAAAACTGTGAGAGGCTCATTCCAGCTGTAAACTATTGCAAAAAAGTTGTGTGAGTAACATAATTTAACAGCATAAAAGGTACATTTTTTACAGCACAAAATATGCTGTAAAAATATTCACCCTGTGAAAGTATTGTAAATGAACACTGGAATTTAATCTAGATTAATATTTTGTTTTGGCAGTTTTGACAGCTGTGGACTCACTGAAAGATTGTGTGAAAGTTTGTCTTCATATCTACAATTGTCAGACTCTCCTCTGAGAGAACTGGATTTGAGTAACAACGATCTGCAGGATTCAGGAGTGAAGCTGATCTCTGATGCTCTCAAGAGTCACAACTGTCAATTAGAGATATTGAGGTCAGAAATTAGGGCCTAAGCACCGAGGTGCAGGGCAGAGGCCTTGCACCATAGGTGTGGAGCCCTATTGTTTTTAGTCAGATATTTTTTTCAAGGTTTTGGGGCATTTTGGAGCCCTTAACATGCTTAAAAACTCTTGAAATTTGGCACACATGTCAGAGTCTTCGGCCATTAGGCCCAGGCAAAAGCTGGCACACAGGCGTTGCAGGGAGCCTTTGCAGCGCCCCCTAGAACGGGTCACATAAAATCTATGCACAGTTTGCGCATACATGTTGGCACATATACAAAATGTATATTACACTCATTGACCCAAACAACTTTTGCACAGCTTTAAAAATTAAACCCATTAGCTCCGCTTAACAGGAAGTTGGCTTTTTTGGATTTAGGTGGATTTTTGACAATTGCATGTGGGGAACTTTTAAATACTCCTCCTGGTGGACTCATAAGATTGTCACCAAACTTGGTCAGTACAATGCCAAGACATTGAAGATGATAAATTCCAAACAGATTTTTGATATCTCGGAACGGTGTTGGTATGGTGAGGCAGTAAATTTATGGTAAAATCATGGAAACAAGAAGAGCTCATATTTGCTGCATACATTAAGGCAGTGTTTCTCAACTGGTGGGTCGCGACACCAAAAGTGGGTCGCGAGACCGTTCTGAGTGTACGGCCAAAGAAACAACATCAACAACAAAAAACGTAAAACTTAATGTTTTTCTGATGCAAGACTTTTATTTTAAAAGATGTGCATGAAAGCTGTTGACAGTTCTGTCAGTTTCAAGTGCCTGAGAAAAACGCGCTGATTCAGTATCTGCAGTCAAATGAGATGTTGACAGGTTTAATGTCAGTGTCATTATTCTATCGTTATTTTCTTAACTTGTTATGAAATAGAAAGTCTCTCACCTCAGAAAAACGAACTATACTGTCCTGCCAGATGTTATAACATGCTCGTAGTGCGCACTCTTCAATAGCACGTGTTAACGCGGCACCGTGCTGTATATCACTTCACTAAAGTGCAGAAACTACGAGCATTCAACGTGTGAAATAAAAGTACAGTACCTAAAAATCACAGACCTGGTACTGCGTGTGTTAGCTGGGAAGGATTTGCATGAAGGTATGATATTCATTCTTTTCAGGAGCAGTTTCCACGTTTTATTAACAGTTCATGTTAGTATTGTGTATTCACCATGGTAACTGTTGTTTCCATAACCCAAAAATACCATGTTATTTTCACTTTGTGTTATTTTGTATATGTTTAAATGACTGAGTATATATCAATAAGTATATATATATATATATATATATATATATATATATATATATACACATATATACACACACATATATATATATATATATATATCCCAGATAGCACATGTATGGCTGCAAGATGTCTGTTAAAGCATTCTTATAGCTGTGATATTTACAAAAGGAATTAACAAATATAATCAAAAACTGTTAAACAAATAAAATTAATTGACACAAAATGACATTACGAATCAGGAAATACAGGGTGATTCATAAAAAAAACATGCTGAAATTTCATCTAACCACTACTACGGTAATAAGTGTTTGCTTTAGTCAGGCTCTTAAATCTTGTGTTTTAATACTAGTCATTAAAAGATCACCCTCAATTTTATTTAAAGCAGCTTCTTAAGTTTATTACAATTTGACTCATCATAAAAACAAACAACTACAACTAAATTATTGTTTATGCTTTGTCAATGCATATGTGTTCTTATTGAAACACAATTACAAACACTGAAAGAGAAATGATTTAATGAAAGTCAAGAGTCAAAAGTGAGAGTCAAGAGACAATAATGGTTTGATTAGTTTTCAACATTAATTGCAGGTGCAAAAGTGATATTGATTCAATGCTATTAATATTGACAAATCAAAAATCAATCAAATATTAATTAAATATCTGGTAGTGGTTGCGATAGCTGTTCTTTATAATTTCTGGGACAACGTATGGAATTTGTGTGTTAATATTTGAAGATAATGGTAATTTTGTTTGGTTTTGTTTAGATTGTCCAGCTGTAATCTGACTGATAATTGTTGTGAAAGTTTGTCTTCGTATCTACAATCACCAAACTCTCCTTTGAGAGAACTGGATCTGAATTACAACGATCTGCAGGATTCAGGAGTGAAGCTGATCTCTGATGCTCTCAAGACTCAGGACTGTCAACTAGAAATACTGAGGTAATTATCGATCCACTGTAAAATCCAATTAGTTACCCTAACTTTGAGAGAGCATGCAAACCAACTGTCGTGAAAAAGCAAGTAACATGAAATAGAAATGGTATATACTAACAAATGCTTGTTTAGTGGTGCACACTTATTCTATCGGTTACAGTTCTGGCGCCGCTGTATCAATATACTGTACAATGCGACATACATGAACATCAGTGTTAATTTTCATTTTCCGCCGGTCTTAGTACACGATATAACTACAGAAGAGTCAAGTTTTAAATAGGAAAACTATCGAAACTCTTTGGTCATTTTTGAACGCGATGCTACTGGTCTAATCGGATTCAATGATCTATGCTAAGCTATGCTAAAAGTGCTATCGCCAGACCCGGAGATCGGCTGAATGGATTCAAAAACGGGAAAACTCAACTTATTAACTCTGGGGGAGTTGGAGAATGAGCCTATTTCCAAAAAAAGTGGAGTGTTCCTTTAAGCAGTTAAAGGGATAGTTCCACCAGAATGAAAATTCTGTCATTAATTACTCACCCTCATTTCTAATTATTTCCAAACCCGTAAGACCTTCATTAATCTTCGGAATACAAATCAAGATATTTTGGTGAAATCCGATACGATGAGCTTTCTGACCCTCCATAGACAGCAACACAACTGAAATGTTCCCAGACCTAGAAACATAGCAAGAACATCGGTAAAATAGTCCTTTTGACATCGGTGGTCCAACCGTAATTTTACGAAGCTACAAGAAATCTTTTTGTGCACAAAGAAAACAAAAATAACGACTTCATTCAACAACTCTTCTCTTCCTCATCCTGTCTGCCGCATACCACCGTTGTGGTGAGAGTATCACGACGCATGTGTTTGTTTCCGCTTCATGTAAACAAGTTGTGTTGCTGTCTATGGAAAGTCATAGAGAGCTCTCGGATATTATCGAAAATATCTTAATTTGTGTTCCGAAGATGAATGAAGGTCTTGTAGGTTTGGAACGACCTTCATTTTTAGGTGAACCCTTTAAACAATGATGAGCCTCATCTCATCATGCTTTCATCACACCAGAATTCAACTCCACCTGCAGGCAGGACTGCATAACTGTACATAAGCAGTCTCGTCATTTACAAATACTTAACAGATTAAAAACATTTGTCACTATTTAGTTAAGTCAACAAACTTGTTGAGCTAAGACATTATTTTGAGTCAGCAGTACTTAATTATACTTGATCAGTAAGTTAAATCTACAAATATTAATATTATATATTGTCTGTTTGTTGTGCGTGTGTCTGTAGATTATCTCTGTTAACGTGTGTGTGTGAAGGTCCTCACAAGTACAGCAAAACAAACGTGTGTGTGTGTGTGTAGATTATCTGTCTGTTGATGTGTGTGTCTGTAGATTACCTGTTTATTTATGTGTTTGTAGGTTATCAGGTTGTATGGTGACAGATGAAGGATGTGGTTATCTGGATTCAGCACTGCAATCAAACCCATCACACCTGAAAGAGCTGGATCTGAGCTACAATCACCCACAACGCTTTCAGTTGCACTTTCAAGAACGCTATGAGAAATATGGCAAACCTAAGTATAGGTACAGCACTGTACACTCACATATGTCCTGTGTTTGTGAGGGGGAGGGGGAGGGGGGATTCACCTAACCTACTCAAACAGTGTTTTAAAGCACATGATGTGTTTGCTTTATTTCACAAATCCTGAGAAAATATGTACAGTTTTACAAATGCAGAATTATGTCACGTGCCAATGAAGCATGCATATACAATGCAGTTTTACCATGGTATAATCATAGGAAAACTACTAAAACCAGAACAACTGCAAGGAAACAATAAATAAAATAAATATTCAATAACAATTAATACCGAATTTTAGACATATTAACATGCAGATTCAAATCTGCTTTTGTGCTACACAGAGAGGCGACGAAAGTGGCTGTCACTTATATTCACACAAACTCTAAACTGCTACTCAAACAATATTTTAGGCACATGTGTCTATTTAATGTGACAAACACCACAATAATAGTGGTCATTCACATCGATTTACTATGGAAAAAACAGTAAATCCTTCCAAAGCACATGCAAGTAAAGAATTAATAAAACAAATTATAAAATAAAGTATTAGTAGATATTTTAGTACTGTTTGTATATGTCTGCAAATTTAGAATGATTTAAAAAGGAACTCAGTAATTGCTTTTAGAAACACTTACTCCAGGACAACAGTTGAAACATTTTCAACATACTCGTGAAAACATTAATATTTACAGGCATTAGGAGCTGAAGCTTTGTACTGTGCTGTCAGATTTGTGTTTTCTTCGACAACAGCAGCTCATTCTGTGCATCATACGTCATTGCGCAAGACTTCCTAGTTTCAGTTTTCAATCAGATCAAGTGTTTCAAAAATATTAGAAACAGTATAAATACTCCTTACAATCCAAATGAAATTTCAGTCGGTTTTGCCATTTTTCTTCCAATTGAGGTGTTTATATAGAACATTTTCATTCAGATTAGACTTTTAAAACAATTCAATTGGAATACAATGGTAGCTACTGATCAACATTAATGATGACTTTAAACAGCTTGTTTTTAATAAAATATCAGTGAGCCAGAAAACTGAGAAAAACTTTACTACTTGGGAAATCAATCACCTTTGATCGCTGACACTGCTTGTTATTTTCATTTTTGCACACAGTGCACACGCATTTGTTTGATCAGTGTGAATTAGCCGTTAAAGGAACAGTTTACCCATCCTCATGCCGTCCCACGCATAGATGTCTTCCTGTGTTCTGGTGAACACATTTGGAGTAATAATAATAATAATACAATGATACAAATCCTGGCTGTTCCTGACTTTGTAATGCAAGTTAATAGTGCCCCAGTTTTTAAAGGCAGCGGCTAGTTGCACTAAGTGCAAATAGCGATAGATTCTATTTACACTATGTTAAAATAGCAAGATTTACTGCTATTTCTGTCAGAACCACTATCGTCAAAGATGATAGACACTTAGCATACAGTTTGGATTGGTGGTATGGTTCTGTTCTGGGCAAGAACTCCCTGCGCATCCATGCAGCCTAGCATAGATGAGAGCAGCGATAACCCCCCAGGGTAAACAGAACAGAACCAACAAAGTATTGCAGATATTGTTAAGTTCAGTAATTTGATGTACACATTTTAGAATTGGTCTGATTCAAAAGAGTATCAGAAGGCTGGATCCTGACTGACAGAGGAGGAGTTGGGGATGGAGAAGGGTAATTAGCTATTGAGCAATGTGAAAACTGCTGATAATACTGATAGACCTTATATATGGATGCTTAGATAGGTGTCGCATTCTCAGCTGAGAGTCAGCTGATGCGAGCTTGACTAACGTGACCTGCCAGAACTAACGCTATGCTTGATTTATACTACTTATTGCAAATAGTGGCAATTATCTGCACCTCAGTATTGTAGTACATTATAAAACAGTGTAAATTATAATTTCAATTCAAATTATTAAATGGATGCCACCTTTTTGTGACAATAAAGCCCTCCCTACACCTACCCTAACCCTAGCCGATACTTTATTTTCAACTTTTTTTATTATTTCTTTCATTTTTATTGAAAATAAATGCCTTTCCAATGCGATATGAGATTTGAAAAGTTCAGTAAAAGGCGGTTTCGAACTCGGGTCAATCGTGTCAAAAAGCACGTGCCTTACCACCTACTCCACTGAAACTGATATTAAATGAGTGTCTTTTTTCAGTGTTGACTAGCCCAATCACATGTTAGTGGGCGGAGTTAGTGTAAATAGCCTCTGCCAACAAGGCGGGCTATTTGCACCTAGTGTAAATAGACACTCCGGTTTTGAAATCGCCAAAAAGCGCACATACTGTATCCATCGTAAAAGTAATCCACACAGCACCAGGGTTACATGTCCAGGGTTAATACATGTTTCATGACTTGAAACAATACATTTGTCTCAAATGGGCCGCCCGCAAGCTCAACGAATCTCAACTTTTGAATCTCATTGGTTGTCGCACGTCTTTTACCACAAGAACCAATGAGATTCATTCGTTGAGAACATCACTGCTTCACAGCGCTACGAATCGCAACTTTTGAATCTCATTGTTTGAAGTGTCTGGTGACCACTAGAACCAATGAGAATCAAAAGCTGAGATTCGTTGAGCCTGCGTGTGGCCATTTTGAGTGAGAACAGTGATCATCTTGTTTACATCCTAATGTGACTAAATTAGCACAGGAACATATGATTAATTGTGAAGAGCAGAATGTGACATCATGCCTGTGTTTTGTTTGTGTGTTTGTGTGTGTGTGTGTGTGTGTGTGTAGTATGGATCATGGTGGAGAGTTCAGAATCAGAAAAGGACCATGCAAGTGTAAGTATATATTTACATTTAGTCATTTTGCAGACACTTTTAAATTTAGGATGAAGTTAAGTAGTGTCGAAAGAGATGAGTTTTCAGTTGTTGCTTGAAGATTGACACGGATCCAGCACTCCGGATAGGGATGGAATAGGAGTACACACACACACACACACACACACACACGCACACAGTGATGTGCGGATGGTGGTTATATCCGCAGGTCGGGAAATAAAAAATTGCATTCTGATTATTTGGGGGTGGGTCGCGGGTGGATAAGCTAATTAATTAACGATGCAAATATTAACTACATTTTCTAAAATATGAATGTGTTTTAAATACTTCTTTTCATCCGGCAGACGATTTCATTTGTGTGTGTTCGCCTGTTCGGAATCCATGTGCTTTTTTTCTGCTTATATGATTGGGTGTCATATCCGATCTGTGCCCCACCCGAGGAAAACATTGGAATAGGGTCACTTGATACATGCAGTGTAAATGTGGCCCACAAGGCTTTTTTATGGCGTCTTCTGAACTTCTAATATTGACATCCAGGGGACTTCTGTAAAAAGTTAAAACTGATTAAAATGTGTTGTTTTTCAGACCAGTTTCAGTTTTCACATGGAAATGAATGAATTGAGTGAGACTTTGAAATAAATGGAGTTGAATGATCTGAATGCAGTAAGACTGTTTTAATTACCCAGAGTAACAACTGAATCAATGTTAAAAATTAACATTAACAAATCAAAAATCAATCATTAACATTGATTCAGTGGATGCTTACTATCTGGGCAAATGAACAGTTTTACTGCATTCAGATCATTCAACTCCATTTCTTTCAAACAGTCTTACTCAATTCATTTATTTCCATGTGAAGACTGAAAATGATCTGACAATCACCACATCTTAACTAGTTTTAACTGTAAAGAAGTCCACTGGATGTCAATAGGTGTTCAGAAGACATCATAAAAAGATGTAATAAATAAATAATGTTATAAATGTCTCCTTCTTGTGTTCAGGGGTCTGTGATCTCACACTGGATCCAACCACAGCGCACAACTACTTCATGCTGTCTGACGAGAACAGAAGGATCACATATGGCCGAAATATTCAGGCATATCCTGGTCATCCAGACAGATTTAATGATGTTTCTCAGGTTTTATGTAGAGAGAATCTGACTGGACGCTGTTACTGGGAGGTTGAATTGAGCGGATCAAGGGTTTATATAGCAGTGGCATATAAAAGCATCAGCAGGAGTGAAACGTTTGGAGCTACTGAAAAGTCATGGATTCTGGATTGTAATGATAACTCATTCGCTGTCTGGCACAAGAATGACAGAACATCTATACCAGCTCCTTCAACTCTCTCTAATAGAGTAGGAGTGTATGTGGACGTGTCGACCGGCTCTCTGTCCTTCTACAGCGTCTCTGACACACACACACTCACACACTTACACACATTCAACACCACATTCACTGAACCTCTGTATGCTGGATTTAAAGTTTTTCATTATGGCACTTCAGTGTATCTGTGTAAGGTTAAATAATCTTCTTTGAGAAACAGCAGAGACGTGACACACAAAACACACACACACACAGTGTATAAAGTGACAATTAATCAGTTTTTAACTTTGAATTAAACTTCCTGTTTATTTTAACACAGTGATTTTATGAACCCGGAACATTTTCACAAGGTCCATTTCTTCAAGGCCTCTTAACAATTTGTAGCCAAATTTGCAGCAAAATGGATTGTCCCTTACCAAATTACCGAAAAACTAGGTCCAGTAAATGATTGTGTAGTATGTGAGGACAATGGAGAAAGCTTGTGTACAGTACATGTGTGCAATTTGAAGCCTGCCTTGCCCTCTGCTGCAGAGTTAGATCGTATGAGGAAGTCTTGAATATTTTTGCTGATATGTCAGAGGATGAAGATTTTTTAGGGTAATAGATGAAATTGTGTCCTGGATTAACTGATTCTTCTGTATTGCAAGGTCAGATTATTTGGAAATAAGTGGAATTTAAACTAGTGAGTTTTATGCTGTTGTTATTTCAGGACTTTTATGAATTGACAATCTCCGGTTCATAAACATGTACAGTTTATAATATTGCAGAACATTATGGGGTTTCTTTTCAAGAACGTGACAGTTGTCAGTGATTTTTCCTGTTTAGTGCTGGGGGTGGCGCTGTTGAGCGTATATATGGGGAACTTTTGTAGCCTTTGTTGTCGGTGTGCGGGTTGTTCCCGGCCACGGTCACGCTAGCAGGCATGTTGTGAGTATCGTTGTAGCCCCACTCTGCACTGGAATCAGCGTTAATGCTACATTTAATGCTGCGGTTCTTTTGTGTTTCTAATGCTTAAAATTCTTTTTTTTAAGGAATATGTTGTTCCTCATTGAATTTCGTAAAGTACTGGAAAGTTACATTTACATTTACTTGGTTCACATGTTCACATCATTTTTTCCAGTTTGCTTATGAGGTCATTTTGTGGGTAAAACGCTAATTCAGGGTATTATATATAGTGTGTTTGGGGAGGTTTTTGGTTGTAGGGAGTTTTTTTTAAGTTTTTTTATTTTGCGCTTGAGTTGCCAATGTGTTTGTAAATGTTGTGCGATGTTTGAATTATTTCTTTTTCCAGGCCTAGTAGTAAGTGAGTGACACGGTCAGCAAATTAATCAGTTTTTTTTTATTTTATTTGTTTGTTTAATATTTCTTGTGTTTAAGAATTAAAATCTGCTGAAAATTATGAAATTTTGTTAAATGGTATATGTTCATAGGGAAATGATTTAAAAGATTTTGTTTTCTTTTTCTGTTGAACTTTGGAATTCGTATAATAATTTTCTTATGTTTGTTTTTTTCCTGGTGTGTTTGACTATTAAATGTAATTTTCTGAATTTAAATATTTACTGATTTACTTGTCACTCTGTTAGTATTCTGTAAGGTATTTAAAAGGTAAATGTTCCTGGGCCTGGAATTATTGTGACTTATTATACGATGTACTGAACTGAGATGTGCGGTGATTTGATAAGATCTGAATCGAGCTTAAATAGAAGTCTGTAGTTGTAGTTCATTGTCCTGCTTGATTTACTTAATTGAACTGAGCAGTCAATACCATTCACCTTGTGTCAAAAATGATTGATGACTTCCGGTTTCGACCTCTGACCTCCGCGACTTCTGATGACCTTACCCCTGCCCCATTGCCCACCCATGTCGCGACGACCCTGTGACCTGATAATGATATCCAGATGTGGATATAGTCATATTTGAAAGTCCAACATCGACCTGTAACCTCTGGGGAAGAAATATGGTGTTTGTACAATTCCAACCGGTGTCAGGTCTAGGGATGCAACGATTATAGATTTTGTTGGTACGATTATAGTCTGAGGAATAATCACGGTTTCACGATTATTACGATTATTATGCATTTATTCATTTCACAACATAAAATCACATAAACACTCTTTAGATATTAAAGTGTTATTTATTGCTGCCTTTTGAAACAGAAATAACACAGTAACCAATAATACAGCACAAGATAATAATACTAAAGAAAAAAAAAAGTCCATCTCTTCTATTGGAATTAAAAAAGGTGACCTCTGCTCTGTAAACATCCACGTCAGTATTTCCCTTTTGAAAATAACAAATGTATTTGGTGTTTTCATTTCATTCTTTATACATTTCTTTTGGACCTGAGGTACAGAACTTGGAAAGATGGTGAAAAATAAATTGACTTATGAATAATACTATAACAGGGATGATAAATCACAATATTAATGAAGTATTATTAATATATGACTAATATTAACTTTATTTATCCCACAGAGGACACTGTTACTAATGAGGGGAATAAACTAAACTATTATTGTAATCAACTGTCATCCATCTTTATTCATCTGATTTTACATAAGGCCTGAGAAAATCATGTCTATTATTTTGGTTTGTGAGATCGAGATCGAGCTGCCCACAAACATTTAGGAGGACAGAAACGTGTTGTCAACGCTGCCCAGCGACTTTCATTAATAAAATAGCTTAGATACTGGATCGCTACATTATATTAATCAGCAAAGAGGGGGTAAAATGACTGTTTAAATAACTAAACTCAAATCTTCATTGTTTAAAGTGATGCGTAGATGCAGGTTGGCTAATTCACACGCTCTCTCTCTCTCTCTCTCTCTCACCGTACTATTTCATCTCTGAAGTGGGCAGAATGTTCGAGCTAACGAACGTCGCGTCAGGTGGTCCTTGCCTTCACGTCGTGCATTAAAATCGTTTATTGCACAGCCAGAACAGGTTGGCTAGCTGTGCATTATCCTTTATGTATTCACTCTTTAACAGCGATTTTTACGGCAATATTGATGTACCCAAATTTAAAATGGTCCCACACTATCGACTTCAGTCATTTCTCTGGTGGAAATAAAGGATCGCTGTTTGGTTCCTCTGTCATAGTTAATCTAGTAGCCTCCGTGTCTCTGATAAGCACGGCATTTTAAGCTGGTGCACCGCTAGTGTAACTTTGTTTTCGTTTTGCTCATGTTTCAACAGTTCCATTCCGTGCAACAGAAACACTCGGTGTAGCGGAGCCTTTACGATTAATTAACCGTGACGTTTTAAAGCGCGGTTAATCGTAAAACCGGTAAATCGCTGCATCCCTAGTCAGGTCATAAATGAAGTCCTGAGGAATGTTTTTGAACTCCCACATCCAGGACCCCCATCTGACATCCACATGTCTGATTGCATTCCAATGCATGGTATGTAATGATCGCGCTCTCTCTCTCTCTCTCTCTCTCTCTCTCTCTCTGGGTGTGTAAGAAATAGAAGGTTGTAATGATGAACAAACAATATTAAAAGTAATGGAATTTAATTTTAAGACTCTCTCTCTCTCTCTCTCTCTCTCTCACACACACACACACACATTTGCTTAGCTATCTAAATGGGGACATTACACAGACTCCTATTGTTTTTATTTACAGATAGTTATACAATTTACAACCTAACTTTAACCCATCACAGACAACTTTGCATCTTACAAAATAAATAAATTATTGGTGTGATTTATAAGTAATTTTCTCATGGGGCTCAATAAAATGGCCCATGCAAAGTCAAAATGTTCATGTTCCTCTCTTTGAGAGGACACTTGGCACCTACACTGAGTCTTATTCTGTTCATTTAAATGAATGAATATAAATAAATGATGTGATCACACGCAATATAAAACAATGCAAACATTTACACTAGTTTTAGTCGTCACTAAAAATATAAAAACAATGTACATTTTGTCGATTGTAATGAGGAACCAGTGACATCAAAATAAGTAAAGGGGGAAAAAAAATATTGTAACAGGCCAAACGATAAGGAATATTGTGGACAATATGAATTCAATATGTCCGGACATGTCAATGTCATGTTTTATGGAGGCTTTCCATAGATGTAGTTCAGTTCAATTCAATTCAATTCAATCCACGCTTATTTGTATAACCTTTTCACAAAACAAATTGTTGCAAAGCTTTCTACATTATATTTAGAAACTTTTATATTCATATTTACATTACATTAATTCATTTTATACTGTATCACCCCCTAAACCTACCCATCACAGTAAACTTTCTGCATTTTTATATTTTCATAAACATCATTTAGTATAATTTATTATTTAAAAAGCTGTTATGCTCATGGGGGTAAATTTTGTGCAGTTCAATCATTTAAAGTATTACTACACATCTGGTTTGTGGGGAAAATCCATATAGGCATAATGATTTTTTACTGTACAAACTGTACAACTACCCATCACACAAAAATTCTGCATACATCCATTTTTAATAAAATACTGTTTGAAAGTGATCTGAATTATGACGACTCAAGAAATGTAATCATAAACCGCATTTACATTGTTATATCAGTGTAGCACCCATATCATTATACAAATTTGGGTTTTGATAAATCATATAAACAAGCACACACATACATAAACATTTCAAGCTAAAAAGAGATGTATCTCTATTTTAAAGAATATGGCAATAAATGAAATATATAATTATATCTGAGAGCTTGATACTAAAGCAAATCATTCATCATTCACTTTAAACATGCATTCAACATTTATTTTATATTTATTAAGTTTATTGTAGTTATAAAACACATCATTATCTTACTTTAAAGGGTAATAAATTAAATATAATTATATATGTCATAGTAACAATCATGTTACTAAAGCAAATCAAATCATTTATCATACATTTTAAACATGTATTTAACATTTAAGTTTTTTGAACTTTTAAAACACATCATTCTCTTCTTTTAAATAATATAGTGACAAATAAAATACATAATTATAAATATGTCATAATATCAAACATGTGAGTAAAGCAAAGCAAATCATTTATCATGTACACTGAACAAAATTATAAACACTTTTTATTTTGCCCCCATTTTTCATGAGCTGAACTCAAAGATCTAAGACTTTTTCTATGTACACAAAAGGCCTATTTCTCTCAAATATTGTTCACAAATCTGTCTAAATCTGTGTTAGTGAGCACTTCTCCTTAGCCAAGATACTCCATCCACCTCACAGGTGTGGCATATCAAGATGCTGATTAGACAGCATGATTATTGTACAAGTGTGCCTTAGGCTGGCCACAATAAAAGGCCACTCTAAAATGTGTGAATAATATGAATTCAGCATGCTGTTTTGCTGTGTATAAACCATACAAAATGCTTGAAATGGTTATTGCACTACTATGTGCATGACTTTAACATTAAAACAAGGTGATCTTGCTTTTGTGGGGAAAAAAGCATACCTGTCTCAGCAGGTAAAAAAAGAGCACTAGCAAGGGGAACATAGCATTAGCACTAGTCTTAGCACTTAGCACTATCTGATGTCTGATGTGACTATCTGTCGTGCTGCTGAGAGGTTTGCGATTGTAGCTCCGTATAGCTTCACTTTTCTGTTGAATCTCTATCTTATTTTCACTCTCTGTTGTTTAAAGTGATAATATATAACTTAATTCCCACCATACTTCTGGTATTATCTATCAAACTAATCTAACTCGTTCGCTTTTTAAAACCGTGAGTGCAGCACATTAGCATTCGTTAGCCGGTTAGCTTGTCACTCACGGTCAGTGTTGGGGAGTAACGCGAGTTACGTAATCAGATACATTTTTTCAAGTAACGCATTACTTTTTTAATTTACAAGAAAATATTCAAATTACTTTTTCAAATAAGTAACGCCAGTTACTTTTTTCCCATTTATTGATTGACAGCTCTGCTGTCCCCATGTTGAGAGAAATCGGAAGTAAGATTACTGTAGTTCTAGAATAAATGCGAACATGCATTAATTCATCTCACTCACAAAAAAACAAAAACAGATTCAGAATCCTCCAAATGAATACAAACTGCGAAATGCAACTCAGAATATGACGCAAATCTGCAATAATTAAATGTTAAATAACACAAATATCCTTTATGTATTTAATCCCATTTTATTAACCAATGTCTTTGCTGCTGACCTTCAATGATCCAATTCAACCATATTAATAAGCAAAAATTACTTAAGATAAACATTTGTGCTCCTTTTTTATTGCTGAAGTGTGTTGAAATTACTACTTCTACATTATATTGCAGCATTCCAGCGGCTCTACCACGGGACCTGACCAAATTTCTTGCGACGCGGGATTAAATTTCCCGTATAAAAGGCGGTAGCGGTCGGTAACTCTGGTGTAATTTGAACGACTTCCTTTCTATACAGCATATCTGTGCTTTGTTCTTATTGACCACCAGTACAGCCTGCACTCAGGACTGTTGCACGCGCTGCACACATGGACCGTTGCTTTTTGCGTCATGCATTTTATTTGCGAGGTCTGTGCGCAGTATGTGCATAACGGTCCTCAGAGCAGGCTGTAGCGGTGGTGAATATACGGCCCTCAGACAGAACAGGCAGGCTGTCGATCAGTGACAGAGCAGAATAAGGATAGAGCAAAGTGTGGATGCGCTGTCCTTGAAGGACGTTCAACTCGGTTTTGTTCATATTTTGCTTAAAGCCTATCATTTTAAATGACAGATGTCGTATTTATTTATTTTTCTCTGCGACAATTTTCCTACTGTGCTAACTGCAAAATGTTAAACGAATTTTGTATATTAACAAGACGAATAAAAATTAGAAATAGGCTACAATTTTTGTACAACCTTTCTCTGCAACACGTTTTCCTATTGTGTTGACATGCAGCAAAATGTTAAACGAATTGTATTGTTACGTCCATAGGGACATAAGTTATTCTATTTATTATAAGTTATTCTATTTTGTATTTAACTAACAATTGTGTTTCGTGTGTATGTCGTGTTATGTCCCTATGGACGTAACAGTATCTTGAAAAGATCAGGTCGGGAAGAAAATTATTCTAAGCGGACAGCGGCTGAACAAAGAGTGAATATATCACGTGAGCGGGTTGGGTGCGGAATATAACCTGGCAGGAGCGGGATTTAACCCTCTGGGGTCTGAGGTCATTTTGGGGCCCTTGAGATGTTTTGACATGCCCTGATATTTGTGCTTATTTCAGCTACTTAAAACATACTATTGACCAACATGTAATTTTTTTGTATTCAGCACAAACTGTGCTACAATAATATGTGACCAAGATGGATGTACATGTTTGCATTTTTTAGAAAAAAAATATTATGCGTGGTTTGTAAGTTTTGGGGAAAAAAATGTAGCTGAAATAAGGCCTTAAAACTCATACTAAATAGTCCTGACCAAGACTTTTGAGTAATCAGTCTTGTAGCCTAGAATATTTACTTCAAAATTATGTGAAAATCATTCTGCTTACTCATTCACAGAAAACAATATATTGATTTAAAATTTTCAAGACATGTTTTGTGATCGAGGGTCTATATGCGAGGGAGTGGCAATGGCCATGAATATTAAGTGAGTCTCACCTGAGAGACAAAGGGCCCTCCCCTAATGGCCCATCAGTGTGACTGTGACTGTGAGGCAGGTAAGAGAGAATGTGAAGAGATTGAAAAAAAGGGTTTTTTAAATTATTTGTATTTTATTTACAACACAGTATAATCAAAACATACATAATGAAGGTCAAAGACACATTATTGTGCACACTGATCTAACCACAGAGATGTGAACAGACTTTGAGTCATTCCTGCAGCAGATTCTGTTCAACAAGTGAAACAAGTAAATCATACCTGATATTTACGTGTGTTATTTAAGTGTTTCTACTTCTTTCCATGGATTCAAGAAGAAATAAAAATAATGTTAAAGAGGTGTGTGAACTTGCAAGTACGATGTCAGACACTGTAATATGCTCTGGTCCGCTCCCTGCTTACCGGGCGATGAGATTCATAGCAGACTGTTGTCACTCAATGGCTGGATGTCTAAGTGGTGCCCGCAGAATAACATGACAATGACAGAATGACAATTGAATTTGAATTTAATAAGGGAAAGCCCCTTGAGATGCTTCATCTCATTTTCAAGGGGGACCACACAAATAAGATACAACACAAATAATGTACAAAAAAACAAAAAAAAAACAAACAACAGCTCACTCCCCTATTCACCCACCCACAGTCTATAACTATAAACAAAAACATATACATACAAGAAAGCATACATTTTAATACAAGCATGAAAAACCAAATTAATATAACCAAGGCAATACTCAACCCAAAATTAAAAACATAAACAGATTATTTTCAAATGAGATAATGAATTAGTCCTGAAGAGACGGAAAGATGTAATTGATCTAAGGGAAGAAGGAAGAACTTAACTTGAAGAGCGGTGAATGGGAGGTACCACAAATATATTTTTTGCACTCCCATTTGCTCAAATAGCAATAGAAAAACTCCACGATAGTGTTTTCATGACTTTCAATAAAAGGAAAAAAACTGAGAGAGACTGATAACAGCAGTCAGAAGAGAGAACGATGTCAAATTTACCATCCCTCCCATAGACGCTGCATTAGAAACACTCTCGCATTAGCGTAAACTAGTTTTTTTGTAATTTGATGCAAGGTAATACAATACAAAGAATAGTGTTATTAATGTACATACATTTTTTAAAAAATACAAATATGAAAAACTTTCGAAGATTTATGATGCTGATGACCGTTAAACGCGTCATCACAGTCTTGTGAAAAGGGTCCATCAGACATTACACCTGATTTAATAATTCTTTCCGGATTAGTGACCAATATCCAGTCCAACAGAGATGATGAATTTTGACTAACTCTGGTAGGCTCATTGATTAACTGAGTAAGATTAATAGTTACAATTAAAGTCGCCCAAAAAATATGGGCACAATAACTCTTAGAGTTGCGGGAAAAATGTAGACAGCTGTAGGGTTTGATACATAAATATAATTTTAATTTAGCTCAAAGGGAATCATTTATGATTTTATAGGTAACTTGAACAGAATCACTGTTCTGCGGCTGATCACTGAGTCGGCAGCGATTCACTGAACGAGCCGTATAACATCAACTCTGCACTGGATATTAAAATCCAAAATATAGTGAACACACTATTAATAAGCACAGTAACAAGATTGGCAGATTAAGACATTAACTTGTAAGCACAAAACACAAGATACTTCTCTTTTGAATATAAATAAGACTTTATTTATATAAACCTAAGACAAACTAATCTAACATGAACACACGCATTCACACATTCACACGTTGCAGAAAGAGAGAAAGGATGAGTTTAGAGAATGAGAATGTGAAATCCCAAGTTTATAGCAATATGTGCTATCACATAGACCTGAACAACCATCAATCACTTAATTAACCCTCGCATTGAGTTTCTCAATGAGGCTAAAATTTATATTAAATGCACCAGTTCAGTTAGAATCTGGAGTTGTTTTACTTGCGTTGCCTTGTGTTACAGGGATTCCTTTCTGTCGTCGTCGTTGCAGGAAAGGGGTTTTCCCGAGTTGGTGATTGGCTGGAAGTTCAGTAGTCTTTGAAGTGATGTCTTGGGAAGCCAATGGTTGGGCGTTGGCTGAGGATGGTCTTGGAGTCCGTTGCTGGTTGAAGTTTGAAGCGGGTGCAGTCGGAGCTGGACTTTGCGGCAAACTTAACTTTTGAACACGAGACTCAACGGAAAGAAAAGAAACTAAAGTAAAAGAATAAAATGAGTAACGAGACTAGGTGGTTTTTCTTCTCATCGTGGTGTTAAGTAGCAACTGGCCTGTAGGCCAGAGCACGCTCAAAGAGCGCTAAAACAGCGTCAAAACGCAGTGGCGAGAAGAAGGGAGGAGAAGGGAAGAAGGGGCGAAGGGAAGAAGGGGCAGATTTGATGCTGTCCTGAGGTTTTAAACTCTGCTTTTTGGACACATCCCATCTGGTGTCTTGACCAATTAGATAGGCTATTATCTTAGCTAGGGTTGTTCCTTCCATCATAAATCAGTTTGTTATCTGGTCACATGGTCTGAATTTTACACACTCTTGCAAAGTATAATTTTGGATGTGATTTCTATAACCAGAATATGATACATTTGACAAAGAATCAGTTGGAAGAAACGTTTCAAGCTAGAATTGTCAAGCTCATACATACCAAACACGACTAACCTTAAAGTCATTCAATAGTTATTAAAAGACATACATAATATGTGCTTAAAACATGATAGTCTAATGTGTGGTTACATACATAATATAGTGTTATGCCTAGAAAAGTTCCTTTTAGGATGATTTTATATGCATATGAAAAAGAAAGTCTCTGTGTAGATCTGTGGGGACCAAAAGACATGTTCTTTGGACAGAGGAATTTCAGTCTGGTTCTTTGTCTTCTATGTGTGGGGAAGAGTCAATCTAAAGAAGCTTGTGATTTCTCTTGTGGAACACATGTGATGGCCATCTCTTTGACCATTAATCTTGATTATTTACCCCAAATTTGACGATCTCCTTCCTCGTTGGACTTATCAATAAGTGTTCTTTTGTCTTAATGTTGCAAACTGTTCTGGAAGAGGCTTGTTGGTTAGGCTTGCTCCAGAGGTTGGAGATAGGCATCTTTACGACGTTGTCATGTTCTCCTGGAATTTCGGCTCCTCATGTTTCGATGTCCTGATCGAATCTTAGTTTTGTCTGACTCGTTCTGATGCTACATACCCCCCTTGATTGGCGATGTGTCGAGTTGGAGACATCGGCAAGCACTGGATAATCAGAGGCAGAAGAAGCAGACACAAACACAGCAAACAACAAGACAACACCTCCATGACAGTTACTGTACTGGTGCAGGGCATCAGGTTATTCGGGTACAGGCGGTTATATTTAATTGGTCAATCTAGTTCGGTAAACTGAATAGTTTAGTTCAATTTTGGAAATTGTTGTTCTAATTTAGTTTAGTACGTTGATTCTTCAATCAAATTTTGTGATTAGATTTGTTTGTTTCTTCTAAGTTGTCTTAACTTAAGAGTGTTCACCTTTAGTTTCTGGTGACATCATTTGTAGTAAAATGACTTGACCTATCGTGCATGGATATTAGGTGTAGTGAGTCAATCCTAATATCAGACCTTTGACCCTTGCAGGGTGTCTAGGTTTTCACCTACTAAAGAAAGAGGGAAGGAAAAGGATAGGTAAAGAAGAACAAAACAAAACAAAGCTGCTGTGGATTTTCCTAGCATGGCTTGCAACTACTGTTGAGCTAGGAGGTCATGTGCAGCTAGGATGTCATGTACCTTAACTTAGTGTCAGGTGTTCTAACTATGGTGAGGATAGCTGCATGCTCCTTCATGGTGGTGTATGTAACTTTGTTACGCTAAAATTTGGATATTCTACTTGTGGGAAGAATATGTTTGTTAAATGTGTTATCAGTGGATGTGGTACCTCTGGGTGTAGGTAATGTTGTGTGTGTTACTGGTATAGTGTAGGTGTGGTCAGATCTGTTTCAGTCTGTGTTGTCTCCCCCCTTTTCGGGTATGTCAGTGAAGACGGGCTCTCTGCATCCTTGGCTTGGATGAGGGCGTGTCCATGATCTAATGGGGTCAGTCCAGAAAGGCAGGAAGTTCTTTAGCAGACAGTCGGAGGTAGTTTGGCATGGCTGTGTGAAGCTGGGATGCAAACTTCGTCTCCTATGTTGCATTCCTCTTGTGCTGCCTTCTGGATGTGGCAGACTTTCTGACCTTCTGTGCTTTGGTGGTTGCTGTTGCACAGACAGGAATGTGGTTCTTGGACTTGGAGTTCATTTACCAGTTTGTTATTGAGTGATGGGTGACTGAGGTGATGTTCTCTGGTACCTCAGTTTTCATCAACAGTTGGCCGTGAGAGACTTGCTCGTTCTGGGTGGTTGTTGAACAGGTGTTTGTCATCTCTGATATGGTGGTGTACCATGTGATCACCGCCTTCCGTTCTGTCGCTGGTCACAGCGAGCATGATTCAATTTTGTAGTCATCCGTGTTCAGCTTATCTTGAAGGAACTCTTTCAGTTGTCTCATGACTTGTTCCATGTCTTCTGATGGTAAGCTGTCTTGTTCTTGTGCGTACTCAGCACTGTGCATGTCTGAGTGGTGCTGAGGTGGGTTTCGTTGTCGCCACCCACACGAGTTGCTCTTGGATGAGTCAGGCGATTACCTTTGGATGTCTGATCTTTTGGGTTTCTTGAGAAGCGTGGCTTGTCCCATGGATTTTTCCAGCGGTTGGGCTGATAGCTGTCGTGGACATGGGGGTCACGTTCTCCGTGCTCTTGATGGAAAACTCTGGTGTTGTGATGCAACTGGGTGTCGTCCAGTGCAAGGCTAGAGTCTTTGGTGACAGAGTTCAAGAGTGTGGGGGTTTTGTTACCTTTCTTTGAGGCCATCTTCTGCTTGTTGTAGGCCTTCTGTGTTAGGTCACGCAACTGTTGGATGGTCATGGAGCGCGGACAGGCCATGACGCCTAGATGGTGACTGACTCCAGGGTGCAGATTTTTTAGGAAGAGGCTTTTGAAGTTCACATCCTCTTCAAGGTCAGGTTCGTTGTGTGCACCAAAGTAAGCTTGTCGGAGTCGGTTGTAGTAAGCTTGTGGAGTCTCTTGTCGACCTTGTTTGGTTTCCAAGGCAGTTAACAGTCCGTTTTCCGACTCTGGGTCTGTAAATTCTTTAATCAGGACCTCACAAAGTAGCTGGTAGTCTGACTTCGTTCGACTGGGCTGTCGATCTAGGAAGTTTCGTACCTCGGACTGGACGTTGCTCTAAGGAGGTACAACCTGTCTCTGTCAGTCACATGAGGTCTCATTTCTAGATAAAAGTCGATATCTTGCAGATGAGCCTCGATGGTGTGGCCCTCTGTGGAGTTCGGGTTGAACTTGCTGATGTTTTTAGACAGCTTGTCGAGGTCTTTGACGGTCATCCCAAGTGCAGCTCAAGGTCTGCTTGGATGGGAGGTTTTCTTTCGTTGACAGGAAAGAGTTCTGTGGCGAAGGCAGGTGAGGTTTTGGGTTGTGGCCCTTTGCTTCTTTCGTTGCGTACCAGTTCTTGGACGAGGACTCGGCTCTGCTCAGCAGTCGTGAGGGTGAGAGATGTTTCTCTTGCCTTGGCTCTTGTTTCTGCTCATAAGCATGTTTGAGTTCTTTTCTGACCATATAGAGCTCATAGTTGGTATCGTCTAGTTGTTGGGTCAGATTGTCCATTTCAGTTCCATACCTTTCAAGGTGGTCTTTCAGGGTACTGATTTCAGCATTCTTGTTACTGATGTCATTCTTGGCTTTCTCTAGTAGCTGTTCGGCATACTGGAGTCTGTTTACCAGGTCTTTCTGGGCAGCTTTTGCATGTTGTTGGTCAAGCTGAGCTGCTGTCAGGGCTGCTTGGAGCTCCTTAACTTGTTCCGTTGTTTCCTGCTCCTCTCGTTGGGTGCTTTGGGTTGATCTTGAACTTTCACTTCCAGCTTGTCTATGCGGCGTTGAGCACATGTCAGCTCCTCTTGAAGATGGGTGATGTGCTTGTCGCTGAGCTTCAGCTGGGTCGTGAAGGCATAGCTTAGGAGCTGGTGATTTTGACTAGCTCCTCGTGGTTGGTGTTCTGGCTCGAATCTTGTGTCAGAAATCTTCTCAGAATTAGGATTATTATTAAAAATAATAACAGTTCAAGGGTCTTGGGGTGAGGCTGTCTGTCGTGCCTCTCAGCCAAGTGTTCCCATCTTCCCTTGGGCAAGGGGCTGCAGTCTGCGCATGTTAGCACGCTGGGGAGAAGAGAGACTGACACAGATCTGTGTGGAGTAGAAACCTATGTGTGGTGGGACAACTAAGTGTTGTGTCAGTGATTTTGAACCACTAGTGTAGTGTGGTGATGACTGTGTTGGTCTCAGGGTATCTAGGTAGACTAGAGATGTGAAGACTTCGTCACTTCTAATGAGGAAGAGGAAAAGAGAGAAAAGGTGAAAAACAAATTCAATTAAAGAATCAATTCCTTTTTTTTTCAAATGAGGAAAATTCTTTTTTTTTTCAATTAAATGTTATCAAGGAGGCAAACAATATTATTAAATCTCTGTTTTAGACAAACGAATATAATAATAATTATGATATCTCTTTCTTAGTCTGACAGGATTGACAACATACACCTTACAGTTGGACCGCTCACCAGGGAGGCTGCGAGGCAACGGTTGCCCAAAACTTCTCTATTAAATTGATCTCAGCGTTAGATGAGATGTTAAAATTTGGATTATGCTTTTCAAATGTGGGAGGCTAGGAAGAACGAAAGAGTGTTTGATTACAATCAAATTCTTAAAGATGATTCGCCTTTTGCCAGGATTGTGTATTTCATTCACTTAGAATCGATTGATGGTTCTTACAGGTCCCTACAAATGTGAAAAGTGAAGAGGAAAGAAAGCAGAAGGAAGGAGACAGTAGATTAAGTGGATCGGGTCCACTAGCAAGTTGTTATGCCCGACTACGAGTGGAGCGTTATTTTCAGTTGCTGCACAACTAATAACAAATAAATAAATTTCGGTGAAAGAGATTTGTCTCTAATTTATTTGAACTCGTAGTGAGGGATAACAATGTCTCCTATTAAGGCTCAGGTTTGTCGCTCCCAAGCTAGGATACACAGAGGAAAGAAAATGGTAAGACAAAGTAAACTTGAAAAGTAATAAATGGGTAAAATAAGCAAAAAATGAAATTAAATAAAGGATGAACTCTTTAGTTTTAGTAACTAAAAATAGTGGCTAAGTCTATAACCAAAACAGGAAGAAAGAGGGGTAAAACGCAATAAAGTAATGAGTATAAGTCTAAATAGAATCTATTGATATGGGTAATAAATCAATTAGGTAGAATAAGTTTAAAACTTTCAAAGTTCAAGGCTTATTTGTACCTAAAATGATTAGGCCCAAACGAGAATACTAGGAGTAATGATCATATGAAATGATCTGAAGAGAAATTTGAATGATTCCAAATAAATTTAATGTTTTAATCAAATTTGAATTTGACACAATTAATAATTGTGAACTAGTATTTCCCTCTCTAGTAAAATGCAAATAAGTGGTAAGAAGTGAGAAATTAGATAAATAAGAAAGAGAAAGACCAACAAGTGTATTAGTTTAGATGTTTAAAGGGTTAAACCACTTTAGCTTTTCAAACACACACACACTGTATTCAACCACTGGATACTAATGCTAACTTCTAACCTTTGAGGCTAATGGCTTTAGCATAGGCTTCAATGTAAACACAACCGTTTCGTTAGCTTAGCAACAGTATGGAGTTTGTTTGCAATAGCTTCGATGTGCTGCGTGCGCAGTTCAGAGTTGCTCGAAGTAGGTTAAGACTTCCGTGTCACGATCGTAACTGTGGCAACCAAAACAAACTCTAGTGGACTAGCACGTGAATGTTGCACTGCAATTACAGTTAAGCATGTTACATGAAATGTCGGCGCATTTCAACACTGTACAAATAACAACACCGCTTTTAGTTGGTTCTGCGATGTGGCGCTTAAACTCAGTTCGTTCAGAGTTTGATTAAACTTTATTCGAATCGCCGCTTCGTGCTGCATTCGAGGAAAACAGGGATCAGATCATAAAAGCCTGTGCCAGTTTCTCTGGACACATAAACAACAGGTTTGCTTCGCTGTTGGCACAAAGTTAACTTTAACTTTATCAAGCTTATAGCATAGATGATCTGACAATGGAACACGCACTGAAAATCAAACTATGAATAATAAGGCTTTGATCAAATAGAATTGAGGAACACGCTCAAAACTAATTTTATCCACCGATTTATTTCCTTTTAATTATTGCAGTTTCGCTCCGTTCTACTAACAGTAACTGAGATTCAGGAGTATAGCTATTGAATGACCTGGAACTCGCAAGACATCAATTCAGCTATAAAACAAGGCATTACAGAAAAGAGGAACACGCTCAATTTCAACCTTATTGTACAATCTCAGATAACTTTAAGTTCACTTACTGCAGTTGAACAATGGAGAGACGGACTCAGGTTACAGCCTTCTCTGCGTTCATTCATTCATTCAAGCAGGCGCGCTGCTGACGTCACACACACACACCCTAGTCTCGCTCAGAAGCGCCTCATCTTTCATCCACAGCAATGGAAAAGATTAAATAACTTGGTTTATGCTTACAATTTAGATTAATCTGCCCGCATTCTCCACCAATATTATGTAGGGTTTGATACATAAATATAATTTTAATTTAGCTCAAAGGGAATCATTTATGATTTTATAGGTAACTTGAACAGAATCACTGTTCTGCGGTTGATCACTGAGTCGGCAGCGATTCACTGAACGAGCCGTATAACATCAACTCTGCACTGGATATTAAAATCCAAAATATAGTGAAAACACTATTAATAAGCACAGTAACAAGATTGGCAGATTAAGACATTAACTTGTAAGCACAAAACACAAGATACTTTCTTTTGAATATAAATAAGACTTTATTTATATAAACCTAAGACAAACTAATCTAACATGAACACACGCATTCACACATTCACACGTTGCAGAAAGAGAGAAAGGATGAGTTTAGAGAATGAGAATGTGAAATCCCAAGTTTATAGCAATATGTGCTATCACATAGACCTGAACAACCATCAATCACTTAATTAACCCTCGCATTGAGTTTCTCAATGAGGCTAAAATTTATATTAAATGCACCAGTTCAGTTAGGATCTGAGTTGTTTTACTTGCGTTGCCTTGTGTTACAGGGATTCCTTTCTGTCGTCGTCGTTGCAGGAAAGGGTTTTCCGAGTTGGTGATTGGCTGGAAGTTCAGTAGTCTTTGAAGTGATGTCTTGGGAAGCCAATGGTTGGGCGTTGGCTGAGGATGGTCTTGGAGTCCGTTGCTGGTTGAAGTTTGAAGCGGGTGCAGTCGGAGCTGGACTTTGCGGCAAACTTAACTTTGAACACGAGACTCAACGGAAAGAAAAGAAACTAAAGTAAAAGAATAAAATGAGTAACGAGACTAGGTGGTTTTTCTTCTCATCGTGGTGTTAAGTAGCAACTGGCCTGTAGGCCAGAGCACGCTCAAAGAGCGCTAAAACAGCGTCAAAACGCAGTGGCGAAGAAGAGAGGAGAAGGAAGAAGGCGAAGGGAAGAAGGGGCAGATTTGATGCTGTCCTGAGGTTTTAAACTCTGCTTTTTGGACACATCCCATCTGGTGTCTTGACCAATTAGATAGGCTATTATCTTAGCTAGGGTTGTTCCTTCCATCATAAATCAGCATGTTATCAGTCACATGGTCTGAATTTTACACACTCTTGCAAAGTATAATTTTGGATGTGATTTCTATAACCAGAATATGATACATTTGACAAAGAATCAGTTGGAAGAAACGTTTCAAGCTAGAAATGTCAAACTCATACATACCAAACACGACTAACCTTAAAGTCATTCAATAGTTATTAAAAGACATACATAATATGTGCTTAAAACATGATAGTCTAATGTGTGGTTACATACATAATATAGTGTTATGCCTAGAAAAGTTCCTTTTAGGATGATTTTATATGCATATGAAAAGAAAGTCTCTGTGTAGATCTGTGGGGACCAAAAGACATGTTCTTTGGACAGAAGGAATTTCAGTCTGGTTCTTTGTCTTCTATGTGTGGGGAAGAGTCAATCTAAAGAAGCTTGTGATTTCTCGTGGAACACATGTGATGGCCATCTCTTTGACCATTAATCTTGATTATTTACCCCAAATTTGACGATCTCCTTCCTGCGTTGAACACTTATCAATAAGTGTTCTTTTGTCTTAATGTTGCAAACTGTTCTGGAAGAGGCTTGTTGGTTAGGCTTGCTCCAGAGGTTGGAGATAGGCATCTTTACGACGTTGTCATGTTCTCCTGGAATTTCGGCTCCTCATGTTTCGATGTCCTGATCGAATCTTAGTTTTGTCTGACTCGTTCTGATGCTACACAGCATATAAGGTTAAACGGAAATGTGCTTTGATCAGGTATGAAAGCAGCAACGATGAAGAATCCAAACTTTAAACTCTGATAATATAATAATAAATCAAATAAAGTATTAAATTTAAAGGCCCATTTAAACAGAATGAAGACGCGCTCAGGCAGTAGCGGCCATCTTGAATTGGAAGAATTTTTGGGGCAGACCTGACCTGTTGAACAGAGATGGTGTTCATCCCTCCTGGGGTGGTGCCGCTCTTCTCTCTAGAAATATGGCACATAGTCTTAGAGTTCGTACTTGACTAACTGGAGCCCAGGTCAGGAAGCAGACAGACTGGCTCAGGGTTTCTGCAGGATTTTTAAGCTCAAATTTAAGAATTTTTAAGACCGTTTTTAAGACCTGCACAAATAAAATTAATACCATATGAGCGGGGTAGGGCAATGTCTATAGTGCCATATCAAACTGTAAAATGACTGTCAAAGCATAATTTACAATTCAGATACAAGTTCACAAAAACAAAGTTTTATAAAATGATCAACTTTACATTTCAGCCTTTAAACTATTTTTAAGAAGATGGATAAGTCAAAAGTATGAATTATATTGATTTTACCAATTATTATCAATAAATTATTATCCAAGTCAAATAACATGAATTAGGGGTGTGTGAAATTGACAAAATTATATCTTGATATTTTCTGGAATTTTATCGATAACGATAATTAGATGATGTTTTGCTGAGTGTGTTATTGTGCTTTTATTGATATTTGAAACATAAAACATTGAAAATTGATGTTTGAAATTATTTTAAAAAAGGAAGATACTTTAAATGTGAAATTAAAACCACCAGCAGGTGGCAGTATGTCAGCGTTAATAAGTGAGTCATTGCGATTGAACCGAATCATTTAAACAGTTGATTCATTCAGGAACTAAACACCATCATGTTGCTCAGAGACACAAAACAGTGCTGTGGCTGTGTTTGGAATTTTTTGTTGTTGAAGAAATAGAGCAAAAGCAGGAAATATGGTGTCTAAACGTAAGTCTCTTAATTAACTTCTTTTTTATTGAACTGTTGCATAAAATCAAGATCACATTTGTAATCATGCTGACTTTTGGAGAAAAGAATGGCACTCTTCATGTGATATTAACTATATGAAATGATATACCGTAAATATAGGCTATATATTTTCTGCCCCCATATCTTAAATTCTGTGATCATTCTAAATGCATTTTAACAGACTGATTCATGCAGTGAAAGAAGGCACTCTTACATACCCACTGTAGGGTCAGAACGAGTCAGACAAACTACGATTCGATCAGAACATCGAAACATGAGGAGCTGAAATTCCAGAGAAGCCCAACAGGACGTCATAAATCTGTCCGTATTACTCTGGCGCCATGAGTCTGAAGGAAGCCTAACCAACAAGCCTCTTTCACAGAACAGCTCGCAACATTAAGACAAAAGAATACTTATTGATAAGTACAATGCCGGAAGGAGATCAAAATTTGGGACAAATAATCAAGATTAATGGTCAAAGAGATGGCCATCACATGTGTTCCACGAGAGAAATCACAAGCTTCTTTAGATTGACTTTTCCCCCACACATAGAAGACAAAGAACCAGACTGAAATTCCTCTGTCCAAAGAACATGTCTTTTGGTCTCCACAGAACTACACAGAGACTTTCTTTTTCATATGCATATAAAATCATCCTAAAAGGACATTGCTAGGCATAACACTATATTATGTATGTAACCCACACATTAGACTATCATGTTTTAAGCACATATTATGTATGTCTTTTTAATAACTATTGAATGACTTTAAGGTTTATTTGTGTTTGGTATGTATGAGTTTGACAATTCTAGCTTGAAACGTTTCTTCCAATTGATTCTTTGTCAAATGTATCATATTCTGGTTATAGAAATCACATCCAAAAGTATACTTTGCAAGAGTGTGTAAAATTCAGACCATGTGACTAGATAACAAACTGATTTATGATGGAAGGAACAACCCTAGCTAAGATAATAGCCTATCTAATTGGTCAAGACACCAGATGGGATGTGTCCAGAAGCCGAGTTTAAAACCTCAGGACACCATCAAATCTGCCCTTCTCTCCCTTCTCACCCTTCTCTCTTCTCGCCACCGTGTTTTGACGCTGTTTAGCGCTCTTTGAGCGTGCTCTGGCCTACAGGCCAGTTGCTACTTAACACCACGATGAGAAGAAAAACCACCTAGTCTCGTTACATTCTTTCTTTCTTTTATTTTAGTTTATTTTCCGTTGTGAGTTTCATGTTCTCAGTTTAAGTTTTGCCGCCACGCCTTGTCTCTGAGTTCAACTCGAGCATGTGACCGTCTCAAAACTTCAACCAGACCAACTCCGCACCTCCAGCCAACGCCCAAGACATCACTTCAAAGACTACTGAACTTCCAGCCAATCACCAACTCGGGAAACCCCTTTTCCTGCAACAACGACGACGACAGAAGGGAATCCCTGTAACACAAAGGCAACTCAAGCAAGTAACCTCCAGATTCTAACTGAACTGGTGCTTTTAATATAAATTTTAGCCTCATTGAGAAACTCAATGCGAGGGTTAATTACGTGATTGATGGTTGTTCAGGTCTATGCAATAGCACATATTGCTATAAACTTGGGATTTCACTTTCTCATTCTCTAAACTCCTCCTATCTCTCTTTCTGCAACGTATGAATGTGTGAATGCATGTGTTCATGTTAGATTAGTTTATGTCTTAGGTTTACATAAATAAAGTCTTATTTATATTGAAAAGAGAAGTATCTTGTGTTTTGTGCTTACAAGTTAATGTCTTAATCTGCCAATCTTGTTACTGTGCTTATTAATAGTGTTTTCACTATATTTTGGATTTTAATATCCAGTGCAGAATTAATGTTATACGGCTCGTTCAGTGAATCGCTGCCGACTCAGTGATCAGCCGCAAAACAGTGATTCTGTTCAAATTCCCTGTAAAATCATAAATGATTCCCTTTGAGCTAAATTAAATTTACACATTAAACCCTACAGCACACTAGTTTAACCTATAACTGATTCATTTTCTGCCAGCAGGTGTCGTGTTTGACAGAGATATAATGGTTTTCCCGGTAAAGGCAGTACGTGCAGCACCGGACTTTGAACTTGCAGCACTCGTTTATTTAATGAAATCATAGCCTTTTGAAGTTTAATCGTCACATTCAGCCATATCGCAATTCTGGTCTTTCCGTCTCCAAATTTAAGACCTCTTGAAATCATAATTAAGACTTTCTTGTACAATTTAAGACTTTCTAAGGCCTAAAATTTGATACAAATAAATTTAAGACTTTTTAAGACTCCACGGAAACCCTGCTGGCTAAACCGACCGTCTGCTAGCCGCCTCATGTCACAGAAGTCAGTAAATTCTCAGCACATAGAGACTCCTTCACCTAGATATCACTCTATAGAGACTGTGTCTGTTCCCCGAACTAGAAAATACAAAAGACGTACAAACCAATTTAAGAGTAACAATTTGATTGACGTTCAACAAATAAAAAATGTATATAATACAGAGAAACAAATTATAAAGCTTGGCTTACTGAATATCAGGTCCCTTTCTACGAAAGCACTTTTTGTAAATGATATGTTCACTGACCATAAACTAGATGTGCTTTGTTTGACAGAAACCTGGCTAAAACAAGATGATTACATTACTTTAAACGAGTCTACACCCCAAGATTACTGTTACAAACATGAACCGCGTCCAAAAGGTAAAGGGGGAGGTGTTGCTACAATTTATTGCAATATTTTCAGCAAAGTGATATCTCAGATCAATATCTAGTCTTGTAGCAAGGAGTAGAATTTACAGTTTTAGCTATATGGAGTTTACACAAGTATGGTAAAACCATCACTTCTACCATACTTGTAAATAATTTTGTAAATAATCTTCCTGATTTATCTCAGTTCCTCAGCATATCCAATAGCTCAGAACAACTTGATGATGTAACAGGAACTATGGACACTCTCTTTTCTAGCACTTTAGATGCGGTTGCTCCTTTACGCTTAAGGAAGATTAAGGATAAGAGTCCAACACCGTGGTATAATGAGCACACTCGCCTCTAAAGAGAGCAGCCCGGAAAATGGAGCGCAGCTGGAGGAAAACTAAATTAGAGGTATTTCGTTTAGCTTGGCGGAAAGTACCCTATCCTACAGAAAAGCATTAAAACTGCTAGATCTGATTACTTTTCGTCTCTTCTAGAAGAAAACAACATAACCCTCGGTATTTATTCAATACAGTGACTAAATTAACGAAAAATCAAGCATCAACAGGTGTTGGCATTTCCCAAGAGCATAGCAGTAATGACTTTATGAACTACTTCACTTCCAAGATCGATACTATCAGAGATAAAATTGTATCCTTGCAGCCGTCAGCTACAGTATCGCATCAGATAGCGCACTATAGATCCCCTGAGGAACAATTTCATTCATTCTCTACTGTGGGAGAGGAAGAATTGTATAAACTTGTTAAATCATCTAAACCAACAACATGTATGTTAGACCCGATTCCATCTAAACTACTAAAAGAGCTGCTTCCAGAAGTCATAGATCCTCTTTTGGCTATTATTAATTCATCATTGTCATTAGGATATGTCCCCAAAACCTTCAAATTGGCTGTTATTAAGCCTCTCATTAAAAAACCACAACTTGACCCCAAAGATCTAGTTAATTACAGACCGATCTCAAATCTCCCTTTTCTGTCAAAGATACTAGAAAAGGTAGTATCCTCACAATTATATTCCTTCTTAGAGAAAAATTATATCTGTAAGGAATGGCTTAGCTCTTCAGTACTTGAGCGAGCTCTTATCACACTATAGTCCTCCACGTCCGCTGCGTTCTCAAAACTCTGGAACAGTCTACCTAACACTGTTCGGGAGGCAGACACACTCTGTCAGTTTAAATCTAGATTAAAGACCCATCTCTTTAGCCTGGCTTACACATAACACACTAATACGCTTCTATTATTCAGATCCGTTAAAGGATTGTTAGGCTGCATTAATTAGATCAACCGGAACCGGGAACACTCCCCATAACAAGTCAAGTCAAGTCACCTTTATTTATATAGCGCTTTTACAATGCAGATTGTGTCAAAGCACTTAACAGTATCAAATTGGAGGATAGAGTGTCAGTAATGTATAATGATAAGATTAAACACTCAATTTTCAGTTAAAGGCATTTCATTATTGAATTCAGAGATGTCATTGTCTAGCTCAGTTTAGTTTAAATAGTAGCTGTGCAATCAAATCGGCGATAATCGCTAGAAATTAAGTGTCCCCAACTGAGCAAGCCAGAGGCGACAGCGGCAAGGAACCAAAACTCCCTCTGTGACAGAATGGAGAAAAAAAAACCTTGGGAGAAACCAGGCTCAGTCGGGGGGCCAGTTCTCCTCTGACCAGACGAAACCCGCAGTTCAAAAGTTTATATTTCTATTTTAATTTTGTTGCAATTTCTAACAATAGTAGTATTATGTAGTTAGGTATTTTATTATATTTTAGTTATTTTGTTATTTTTGGTTGATATATCTAGGATATATCTCTGGGGGTCATCTGGGTGTCCTGGTCTCCGCTGACGATCAGGGCTGTAGACATCATCTCTTGGTGCTGATCCACCATCTGATCGGATACGGACTGAGAAACAGACTAGGAAAGAAACAAACAAATATTAGCGTAGATGCCATTCAACTGACGATGTAACGAGTACATCGTGTGTTATGGGGAGTGTTCCCGGTTCGGTTGATCTAATTAATGCAGCCTAACAACTTTAACGGATTTGAATAATAGAAGCGACACGCGCGTTATGTAAGCCAGGCTAAAAGATGGGTCTTTAATCTAGATTTAAACTGACAGAGTGTGTCTGCCTCCCGAACAGTGTTAGGTAGACTGTTCCAGAGTTTGGGTGCTAAATAGGAATTGTATCCTTGCAGCCGTCAGCTACAGTATCGCATCAGATAGCGCACTATAGACCCCTGAGGAACAATTCCACTCATTCTCTACTGTGGGAGAGGAAGAATTGTATAAACTTGTTAAATCATCTAAACCAACAACATGTATGTTAGACCCCATTCCATCTAAACTACTAAAAGAGCTGCTTCCAGAAGTCATAGATCCTCTTTTGGCTATTATTAATTCATCATTGTCATTAGGATATGTCCCCAAAACCTTCAAATTGGCTGTTATTAAGCCTCTCATTAAAAACCACAACTTGACCCCAAAGATCTAGTTAATTACAGACCGATCTCAAATCTCCCTTTTCTGTCAAAGATACTAGAAAAGGTAGTATCCTCACAATTATATTCCTTCTTAGAGAAAAATTATATCTGTAAGGAATGGCTTAGCTCTTCAGTACTTGAGCGAGCTCTTATCACACTATAGTCCTCCACGTCCGATGCGTTCTCAAAACTCTGGAACAGTCTACCTAACACTGTTCGGGAGGCAGACACACTCTGTCAGTTTAAATCTAGATTAAAGACCCATCTCTTTAGCCTGGCTTACACATAACACACTAATACGCTTCTATTATTCAAATCCGTTAAAGGATTGTTAGGCTGCATTAATTAGATCAACCGGAACCGGGAACACTCCCCATAACACACGATGTACTCGTTACATCGTAAGAAGAATGGCATCTACGCTAATATTAGTCTGATTCTTTCTTATTCCGAGATCACCGTAGCCACCAGATCCAGTCCGTATCCAGATCAGATGGTGGATCAGCACCTAGAGATGACCGCTACAGCCCTGAACGCCAGCGGAGACCAGGACACCTAGATGAGCCCCAGAGACATATCCCCAGTGACGACCTCGTCACCTGGACAGCCATCGGGACAAGACCACGGGAACCAGACGAGTACTCTGCACAATCTGACACGGCTGTGGTTGGAATTGAACTGCGGGTTTCGTCTGGTCAGAGGAGAACTGGCCCCCCGACTGAGTCTGGTTTCTCCCAAGGTTTTTTTTTCTCCATTCTGTCACAGAGGGAGTTTTGGTTCCTTGCCGCTGTCGCCTCTGGCTTGCTCAGTTGGGGACACTTCATTTCTAGCGATTATCGCCGATTTGATTGCACAGATACTATTTAAACTAAACTGAGCTAGACAACGACATCTCTGTATTCAATAATGAAATGCATAGTGTTTAATCTTGTCATTTTATATTATTGACACTATTTTCCTATTTTGATATTGGAATTGACATTCTGTATTGTTAAAAGCACTATATAAATAAAGGTGACTTGACTTGACTAGTCAGTCTTGTTGGTCAGATTTTGGTTTTATCAACTAGCTAGTCAAATGTGTTCATTAAACTTTAATCATTACTGCTTGCTATGGCGATATGATTATATATATATATATATATATATATATATATATATATATATACACAGTGAGGAAAATAAGTATTTGAACACCCTGCTATTTTGCAAGTTCTCCCACTTAGAAATCATGGAGGGTCTGAAATTGTCATCGTAGGTGCATGTCCACTGTGAGAGACATAATCTAAAAAAAAATCCAGAAATCCCAATCTATGATTTTTAACTATTTATTTGTATGATACAGCTGCAAATAAGTATTTGAACACCTGAGAAAATCAATGTTAATATTTGGTACAGTAGCCTTTGTTTGCAATTACAGAAGTCAAACGTTTCCTGTAGTTTTTCACCAGGTTTGCACACACTGCAGGAGGGATTTTGGCCCACCTCCACACAGATCTTCTCTAGATCAGTCAGGTTTCTGGCCTGTCGCTGAGAAACACGGAGTTTGAGCTCCCTCCAAAGATTCTCTATTGGGTTTAGGTCTGGAGACTGGCTAGGCCACGCCAGAACCTTGATATGCTTCTTACAGAGCCACTCCTTGGTTATCCTGGCTGTGTGCTTCGGGTCATTGTCATGTTGGAAGACCCAGCCTCGACCCATCTTCAATACTCTAACTGAGGGAAGGAGGTTGTTCCCCAAAATCTCGCAATACATGGCCCCGGTCATCCTCTCCTTAATACAGTGCAGTAGCCCTGTCCCATGTGCAGAAAAACACCCCCAAAGCATGATGCTACCACCCCCATGCTTCACAGTAGGGATGGTGTTCTTGGGATGGTACTCATCATTCTTCTTCCTCCAAACACGTTTAGTGGAATTATGACCAAAAAGTTCTATTTTGGTCTCATCTGAGCACATTACTTTCTCCCATGACTCCTCTGGATCATCCAAATGGTCATTGGCAAACTTAAGTCGGGCCTGGACATGTGCTGGTTTAAGCAGGGGAACCTTCCGTGCCATGCATGATTTCAAACCATGACGTCTTAGTGTATTACCAACAGTAACCTTGGAAACGGTGGTCTTTTCAGCTCTTTTCAGGTCATTGACCAGCTCCTCCCGTGTAGTTCTGGGCTGATTTCTCACCTTTCTTAGGATCATTGAGACCCCACGAGGTGAGATCTTGCATGGAGCCCCAGTCCGAGGGAGACTGACAGTCATGTTTAGCTTCTTCCATTTTCTAATGATTGCTCCAACAGTGGACCAAGAAATGTAGCAGGAACATTATTACACTATTCACATAATATGTTGTGTAATTAAATAATTAAAATTCACAAACAAACTACAAAATACATAACTTTTAAAACAGATCAGATAATGCAAGCCTGTTAAATAAATAAATAAATAACTGCTCGATGACATATTTAATGAACCTAAATAAAAAAAATTGAGAAAATGTTTGACAGTCAGCTTAAAAAATATATACTTACAAAGCCTGTGCTGTGCTGAGCTGTGCTGTGCTGTGCTGTGCTGTGCTGGGAGAAGGCGATTAGTCACCAGAAGAGACGGACGGCAGCGCGTAAGTGTTTTAATACTTATTCTTAGCTCTGTTGTTTAAATTAATTACTTGCTGCTAGGAAAGAATAGTTTGTTTCCTACCTATTTCTATTCTGCTTTTTCGTGGTGGTTTATATTTTTGATAGCACTTACTGGTCATTATAATAACTGCCCTTTAGCTGAAACTCCTTTCCTGCACTTAAGTGCGAAGTGTTAGTTTCCACAACAAGCGACCACAGCTTTTTTTCACTCTAGACTGTGTATTTGTTTGAGGTGTGTGCGCTGACGCGGAAGCGTCTGCGGAAGCGTTCAGCCGTCGTGTTCAGCCTCCTCGTGTGAAGACCGAGGAGTGTAAAGACCTGCGACTTTTTCCTGTGCGACTTGAACCGAGCAACGACACCGAGCTACACACTTAAGTATCTTTTTTCCTTCCTCACACTCTGCTCTCCTATCCTCTTTCCTTCTACCTCTATCATGTGTCTCCAAAACATTCCGGTTCTCTCTCAGCCACGCTCTAACATCACTCGCAGACGGCAACGTAATACTGCTAACCTACGCCCTATCTCTACATCTTCCACTACACCTCTGGCTTTCTCGGTGGGTCTCTGGAATTGTCAGTCAGCCGTCAACAAAGCTGACTTCATTTCTGCCTTTTCTTTAAAATCCACTCTCAGCATCTTGGGCTTGACTGAGACCTGGATTCGTCCAGAAGACTCAGCAACCCCAGCTGCTCTCTCTACTAATTTCTCTTTCTCTCATACTTCGCGTCAAGTTGGTCGGGGTGGGGGTACTGGCCTGCTCGTTTCACACAATTGGAAATACTCAACCCACTCTACCCTTTGCAATTACAACTCATTTGAATGTCATGCCATTACTGTATCAGCTCCGATAAAACTCCAGATTGTGGTAGTCTACCGTCCCCTGGACAAATTCTAGCCACCTTCCTAGAGGAGCTGGACGGGTTGTTGTCCTCTTTGTGGAGGATGGCACTCCACTCTTAGTCTTTGGTGATTTCAACATTCACCTAGACAAGCCTTATGCTACAGACTTCCACTCGCTACTAGCTTCATTTGATCTCAATCGCCTTACCACTACTAGCACGCACAAATCAGGCAACCAACTTGATTTAATTTACATACGCAATTGTACTGCAGATAACATTCTGGTACAACCGCTACATATCTCGGACCATTTCTTCATTACATTTACAATACATTTTGCTACCCGTGTGCCGCCAACCCCCCTACCGGTTACTTTTAGACGAAACCTGCGCTCCCTTTCTCCTTCCCATCTTTCCTCTGTAGTATCATCCTCTCTTCCCTCACCTACCCATTTCTCATCTCTGGATGTAAACGCAGCTACTGAAACTTTATGCTCTACCTTAACTTCTTGTCTAGACGACATTTGTCCTCTCTCCTCTAGGTCAGCACGGACTGCCCCTTCTAACCCCTGGTTATCTGATGTTCTTCGTGAACATCGGACTAAACTCAGAGCGGCAGAGAGAAAATGGCACAAATCAAACAACCCGTCGGACCTGAGTAGGTATCAGTCTCTGCTCTCATCTTTCTCTGCTGATGTCCACACTGCCAAATCCTCACATTTCCACAACAAGATCAACAGCGCTCCAGACATGCGTAATCTCTTCAGAACATTTAATTCTCTCCTCTGTCCCCCTCCACCACCTCCCACCACTTCTATTACAGCTGATGACTTTGCCACTTTTTTTACAGACAAAACTAGATCGATTAGTGATCAGTTCTCACCTCCTCGCACACAGGACCCCCAACCAACCACATCCACTGCTAAACCTCCCATCTTCTCCTTCTGTCCCCTGACGGAGGCTGAAGTATCCAAACTTCTCCTCTCCAACCATCCTACAACATGTCCTCTAGATCCAATCCCCTCACACCTTCTGCAAGCAATCTCTCCCACGCTCTTACCTGCACTCACACACATCATCAACACATCCCTCCTCACAGGCATCTTCCCCACTGCGTTCAAGCAGGCTCGGGTAACCCCACTGCTCAAAAAACCTACATTAAACACTTCTCTTATAGAAAACTATAGACCTGTCTCTCTCCTTCCATTCATAGCGAAAACACTTGAACGTGTTGTCTTCAACCAGGTCTCATTGTTTCTTTCACAGAACAACAAACTGGACGCTAAACAGTCAGGTTTCAGGAGTGGCCATTCAACTGAGACTGCACTTCTCTCGGTCACTGAAGCCCTGCGAATTGCAAAAGCCCATTCCAAATCATCAGTCCTCATTCTGCTGGATCTATCTGTTTGACACTGTTTGACACTGTCAATCATCAGATACTCCTCTCCACTCTCTCATCACTGGGCATCGCTGGAATTCCACTTCGCTGGTTTGAATCCTATCTCACTGGTAGGTCTTTCAGGGTGGCCTGGGGAGGGGAGGTATCCAAAGCACATACACTGGTCACTGGGGTTCCTCAGGGATCGGTTCTTGGACCCCTCCTCTTCTCCACATACAGTACATCACTGGGTCCCATCATACAGGCACATGGATTCTCCTACCACTGCTATGCTGATGACACACAGCTCTATCTCTCTTTTCAACCAGATGATCCAACGGTAGCTGCAAGGATCTCAGGTTGCCTGGCGGACATCTCGGCATGGATGAAAGAAAATCACCTCCAGCTCAACCTGGCAAAGACTGAGCTTCTTGTCTTTCCTGCCGCTCCGACTCTACAGCATGACATCACGATCCAGTTAGGTTCATCAACAATTACCCCATCAACTTCGGTCAGAAATCTTGGTGTAATCTTTGATGACCAGCTGACCTTCAAAGACCACATTGCAAAGACTGCTCGATCTTGCAGGTTTGCACTACACAACATCAGAAAGATCAGGCCCTTTCTGACAGAGCATGCTGCACAACTTCTTGTCCAGGCCCTTGTCATTTCTAGGCTGGACTACTGCAATGCTCTTCTGGCTGGACTTCCATCAAACACAGTCAAACCTCTACAAATGATTCAGAATGCGGCAGCACGACTGGTCTTCAAGGAACCCAAAAGAGCCCATGTTACACCTCTCTTTATCTCATTGCATTGGCTACCAATCGCAGCTCGCATCAAGTTCAAGACACTGATGCTTGCTCATAGAACAACCACAGGCTCAGCACCCGCCTACATGCACTGAGATCTGAGATCTGCTAGTGAGCGACGCCTCGTGGTACCATCACAAAGAGGCTCAAAATCACTCTCCAGAACATTCTCGTTCACCATTCCTGGCTGGTGGAATGATCTTCCCACCCATATTCGGAGTACTGGATCCCTGTCAATCTTCAAGCAACAGCTGAAAACTCATCTCTTTCGACACTACTTGACTTCAACCTACACATAATAAAAAAATAAAAAAAATAAAAACTCTTTCTCCTTATTTATTCCCTCCCTGGCTAGCTTGTACTTATTTAAACAATGCCTGAGACTTGGTGTTACAAGCACTTCCTTTGTCGGATTGCCTCTTCAAGATGAATCGCTTCATGTGTTCCCCAAATTGTAAGTCGCTTTGGATAAAAGCGTCTGCAAAATGACTAAATGTAAATGTAAATGTGCTGTGCTGTGCTGTGGTGTGCTGTGGTGGGCTGTGCTGTGCTGTGCTGTGCTGTGCTGTGCTGAGCTGAGCTGTGCTGTGCTGAGCTTAGCTGTGCTGTGGTGTGCTGTGCTGTGGTGTGCTGAGCTGAGCTGAGCTGTGCTGTGCTGTGCTGTAGTGTGCTGTGCTGTGCTGAGCTGAGCTGTGCTGTGGTGTGCTGTGCTGTAGTGTGCTGTGGTGTGGTGTGCTGTGGTGTGGTGTGCTGTGGTGTGCTGTGCTGTAGTGTGGTGTGGTGTGGTGTGCTGTGCTGTGCTGTGCTGTGCTGTGGTGTGCTGTGCTGTGCTGTGCTGTGCTGTGGTGTGGTGTGGTGTGCTGTGGTGTGGTGTGCTGTGGTGTGCTGTGCTGTGGTGTGGTGTGCTGTGGTGTGCTGTGCTGTGCTGTGCTGTGCTGTGGTGTGGTGTGCTGTGGTGTGGTGTGCTGTGCTGTGCTGTGCTGAGCTGAGCTGAGCTGTGCTGTGGTGTGGTGTGCTGTGGTGTGGTGTGGTGTGCTGTGCTGTGCTGTGCTGTGCTGAGCTGAGCTGAGCTGTGCTGTGGTGTGCTGTGCTGTGCTGTGCTGTGGTGTGGTGTGCTGTGGTGTGCTGTGCTGTGCTGTGCTGTGCTGTGCTGAGCTGAGCTGTGCTGTGGTGTGCTGTGCTGTGGTGTGGAGGCTTTGGGGTGCAGCAGCTACTGACACACAAACAGAGGGGAGAAAAAGAAAAAGCGTCACTCAGTATCAGATAATGTTTGTACAAACTGAACATGGCAAATCCAAGATGCAGGATGACTGCTTGACTGATGACTTACAACAATCGGATGACAATCTGAAAAAAGAAAGAAAAAAAGAATAAATATTTTCATTATTGAAAATAATTATAATTTTACTTGAATATGACTTTTATTTCTTCCCTGGTGTATACACATGCATACATGTTTTACTTTTATTGTAATTATTTGTTATTAAAAGCAGAAATATTATTATTTTACTATTATTATCTCATAAGGATAGGCTACATTGGCTTGTGTGAGTCTTCTGTCTCTCGCTCGCTCGACCACACACGCTGAGAGAGAGAGAGAGAGAGAGAGAGAGAGAGAGCGCTCAGTGTGCGTCAGTGTCGCGCGCTCTCACTCAGACAAATCTGAGACAACACTGCTTAAATGTGAAAATATTAATTGTAAATGGCTACATTTTTTTAAACTAACGTTACCTTGACCGACATGAATGTGAAACGAAAGGAGGTTTTCTCAATTCTAGCAGATCTGCGCAAATGACGTCACACAGAACGGCATTAACAGTAATTAACGGTAATTAACGGAGCTGAAGAGTGGGCCGTGCAAAATAAAGACGGAACGGCTCGTTTGAACAGTGAACAGTAGGCTTATGGTACATTTAAATGACAGGCCGTCGATTTTATACTTATGTACACAAAAAATACTTTACCTCGTGAAAGCTCTCCGGTCAGGCGATGTCCACTCAGAGTCCGGCTGTGCGCGTCACGTGACGACCGCAGCTTATATAACCTCTGGTTCTTTCGCGGGCTTTGCACGTGAGGTGTCAAATAGTTAAAGTTACATGGTGTGCTGTGCTGTGCTGTGCTGTGCTGTGCTGAGCTGAGCTGTGCTGTGGTGTGCTGTGCTGTGGTGTAAGTGTGCTTTGGATAAAAGCGTCTGCAAAATGACTAAATGTAAATGTAAATGTAAATGTAAATGTAAATGTAAATGTAAATGTAAATGTAAATGTAAATGTAAATGTAAATGTAAATGTAAATGTAAATGTAAATGTAAATGTAAATGTAAATGTAAATGTAAATGTAAATGTAAATGTAAATGTAAATGTAAATGTAAATGTAAATGTAAATGTAAATGTAAATGTAAATGTAAATGTAAATGTAAATGTAAATGTAAATGTAAATGTAAATGTAAATGTAAATGTAAATGTAAATGTAAATGTAAATGTAAATGTAAATGTAAATGTAAATGTAAATGTAAATGTAAATGTAAATGTAAATGTAAATGTAAATGTAAATGTAAATGTAAATGTAAATGTAAATGTAAATGTAAATGTAAATGTAAATGTAAATGTAAATGTAAATGTAAATGTAAATGTAAATGTAAATGTAAATGTAAATGTAAATGTAAATGTAAATGTAAATGTAAATGTAAATGTAAATGTAAATGTAAATGTAAATGTAAATGTAAATGTAAATGTAAATGTAAATGTAAATGTAAATGTAAATGTAAATGTAAATGTAAATGTAAATGTAAATGTAAATGTAAATGTAAATGTAAATGTAAATGTAAATGTAAATGTAAATGTAAATGTAAATGTAAATGTAAATGTAAATGTAAATGTAAATGTAAATGTAAATGTAAATGTAAATGTAAATGTAAATGTAAATGTAAATGTAAATGTAAATGTAAATGTAAATGTAAATGTAAATGTAAATGTAAATGTAAATGTAAATGTAAATGTAAATGTAAATGTAAATGTAAATGTAAATGTAAATGTAAATGTAAATGTAAATGTAAATGTAAATGTAAATGTAAATGTAAATGTAAATGTAAATGTAAATGTAAATGTAAATGTAAATGTAAATGTAAATGTAAATGTAAATGTAAATGTGCTGTGCTGTAGTGTGCTGTGCTGAGCTGAGCTGAGCTGAGCTGTGCTGTGCTGTGGTGTGCTGAGCTGAGCTGAGCTGAGCTGAGCTGTGGTGTGCTGTGGTGTGCTGTGCTGTGTGGTGTGCTGTGCTGTAGTGTGCTGTGGTGTGCTGTGCTGTAGTGTGCTGTGGTGTGTGTGGTGTGGTGTGGTGTGCTGTGGTGTGGTGTGCTGTGCTGTAGTGTGCTGTGCTGTAGTGTGGTGTGGTGTGCTGTGCTGTGCTGTGCTGTGCTGTGGTGTGCTGTGCTGTGCTGTGGTGTGGTGTGGTGTGCTGTGGTGTGGTGTGCTGTGCTGTGCTGTGGTGTGGTGTGCTGTGGTGTGGTGTGCTGTGGTGTGCTGTGCTGTGCTGTGCTGTGCTGTTGTGTGGTGTGCTGTGGTGTGTGTGTGTGGTGTGGTGTGCTGTGGTGGTGTGCTGTGGTGTGGTGTGCTGTGCTGAGCTGTGCTGTGGTGTGTGCTGTGGTGCTGTGCTGTGCTGTGGTGTGGTGTGGTGTGCTGTGGTGTGGTGTGCTGTGGTGTGCTGTGCTGTGGTGTGGTGTGGTGTGCTGTGGTGTGCTATGCTGAGCTGAGCTGAGCTGTGCTGTGGTGTGCTGTGCTGTGGTGTGCTGTGCTGTGGTGTGGTGTGCTGTGGTGTTCTGTGCTGAGCTGAGCTGTGGTGTGCTGTGGTGTGGTGTGCTGTGCTGTGGTGTGGTGTGGTGTGGTGTGGTGTGCTGTGCTGTGCTGTGCTGTGCTGAGCTGTGCTGTGGTGTGCTGTGCTGAGCTGAGCTGAGCTGTGCTGTGCTGAGCTGAGCTGTGGTGTGCTGTGCTGTGCTGTGCTGTGGTGTGTGTGCTGTGCTGTGCTGTGGTGTGTGTGGTGTGCTGTGTGGTGTGCTGTGCTGTGCTGTGCTGAGCTGAGCTGTGCTGTGGTGTGCTGTGCTGTGGTGTGCTGTGGTGTGGTGTGCTGTGCTGTGCTGTGCTGTGCTGTGCTGTGGTGTGCTGTGCTGAGCTGTGCTGTGGTGTGGTGTGCTGTGGTGTGGTGTGGTGTGGTGTGCTGTGGTGTGGTGTGCTGTGCTGTGGTGTGGTGTGCTGTGCTGTGCTGTGGTGTGCTGTGCTGTGCTTGTGCTGTGCTGTGCTGAGCTGAGCTGAGCTGAGCTGTGCTGTGGTGTGCTGTGCTGTGGTGTGCTGTGGTGTGGTGTGCTGTGCTGTGCTGTGCTGTGCTGTGTGTGCTGTGCTGAGCTGTGCTGTGGTGTGCTGTGGTGTGTGTGGTGTGGTGTGTGGTGTGCTGTGCTGTGTGGTGTGCTGTGGTGTGGTGTGCTGTGCTGTGCTGTGCTTGTGCTGTGCTGTGCTGAGCTGAGCTGAGCTGTGCTGTGCTGTGGTGTGCTGTGGTGTGGTGTGGTGTGCTGTGCTGTGCTGTGCTGTGCTGAGCTGTGCTGTGGTGTGCTGTGGTGTGGTGTGCTGTGCTGTGCTGTGCTGTGCTGAGCTGAGCTGTGCTGTGCTGTGGTGTGGAGGCTTTGGGGTGCAGCAGCTACTGACACACAAACAGAGGGGAGAAAAGAAAAAGCGTCACTCAGTATCAGATAATGTTTGTACAAACTGAACATGGCAAATCCAAGATGCAGGATGACTGCTTGACTGATGACTTACAACAATCGGATGACAATCTGAAAAAAGAAAGAAAAAAAGAATAAATATTTTCATTATTGAAAATAATTATAATTTTACTTGAATATGACTTTTATTTCTTCCCTGGTGTATACACATGCATACATGTTTTACTTTTATTGTAATTATTTGTTATTAAAAAGCAGAAATATTATTATTTTTACTATTATTATCTCATAAGGATAGGCTACATTGGCTTGTGTGAGTCTTCTGTCTCTCGCTCGCTCGACCACACACGCTGAGAGAGAGAGAGAGCGTTCAGTGTGCGTCAGTGTCGCGCGCTCTCACTCAGACAAATCTGAGACAACACTGCTTAAATGTGAAAATATTAATTGTAAATGGCTACATTTTTTTAAACTAACGTTACCTTGACCGACATGAATGTGAAACGAAAGGAGGTTTTCTCAATTCTAGCAGATCTGCGCAAATGACGTCACACAGAACGGCATTAACAGTAATTAACGGTAATTAACGGAGCTGAAGAGTGGGCCGTGCAAAATAAAGACGGAACGGCTCGTTTGAACAGTGAACAGTAGGCTTATGGTACATTTAAATGACAGGCCGTCGATTTTATACTTATGTACACAAAAAATACTTTACCTCGTGAAAGCTCTCCGGTCAGGCGATGTCCACTCAGAGTCCGGCTGTGCGCGTCACGTGACGACCGCAGCTTATATAACCTCTGGTTCTTTCGCGGGCTTTGCACGTGAGGTGTCAAATAGTTAAAGTTACATTTATATCTATTGATTGATTTTTTTTATTTTTTTTTTAATAATCTAAGATGTAGGCTACATTTAAATCATTACCTCATGTTATATTTTTCCTGGCAAAAAAAATAAATAATAATAAAATAAAATAAATTACACACACACACGCATGTTTGTTTTTGTGAAAAGTGGGGACTCTCCATAGGCGTAATGGTTTTTATACTGTACTTACTGTATGTGCTATTGTCCTACACCAACCCTACACCTAAACCTACCCCTTACAGGAGACTGTGCATTTCAACTTTCCCCAAAAAAACCTCATTCTGAGTGATTTATAAGCGTTTTGAAAAGTGGGGACATGGGGTAATGTCCTGAAAAGTCACCTTCTCCTTGTAATACCTGTCATACCCTTGTCATTATACACATCTATGTCCTGATTTGTCACAAAAATGCAGTAGCCCCTCACTGCAGAACAAAGGCGCATGCATACACACACACACATAACATCTGAAATCGTATTTTGTAAAAGTTTACCACTTATTACTGAGGTATCAGTTTTTGCAATCACACACAGTCAGAAAGTGTCAATTTAGATTAAGGGAACATTTTTAAATTATAAGCAAAGTCCATTTGAGGTCAGCCTAAAATTAATAGAAATATTAAAATAATAATAAAATTGAATAAATAACTTTGACAGGCAAAAGGTTTACAACTCTAAAGTATTTTGTTTAAAAATATATATTTTTGTAATTTTATAATTCAGCCTAATTGATTGATTGTGTGTGTACAGGTTTAATTTTTTTTACATTTTTAATTGTGGGGACCAAATATTCAGATAAGGAGTAATTGCTATTGCCTGATTACATATCGTTAGCTAAGGTGTGTGTATATCTGTAAGCTAACACTGATCTCTCAATAAGACACCTGTCCTGTCCTGTTCTCCTCACACATCAACTCAATCTGTCTCCTCTGACCGCTGTTCTGTCTAATCCTGGCCTGTCCTGCTCTCTTGGCCGCACAGCAGGCTCATAATTTTATCTGTGGTCCATCATACGAGTGTAAATAAACATTTAAAATTTCCTCAGCGTCCGAACTGTCATTGCGATGCATTGCTTTCCTATGATTACAGTTTTTCTCAATTGCTAAAACACTAAACCCTATTGTCTGAACCAAATGCTCAGTTGCCTGAACCCACTGATTGAATCAAACACTCTTTTGGCAAAACCATAAGCACTTTTCACATGTTTAGACACAACTTGCCAACACATTTTCATTGTGATGCACCCGTGCTGCATAATGGTGAGCACAGGTGACAAAAGTCAAACACAATTAAAGCACAGGTGTCACCACTTGAACACAACAACTCAAAATTGATCACACTTGTGACTAATGATGTGAGGGAACATATACAGTAAGCCAGTTCAGAGAGCACTGGTTTGTGAGGCCCTACAATGGATAGAAATCTGAGAGGAAGAGTTTGTGTGAGAGGAGGTCGAGGTGGTCAGCGAAGACAAAGAACAGTAATATCTGATGAAATCAGAGCTACTGTGATTGACCATGTTCTTGTCCATGGTATGAGCATGAGGGAGGCTGGACAAAGGGTACAACCAAACATCAGTAGATTCACTGTGTCCACCATAATCCGAAGATTTAGAGAAGAGAACAGGTAATTACCTTTTTTTGACATTATAGTACAGTATGTAAATGTTGACAGCAATTACTGTATGACATACTATGTACTGTACCACAGTATACTGTAAGTAAATATGTTTCAGTACATCACTGTACCAATGTACTGTAGTATTGTAATGGAGGGTTGGTCTAACTGTTTGTAGGCCTAGTATTCCATGTATATTTTTTGTAACTCCATGTTCTCTTTTTGTAGAATTGAAAGACTGCCACATGGGGGTGGGAGGACAGGTATGTTCTCCCCACACCAAGAGACAATAATTGTTGATATGGTCCGTGAGAACAATGCCACTAAACTGAGTGAAATTCAGCAGAAGATCATTGAGGACCATGTAAATTTTGAGGGTATCAACAGTGTCAGCCTCTCTACTGTTGATCGTGTCCTCAAGCGCAACAGACTGCGCATGAAACCGCTATACAGAGTGCCCTTTGATCGCAACTCAGACAGAGTCAAAGAGCAACGGTTCCAGTATGTACAGGTTGGCATATATCCAGACACATTCAATGTTGATTACTCTAAGTAGCGATTTACTGTAGTGGCCTAAATCACTTTTTCCGTATCACTTACAAAACTATATCTATTTCTACAGAGGGTTTTTGAACTGGATGCAATGGAAAGACCCCATGAATACATGTACATGGATGAAGCTGGGTTTAATCTCACCAAAAGGAGAAGGAGAGGTCAGAATGTGATTGGCCATCGGGCCATTGTTGGTGTTCCTGGGCAGCGTGGTGGCAATGTCACATTATGTGCTGCCATCAGCAATCATGGGGTTGTCCACCATCATGCCAACCTGGGGCCCTACAACACTCACCAGCTCCTCAATTTCCTCAAACACATGCGAGATGCTCTGTTAGGGCAGCAGGATGAGCATCCCATCTATGTTGTTGTTTGGGACAATGTGAGTTTTCACAGAGCCCTCCAGGTTAGAGAGTGGCTCAATATGAACCAAGGTTTTTCAATCTTTGCCTTCCACCGTACTCCCCTTTCCTAAACCCCATTGAGGAATTCTTCTCCTCATGGCGGTGGAAGGTATATGAACGCCAACCTTACACCAGGGTAAATCTCCTGCAAGCCATGGGACTTGCCTGTGGTGACATAGGTGTGGAGGCATGCCAAGCCTAGATATGGCATGCCAGGGGTTTTTTCCCCCGTTGCCTGGCCCGTGATGTGGATGAAATCCTGTGGCCTGACCCAGTACGGAGACATGATGCTGTGGCTGAGTAATGCACTTATTTGTATATTTTTGTACTTTATTTTTTACATGGGCTTACTGTACACAAGTGGCGAACACATAAGATTTCTGTTTGTTTTTACAAGTGCTACATGTAAATGCACAAGATTTGTTTTGTCTTTTTGTACAAGTGCTAAATGCACAGGTTTTTTTTGGTTTTGCAACATGCATTTAGCCTACAGTGAACAATAAACATTTATTTCTCCAGCTTCATGTCCTGAGCATTGTGTTTTCTATTTTTCTACGTAGTGTTTAGTGACTGTTCCGTAGTGTTTTTAATTTTGATTGACTCGGGGCACGATTTGACAACATGGTTCAGTTTTGAGCACAGATTGAACTGTTTTGAGTTGAAAATTGGGTTTTGTGTTCACAGTTTAAAGAAAAGGAGAGCAACTTTCAAGAAATGTGTCTTAGCAATCGAGAAAAACTGTAACATGGACTGCTCTCCCTCTCGTTACGTCACTTCCGGTTTTGGCGGTTTTCAGATGCGGAAGTAAAATTCTCTCTCAAAAACGACTCCAGAAGCCTTAATAGCGTATTTTAAAGTTTATTTGAAAGAAAATCTAGTTCCTACATTATTTTTCTATACATCGACTCACTGGGGTCTCTAACCTGCAATATGCCCTTTAGGTATGTTGTTGTTCTGAATATTCAGTATCACAGCACAACTGCTAGTGTGGCACTGCTTTAATACATGAAACATTCTCCACTGCAGTGTTTGAAGGGCTCTTTACTCACTCAGGTTCAACTCCACACCGTAAAAACCCATACGGAAAGGTAATATATTCACATATATGTGAAGCACTGTTAAATATATTGAAATCTATTTTGAAAACATGTTGCGTGTGTGTGTGTGTGTGTGTGTGTGTGTGTTTACACAGGCTATTTGTGAAATTATATTCATGCCTGATGGATGGTGAAGGTGGGAATTATAAGTTTGATTTTCTAAACTTTAAATGTAGTAAAGTGTTTGTTCAAGTAGACTTTGTTGCTTGTGGAAACCTTACACAAGCCTGAAAGATGCTTAACTTAAAATCTTAATTGCACTCTTGAAACAATAACAAAAGACACAGCAAAATACCTTTATTTTTGTTCTGGAGACGATCGCGCTCTGCTGCCTCACTGGAGCGCACTCGCCACCAACTGGACAGGGCTGGGAATTACAGTTATAAACTACAATAGATCACCCTCAGTGTGTGCAATCTGCCAAAGTGACGGACGGCCTTCAGATTTTTCCGTCACTGCTAAAAAAATTCCGTCAATTACGGAGAATTTTCGGTTAACGCGACCTCTGCTTCTGTGTCAAGTGAAAAGTAAATAAATTAAATCACTCATTCACCCTGTCTAATCTTCAAGAAGAGCCAACAGCGTCTTGAAACCCTTCTTGTCATCCTCCTCCCTACTGTGGACTTTGCTGCGTGTGTCAGTCACATATCAGTGCCCTTTAGCAATCCAAGATCTAACATACGTTTCTGGTTTAAATTTGCACAGTGGTGGTCCAACAAGGCATATGTGGCAAGGTGGGTGACGTAATCTTTTCACATTGGCTCATTAACGTGTGATTATCACCCATAATAGTCCATTAGAATCCGGGTATTTAAGGCTGGAGTTATGCCACTTGGTGTGCGTCACGGCTGGGGCTGCCCTTATGGAGTGCGGGTGTACAGGTGCGTGCTGAATGGCCACTTGATGCTGTGCGTTGGGTTGCAGGTTGTCCACTACATGTCAGGTATGCGTTCACCGGCACTACGCGCTGCTCGTTTGGCGTCGGGTGGTGTTAACCGGTGTTGATTCACTTTTTTTAGCAGTGAAATTCTTCAGTGACTGTGTCCTCCTGCACGAGATTCTATGCTTGTGAGCTGAGAGCAACGGTGTGATTCATGTGGCACCATGATTCATTTGGGTAGGTGCGATCTATTCTATTCTTTTCTCTTTTATAAGAAAAGTGATTATTTTTTTTTAACAATCGCCCTTTTCTTTTAGTGCACTGAGATTTTTCTGACGCCGTGTTGGTTAGTCGCTGGAGAACGCGGAAGTGTTTACACTCTGTGTCGAAGGAGGACGGCGTTGCTGTTTTCCTTTTCGTTTTGTATTCTTTTCTGTTGTTTATTATTATTATTATTATTATTTTCTTGATAAGTTTTTCTGTTGGGCGGCTAAATATCGGCCGTATGCCGGTTGGCTGATGCTTCAAGAAAACCTAATCTGAGCGGTCTTGAGTTGTCCCATTGAGACCGACCCGATTCGTCGGGCTTTCGGCTGCTTGCATCTGTGACTCTGCCTATGCTGCGAAGGGTGTTTTCCTACGGCCCTGGGAGAACTGACCTTGAGGTGCTACTGCTTCAGTGAGCTTTCAGTGTGACTTCTAGCCAGCGTGTTTTGGTCGATTTCTTTTGCCCAATTCAAATATAATATTGTGTTATTTTATTGTGGTATATTTTCTTTCTTTGTTTGTTTGATGTGATTATACTACTGTGAGACTGTTTCTCCATATAGGTTGTGCTTCTTTTTGGTCTAAGTCAAAGTCTTGTTGACAATTGTTTTATTGAATGTAATAGGTTTTGTTTTGTGTCCATTCTAGGCACTGTTGGGCCCCTAGGCTGGGAGGCTGGCTGGCTTCGTGTACTGGTGGTGGTATAATCGGGTGGAGTGCAGTGCTGCTTGGAATCACGCTTCACGTGTGTGTGTGTGTGTGTGTGTGTGCATGTGTGTGTGATGCACTAGTGTATAGATCGGATCTTCACTTCAGCTAGCCTGCCCTTGCCGTTTGGCCAGCCTATGTTTGTTTCTTTGTTGTTTTTTTTGTGAGTATTTTTGAGTTGTTTCCTTATTTGGCGTCGTACCCATGGTCACCATTTGTGTTTTATATTGTGGCACGACACGTGGCATTGATGCCATTGGGGGGTTTTAATGATCTATTGTAACAATCCAATAAAGCGTTTTGTGCATTGTTCACACGCCTCTCAGGGTTTTACTTGGCCTACGAACCTGTGGTCTTTTCCCCGTTTCTTGACGGGGTGGCGTAGTCGTTTTTTTGTTTAAGTATGCTCTGATCCGTTTATACATTTTTTTTCCTCCCCTCTGCATTGCCACACATAGAAATAGCAGGGTTGAAATTGTCTTTATATTAAGAGAGGGGCCTGCATTCTCGCTACTACCCCACTTTTACGTCCAAACATCACTGAGGCTCCATCAGTTGTTATGGCAATCAGTTGCTTGGAAAGGAATTCCTTCGTAAAGTTGTGTCTCTCTAGACTCGAAAGAAGGCTGTGAACAATTCCTTCAGAACTTAAATCATTCAGTTCCACTAGATCCACAAATATATCAGCAGGCATGTCCATGTCTTGTAACTGAAGTCTCATATAAATGATAAGGGCACATTTTTTGCTTAAACTTGTTGCCTCGTCAATAATAAGGCTAATTTTGGGGGCACTTTGTACAATTTTTTCAAACAATTTATGTCACATTTCAGATGAGATGTGTTCCTGAAGACTGGCGCACGCTACATTATAATGTAAGATACGCCCCATATCGATGCCATTTAACTCTTGGCAATCTATTTCATGCTCGAATCCATGGGTAGGTCTATGGCGTTTTGCCTCTTTGTTAGCAGATCGAAATACTCTAGCAGTCGTTTCAATCTGTGCAGCCTGTGCAATAACAACACTCTGTATAATTGTATTTTGACTGGCTTTTTGCAAAATGTTTTCTGCTGCCATATGTGATTTAGTACGACTGTGCTCAAACACTTTTTTACGAAGTGGTGTGGCATATCAAGATGCTGATTAGACAGCATGATTATTGCACAGGTGTGTCTTAGGCTGGCCACAATAAAAGGCCACTCTAAAATGTGCAGTTTTATCACACAGCACAATGCCACAGATGTCGCAGGTTTTGAGGGAGCGTGCAATTGGCATGCTGACTGCAGGAATGTCCACCAGAGCTGTTGCCCGTGAATTGAATGTTCATTTCTCTACCATAAGCCGTCTCCAAAGACGTTTCAGAGAATTTGGCAGTACATCCAACCGGCCTCACAACCGCAGACCACGTGTAACCACACCAGCCCAGGACCTCCACATCCAGCATCTTCACCTCCAAGATCGTCTGAGACTAGCCACCTGGACAGCTGCTGCAACAATCGGTTTGCATAACCAAAGAATTTCTGCACAAACTGTCAGAAACCGTCTCAGGGAAGCTCATCTGCATGCTTGTCGTCCTCATCGGGGTCTCGACCTGACTGCAGTTCGTCATCATAACCGACTTGAGTGGGCAAATGCTCACATTCGATGGCGTCTGTCACTTTGGAGAGGTGTTCTCTTCATGGATGAATCCTGGTTTTCACTGTACAGGGCAGATGGCAGACAGCGTGTATGGCGTCGTGTGGGTGAGCGGTTTGCTGATGTCAACGTTGTGGATCGAGTGGCCCATGGTGGCGGTGGGGTAATGGTATGGGCAGGCGTATGTTATGGACAACGAACACAGGTGCATTTTATTGATGGCATTTTAAATGCACAGAGATACCGTGACGAGATCCTGAGGCCCATTGTTGTGCCATTCATCCACGACCATCACCTCATGTTGCAGCATGATAATGCACGGCCCCATGTTGCAAGGATCTGTACACAATTCCTGGAAGCTGAAAACATCCCAGTTCTTGCATGGCCAGCATACTCACTGGACATGTCACCCATTGAGCATGTTTGGGATGCTCTGGATCGGCGTATACGACAGCGTGTTCCAGTTCCTGCCAATATCCAGCAACTTCGCACAGCCATTGAAGAGGAGTGGACCAACATTCCACAGGCCACAATCAACAACCTGATCAACTCTATGCGAAGGAGATGTGTTGCACTGCGTGAGGCAAATGGTGGTCACACCAGATACTGACTGGTTTAGTAGTTTAGATGGAATGGGGTCTAACATACATGTTGTTGGTTTAGATGATTTAACAAGTTTATACAGTTCTTCCTCTCCTACAGTAGAGAATGAATGGAATTGTTCCTCAGGGATCTATAGTGCACTATCTGAAGGCTTCTGTCCAGTGTGAACGTTCATGTGCTTTTTAAGGGTTTCTTTTTGAATGAAACTCTTTCTCATGAATAATTTAATAGACACTGTACTATCGCCCTTTGCCACGTCACAAATAGAGTGGGGGAACTATGACGTCACTCTGTATGCGGATCGGCGGTTAGCATGAAACTGGTTCCCTCGACAAGAAGCCAATAGGATTCTCCCATAGGATTATCGCAAAAAATAAGCTCTGTGTTCAATCATAGTTCATGAAACTTACACGTTTTGTCCATCAAGATAATCTTCACAAAATAATATAAGTTTGAAGTCTAAATAAAAGCGCCAGAACTGAAAAGCTAAACTTAGGCTATAAACAAACTACAGCACCATTCATTGGTTATTCTAAAATTAATTGTATTATAAATTATACTACAACTGGAAAATACTGTAAATTGATAAACTGTCCGGTGTGATGACGTTGAATGTCTCCGACAGCGTCTGTAGTCCCATTTAGCAGCTTGTTAGCAACCGTCTTTTTTAAGAAACGTAACAGTTAAAAAAAATCACGAGTGTGGTGTAACTGGTGTGTTTTATGTCGTAGAGTAAAACGTGAAAGTATCTTGAGCCTGTGTGAACCACGGACCTTATTTTAGGGATTTAACCAAAATCCCATTCAGAAAACCCATTGACTCTGGGACGATGGAACCGGAAGCGCCAAAATGCACTCACTTCCGGGTTTTCACCTACAAAGTGACATCATAGTTCCCCCACTCTATTGATGTAGATTTTAAACCTAGATGAGAAAAGCACAAAAAAACTCAAAAGTAACCAGTTTTCTCTAACAATTAAAATGAACGGATGCTAACATTGTCTTCTATGATGTGCAACACAATCACCTCAGATAAAACCTCAGAAAAAGTAGTGACCCTTTAAATCTCTGTTTGCACTAAACCATTACATGGAGCTGACTACTGTTTATTCTGGATGTCTACCAAGCTAGTGAAGCTATTGGGTTATTTACAGTTGTTATTTAATAAATAATTCACTACATTTACATATGTTATGTTGTATATCAAAGTTAGTAAAGTAACTAAGTTAAAAGAGAAAGATCCCAGTCTCTTCCACACAGTGAGGCACACAGTTTATTAAGAAAGTCAGCACTGGTATTGTTCAGTATCGGATCAGTACTCTGTATCTGCTAATACTGAACCCCAGGTAAAAAGGCAGATCAGAGCATCTCTAAAGCACACACACACACACACACACTTCAGCTAATAGCTATGCTGCATTGTTTGGATCTGCTGGAACTGAAACGGCTCTCTTGCTCTGCAAATCCCCCCACCCCCCTCTGATACCCCATACAAACCCCCTACCTCCTGAAACATGGATCATCTGAAACTTATGGAACTTTTTTTGTGCAATCGAAGTGTGCTACACACAGGTGAGTGGGCCTGTACAAACCACCTGTAGTAGCTCACTCTCCTCCTCTATGCGCACTAGTCACTTTCCACACACACTGCTGTGTGTATACATATCCCACAAAAAGACCTGCACTGTTCCCCAGCCAGCTGCTTGAACTCAATGTTTCTCCTTGCACATGTACAGTATTTATCTGAAGCATTCGTATAGTTTGTATAGTTTGTATTTTTTAGTTTATGTATAGGTAAAAAAATTGTTTATAGATAGTATATTTATAGTCAAAATCTATCAGTAGGATAGTTGTGTATAGGTTTATATTGTCTTACTCCATTGTTGTATGCCTGTATTTATGTAGCACCGTGGTCCTGTGAGGCACGACATCTCGTTCCACTGTATGCCCCCGCATGTAGCGGAATGAAAATAAAGCTCAACTTGACTTGACTTATGTTCAGTAAAGTGCTTTTGATGATGAAAATATCACTTGCAGACAACATTTGCATTTCGCTGTTTATGAAAAGTAAGTATTTTGTTTTAATCAGCATGTCTGTCCTCATGAGGCTTTACCATCTTTAATTAAGACAGTCTTCAGAAAGCGCTGTCTGAGGATGAAACCCAACCAGTCTCTTCATGTTTGAACACTTCTTCAATCCAGGGGTCTGTACCATGAAGCTGGTTTAGCTGGCTAGCCAGGTAAGTCTCAGTTTAGTTTGCACCAGTGTTGTCAAAAGACCCGGTACTTCAGTACCAAGTCGGTACTAAAGAAATGAAAACGTCACGGTACCAGGTTTTTTTAAGTACCGGTGGTACCGAGTCAACCCGGTTCTTGACGCGTACAGCCCTATGATTTCCGTGATGCAGAAAACGTGGACGGAATCTCGGAATCCAGTTATAAAAACAGAATTTACAGTTTAGCACGGAATGTCACGGAATTTGTCAAAGTTTGGATGAATTAATTAAAAGTAGGTCATTGCACTTAAATCAAATCGCGGCACGGACTAGTATCTGTAAATATTAAGCCAAAAGTCGATTCAGATATGAATCCCACATGTTCTGCGAGTCTCTGTGTGAATGAATGAATGGCAGAGACGAGTGTTTTTTTTACTACACACACTGAAGCGCGCCTGACGCTCGCGGTGATTTCAGCATCTGCCGTCTCAATGAGGACATAAACAACATCTCCAGAACTGCTCTGAGAGTCAGTAAATCCCCTTTATTTACCAAAAAAATAAAATGTGTTTAAATTTCCTTAATTAAAAGACAAATTAAATTTGGGTGAAACTTTACTGTTTTTCATACTTTTATTACTTGCGGAAAAACTTGAAACACAGTTTAAATAAGTATAAAGAATGGCATTGATTTTTGTACATTTTATTTTTGTTTGACATTATTATTAAAAATAGTGTGTTTTTTAATTAGCATGTGGTACCGAGAACCGTGGATTTTCACTGGTATCGGTACCGAATACTGAAATTTTGGTACCGTGACAACACTAGTTTGCACCAACTCTGGGTTTTAGGAACCATGAAAGTGGCTTGGCTTTTAGCAGTGTTCATCGCCATAGTAACTTACGCTCCACAGCTGATCTGCTCCGCGGCAGCTTATGTTCTGGTTTAGAGATCTCAAACTGAAATTTGACCAATCAGCTTCAAGCAAAGTGACACGTCTCTGACGCAATAAAGCCACTCCTCCACTTTCTCTTACTCCAAATAAAGGACGCTACATAGTAAAACATTTTTAAAGATAAAATCATCTGATTTTTTTAGATAATTATTTAATATTATTTATATAATTATTATACCCTTAATGCATTACACAAGCCAGCTTAGTTTAATAGTAATTAAGCTTTTATTTAAAATCAATGTAAACATATAGATAATATGCAATATAAATAAGTTTTAGAATCAATAGCTTTAAGCATGACTACATATGAGCTTAGATTTTTAAGTGTTTTTATACCTATAAATATTATCAACTCTATAAACTTTTACTTGCACTTATATGGTAAGATGTTTTCTTTAAGTTTTCCTCATTCATGGATAGATCGTTTCATGATCATGCTGTGTAAATGTGTTTAAATTCTTCATATTGTTCAATCTTTTAATCTTCGTACTGACTCTCTCACAAGAAGTGAATCATAGTTTTACGGCATGTGATTGGCTGCTTGTTACTGATGTCACACTTTCGTGTGCACGCGCTCCTTTAACTCGGGATCAATCCTGAGTTGACAGAGAAAGCTGATGATCAGCCTCATGGTACCAACAAAGCCGGATTGGACTGGTTTGGTTTTGTCAACTCAAAACTAATCCTGTAACTCTGAGTTTGTTCAGCCACCATCATGGTACAGGCCCCTGGTGTCTTCAGGCTCCTCTTTAATACACGCCATGCTCCTCCAGCAGCTGTTATCTGTGTGTTTGACACGAGACTCATTAACAGAGACACTAACTACACCTCAGTTCATTAGTGACATGATTAGACGAGCTGTACACACGAACAGAAGAGAGCAGATAAACAGGAGGCTCAGTGATTAGACTCGGTATTGTAGGAGGTGTTGATTCGGGAGAGAAGAGTGTTTGTTGTTATTCTGACTCTCAGACAGTCAATCATTTGATTCAATCGACTCCAAAAGTTTAGAAAAGCAGGCTGTTTTCTATCACTACACCGCAGAGAGAACTCGTACTTACTATAATAATATAAACGATTCCTCCGTTCACACAGGTTTGCGAATACTCTACAATAAATCTGTTTAAGACTGAAAACACAAACCTTTCTTCAGGCGAACCACAGACGCAGCCCTATGACGTCAGTCACGCCGCCGCGCCAAAATAAAAGTCCTCTTCTTCTTCTTCTGAGGTTTCATTGGCAGTCAACTGAGAACAAGAATACTATGTGCTTTTATTTAATTGACTTTATAATATAATCACATATCTTACTAGGTGTTGTTTCTGTAATAGACCTGATGAAGTCCTTCTGTTTTGATTCTCCAGGGACCGAATCAGATGAAATCTTATTGTTGTTGTAGTACATGATCAGCTGTTTCTGCATTAAATTGATATAATGTATGATCTATTCTCAGCCGAGGTCTGATTTGTCCTTCCCTTCATTTCGTATAAATGTCTACTGTTTCATTGAGACTGTTGCTATACTGTAATTGATGTAATCCTGTATTTCTTGCCCCCAAAAAAGTAAAATGGTCTCATAATGTTCCCAGGATTTTTTCAGTACACCATTTTGTCCTGGAGATTAACCATCATTAACTTCTCTTATAATTCTTAAAGGCACAAAATATATATTTTAAAAATGTCCTGTTTACATGTTAACATCATAAAAGAGCATAGAGTACAACGAAAAACACATAAAACAGTATTCAGAGAAAATGAACTGCCGGTAAGTGTGAAGCACATCTAATATCTCTCGGAGGAAGATCTGGGCACAGAAACTATTAATGACAGGGATTGGGAACTGTTTTTAATTTTTTATTTTTATAACCAGCCAAAATATGAAACACACACACACACACACACTGGCTTCACACCACAGCAACAGCTGTTCTGACGTAATGAAGCCTTGTTTACTGAAATCACGTGACTGTGGCAGTTAGATACGTGCTCTAAACCACTGTTTTGAAACACAAGATTCACAAAGGTTTCGAAGCTTCCTGAAGCAGTGCAGTCACTAGTTACAAGTTATGTAAATCATTGTTTTCGATTGAGTTTAGGGGTACTTATAAAAGTCTGTTTTATGGATTTTAATACTTGACCTGGTTGATTGAAACAACTAACAAAGCTGTTTAATAGGTCAGTGTAATTTATTTATTTGTACATTGTTAAATATCAGTTCGTGTAGCGTTGAGGGCTTGCTGCGCGCGCTGAAAGTCTCACAGACGAGACGCCATTTGCTTCGACGGTGAGTTTTCTTTAATCGTATTTACAGCATGTAATTTATAATATCATTGTTTAAAAGCAATATTTTCTTGACGTGCTGACCCAAAAGTTTGAACTTTTCCCACATAACAGTTACATCATTTTCTCCAGCTCGGGCTGCAGAGCATGTAAGACGTTACGTTACAAACTGGGGAAAACACGCAGAAGGTAAGTTCTTTATTTCATGAAGATAAACATAAATCGAAATAGTTTGAAGAATCGTTGTTTAACATTGTTTAACGTTAGCTGTTTGTCTTAAAAGCCTGTTCAGATTTATTCGGACTTTTATTTATATGGACTTGCGTAACGCTACTTGAGCGAGCTGACTGAAACAACCACTTTCAGTTACTAGTTCAAATTAACCAGCTATTTTATGGGCAAATTCAGTTTAGAGTATTGCCTGTATGTAACTGTAGTGTGTAAATTCTGTTAACTGTCAAGTTTGTGTAGAGTTCAGCTTTTACAGCCTGAAATTTCTTTGACTCGCCATGTGGACACAGGTGCAAACGAGGATTAGGCTTCTCCTCCTCATTGGAAATGTTTTAAAAACGGACTCTAAAACTAGGCCAACTTCGAAATTGAGCTGCAGGGTGATAAACCTTTAGTTACAAATTATGTCAAGAGTGCTAAAAGAGACTTTTTTTTTTTTTAGACATCTTTTCTTGAACAGAATGAACATTACGAAGCTGCATCGTTACCTGCATTTCGTTTTCTTTACAGCACATTAACAAAAAACATTGACGCTTATTCTTAATAAGTTATCAGTCTAAAACAGGGTTGGCAGCGGTGTATGACTGCATTTAATTTAACTTTACTCCAAAAATATGAACTTACCTGAAAATACTTTTATCTTTATATATAATATATATATAATACTTTTATCTCAATATTTAGTGTTAAACCGTTGGTCTTTAAAATAAATCTACTTTTGATTTTCACTGATTTTTAGACTGATAAAAAACTTTGCGGCAAATTTGCAACAGCAGGATCCTAATAGCTATCTATAGCCCTATTCAGACTGGATTAGTTTCACAAGGGTAGATGGAGTAATGTTAATTTACCACAGGACGTCTGTAATATTAATGGCCAACAGGATAAGACATCTCAGTAAAACTACCAGAAGTGGGAGGAGTAACTCGATTTACGCACCGCTGTCACCTCCCTGTCGTCATGTGCGTGCTACATCCATCGATTTATTAATTAAAGTATGACTGGATTCTGTTTGAAATAGACACTTACCAGAGGTTGCGTTAGACTTTTATATTATCCGATATTTTGACGGACAGGGTCGTAAAAATTCTGTCATAATCTATTATTACCCGTCATTTAAATTTTTGTATTTTAATTATAATAACCCATTTAATTGCTTTTATTTTTGTTCACGTTTTCATTTTTAATAATGAACCTAAAGGACGAACATATTGGCTTATGCATTTATTTATTTATGAAGAGAACAGATGAACAGAGACTGCGTCAGTGACAGCGGAGGACACTTAAAACAACAAAATATGCTAGTGCTGGATAAAAAAATAAATAATAATAGATTCTTATTTTTATGAACCAATATCATTTCCTAACTCCCAATCGATGCTGTTTTCATTTGATGAATGCACAGTAACGTTAGACAATCGGCTAAACTTTGTGCGTTGTTACTTTTGATATGAAATACAGTCTCAGGTTTCAAATTATGTCCATTTTATTAGGAAATTCAAGCAATAAATACTGTTTTGGCTTTAATGTGGCGTGATAGATCGCTGTAGACACCTCAGATCAAGCGATTCGCTTTACTATACTCGCCTGCGAGTAATCAGAGACACAACAAAAGACCTTTATTTTTGTTCTGGAGACGATCGCGCGCTCTGCTGCCTCACTGGAGCGCACTCGCCACCAACTGGACAGGGCTGGGAATTACAGTTATAAACTACAATAGATCACCCTCAGTGTGTGCAATCTGCCAAAGTGACGGACGGCCTTCAGATTTTTCCGTCACTGCTAAAAAAATTCCGTCAATTACGGAGAATTTTCGGTTAACGCAACCTCTGACACTTACCTAAAGCTAACAGAATTTTGTGCCTCTAACAAGTGCTTCGACCTTCTTTTTGATCTGAATGGTATGCATTGTCAAATGCAGGAAACATTCGAGGTTTGCCGCAGACTTGTCTCACCGCCTAGAATGCAACTGAATGTTTCAAGTGTGGAAAAAACGCGGAAAACTACTTTTAAATAGGAAATTACAGAATCACTGAGAAGCTCTGGTAAACATTACTTTACCCCACCTCTCCATGTAAAACTAATCCCGTCAGAATAGGGCTTAAGACTGCTGTATCCAAATAGCCTATATTAACTAGCTGTTTTAAATATTTTTATATTTAACATATTAGTTTTTCAGTATGTTCGAAAGTATATTATTTCGGTTATTGGTGCTTCCAGGCTCTCTCTCTCGCGCGCGCGGTTTAAAATCACCAAATAGTCATGAAATAGCCTATGACAAATACACAGAGTCTCTCTCTTGAGACTGCACGATAATATTGTGTATCGGCGATCTCACAGGCTGGCGATATGGCGACATGAAAAATGACCATATCCCCCAACACTAATGTATTGTCACTTACGTGCTGTCCCATACCATACCATATGTTATATATATTTATCTTTGGTAGGACGATTCCAACCCAGACGCAGAGAGAGCAGTATGCCCTTGGAATTGTGACTTTGTTTCCATTATTGAAAACCCCATTTTCCAAGAAGGGATATGTAAGAGTTTTTCCATGAAATTATTAAATGTTTTTACTTGAAGGAATTGGTTGATAAGTGGAATCTTCATCGCTAAAATTCACACAACCTTATGTGACTGTCATTTCACCTGCTATAGATTTAGATGTATGAACGTAAAATGGTCCTTTTTCCCCCCTATTTTACAGGAGCACTTTTATGATGCAGCAAGTGGAAGTGGTTATCTTGCTTGGCGTTTAAAAACTGTTCAAAGAAACAACTCTCGTCACACTGAAAGTAAGAATAAGCCTAACTCTGAACAAGGAGGTCCAAACATTAGCTTAGAACATCAGCTTGAGGGAGATGCGCTTGTGGAGGCCATTTCACTTCTTGCTCATACAGGAGTTGAAGAAACCATTTTTGAAAAGATGAGACAGACATTTCGCTATCGCCAGGAACTTGTTCACAATGCAGATACAGCAACAAATATTTTAAAAACCTTGGAAAGGAGTTGGTGAGTAATATTTAAAATGATTGAATGTTGCTTTAAGTGCATATGTACGTGTCTAATGCTGATAAATATTTTCAAGGTGAACCAAGATTTTGTTCTTCTGTTCGATTTGGACCAGTGTTAATTTCGTCAACGAAGACGACGACGAAAAATATTCGTTAAAGAACCTTTTTTCTGTGACTAAGACCAGACTTTGACGAGCTAAAATTAATATCCGATGATAAAAACTATGACGAAATTTATGCCGCGCCTTAAATGTTAAAATGTTATTTGAGGACTACCGGACATTCAAAATACATCCTATAGGCTAAGTTAACTGTCTTGTCTTACAAAATGTGCGTCTCTGTCATTGGATTACACTCAGATGAGGGGCGTTTATATCTAGTCTCAGTATGGCAGCCGCGGACGGATTGGCTACCAAAACGCGAACTAGCGATCTGAAACAATGGCCTCAGCACCCAAAGGGTTAGGGATAGGGTGACCAGACGTCCCGTTTTTCCCAGGAGTCACAATTCGTTGTCGATTAACTTAAAGTTAGTGAAGGCGGGATAGGCGTAATCACGCTGATAGAGGTGCTCTCTCTCTCTCGCACACGCTCCACTTCTTCAGTCTCATATAGCACGCAATCAGTTCTCGGTGCTCAAATACACACGCAGCAGTTCAAATGTCTATTGTGTAGTAGAATATCTCATGTAAATACAGTCAGTTATGGCTTAAGTGAACGTAAACAGGTGAACTCGGGAGGCCACGGCGGATCTAGGGACTCAGGAGGCCACGGCGGGCCCCAGCCCCCGCCTCGGCCTCAACGGCAGGAGCACTACACTTTAGGGGTAGTTTCAGGCTGGCATTCAGGGGGAGCAGACTCTTGGGGGCGCTCTGGAAGCGCAGAGCTGGACGGGACCAGCAGAGACGTAGGAGGGCTCTTGCGAGGAGCAGGCACTGGCGAGCTTGCCATACTCTCTGACGGCGGGCTTTCGTTGGCCGCGAACGGCGGCGGACTTGCGTTGCCCGTGGACGGCGGCGTTAATTATAAAATTAACTCTGGCGATTTTGCTGTGCAGAAAAGAAGCACAAGTAGCACTGAACCTGATGAAAACAACACAGAAATGAACTTGTAAAATGTCGCTTAAACTGTATAAAGTGTGTTTGATGGTTGAGTAAAAATGAGAAATACCGTGAACTGCTCAGAAGACTCGATGCTCACTGAATGAGGGACGAGATGGAGACGTCATTCAATGTCAGTCATGTGTGCAGTGAAATATCATTTATTAGGCATTTAAGCTCTATTGAGAAACGCATAGAAAGCCGCAAAAGCAAACATAATACCTCATGGCAAGAAATTATTCCTAATGCAAGCAGAATCAGCAGAAAATAAAAACTGACAATAACAATAAGATGTTGATAAAATGAGTAGAGTTTAATCAATTATTACTTGAAGCAAATACAAAAATTAAGTAAAAATGAATGAGACAGATCTCTCGATGGACATATTAGAGAGTCAAAGCATCTAAAGAGAAGAGGAGAAGTGGAAGAATAACTAGATGTTTTAATGAAAAACAATGAAGAACAAGATAAAAATACTATCAGATCATGTCTCTCTTAAGTGTTATGTCTTATTTAGCTCCCTGAACTCTGGCCTGAAAGTTTTTTCCAGTGTGAATTTTCTAGTGTTCTTTCAGATCATCATCTGTAGTAAAAGACTTCCAGCACTTAAACACACACCGTCGTGTCTTTTCTGCTGTAATATTACGAATGAGTCTTCTCCTTATCTGAATCTTTAGGTGTTTCAGACTGATGCTCAATGAAACCTTTCACTGCACTGATCACAGTTAATTATCAGAACGAGAAGGCAGATGTGATTTCAGAGCGAAGGCTTGAGCCGCTTCTTCTCAGTGTGAACTCTCATTTAGCCTTGATTTACACTGAGGGCAGGTGGCAGATTTTTTTGGCTTCTGGTTTTTCTTTCTGGTTCACGTCCATCAGGTCTAAAAGAAATGTTAAATCATGTGAGATTTCAAATGAGAGACACACGTGAAATGAAAAGTGATGAAAACCCAAAAGTCAAGATCACTGATGAGTTCAATAGTCATTTTAATCCATCAAATCTGCTCGACAACTGCTGTGCAGGATTATGATCTATTTTAACGTCATGAAGATGATTTGTGTAATAAATCACTAATTTGGTCATGAAACTCTAAATTGTTTAAGCTTGACATGTAATCCGCTAACAATCACATCGTTTCCTACAGGGCACAGGCTTCTTCAGCGTGATGAATGAGGAATGAAGAATAAACACCAACCTGATCTTCATGCTACAGGTCTCAAAAAAGTTGGCATGGGGGCAACAAATGGTTGAAAAGCAAGAAATTTTGAAAAGATTCTGCTGGGAGAACATCTAGCAACTAATTAAGTTAATTGACATCAGGTCTGTAACATGATTAGCTATAAAAGGGATGTCTTAGAGAGGCAGAGTCTCTCAGAAGTAAAGATGGGCAGAGGCTCTCCAATCTGTGAAAGAGTGCGTAAAAAGATTGTGGAATACTTTAAAAACAATGTTCCTCAACATCTACGGTGCATAACATCATCAAAAGATTCAGAGAAACTGGAGAAATCTCTGTGCATAAGGGACAAGGCTGAAGACCTTTGTTGGATGCCCGTGGTCTTCGGCCCCTCAGACGACACTGCATCACTCATCGGCATGATTCTGTCATTGACATTACTAAATGGGCCCAGGAATACTTCCAGAAACCACTGTCGGTAAACACAATCCGCTGTGCCATCTGCAGATGCCAACTAAAGCTCTATCATGCAAAAAGGAAGCGATGTGTGAACATGGTCCAGAAGCACTGTCATGGCCTGTGGGCCAAGGCTCATTTAAAATGGACTGTTTCAAAGTGGAAAAGTGTTCTATGGTCAGACGAGTCCAAATTTGACATTCTTGTTGGAAATCACGGAAACGTCATGTCCTCCGGGCTAAAGAGGAAGGAGAACTTCCAGCGTGTCATCAGCGTTCAGTTCAAAAGCCAGCACTTCTGATGGTATGGGGGTGCATAAGTGCATACGGTATGGGCAGCTTGCATGTTTTGGAAGGCACTATGAATGCTGAAAGGTATATAAAGGTTTTAGAGCAACATATGCTCCCCTCCAGATGACGTGTATTTCAGCAGGACAGTGTAAAACCACATACTGCAGCTATTACAACAGCATGGCTTCGTAGCAGAAGAGTCCGGGTGCTGAATTGGCCTGCAGTCCAGATCTCTCACCTATAGACAACATTTGACGCATCATTAAATGGAAAATACGTCAAAGATGACCACAAACTCTTCAGCAGCTGGAAACCTATATCAGGCAAGAATGGGACCAAATTCCAACACCAAAACTCCAGAAACTCATAACCTCGATGCCCAGACGTCTTCAAACTGTTTTGAAAAGAAGAGGAGATGCTACACCATGGTAAACATGCCCCTGTCCCAACTATTTTCAGACCTGTAGCAGGCATCAAAGTTGAAATGAGCTCATTTTGTGCATAAAATTGTAAAATTTCTCAGTTTAAACATTTGTTATGTTATCTATGTTCTATTGTGAATAAAATATTGGCTCATGTGATTTGAAAGTCTTTTAGTTTTCATTTTATTCAAATTTAAAAACCCTCCCAACTTTTCCGGAATCCGGGTTGTATGTCTCAGTATCTCATATTAAAATATCAAAGCAGATATCAAGCAAACAACAAAATGTTCTGTTGCTCAGTGTGGCTGAAAGGAATCTAACTTACTTTACTGCTCAGCACATAAAGATGAACTGCTTACAGTGATTTCAGACTGTGATTGTTTTTTGTATGAATGAATAAAGATGATAACTGGACGAACCTCTCCTGACATGGATCGCAGTGATCTGGTTTCTCCACTGCATGCATCTTCATGTGTATCTTCAGGTGACTTTTAATAGAGAAACTCTTTCCGCACTGATCACATGTGTGTGGCTTCTCTCTGCTGTGGATCTTCTCATGTCTTTTCAGATTTCCTGACAGATTGAATGTCTTGTCACAGTGTGAACACTTGTGAGGTTTCTCTCCAGTGTGGATCCTCTGGTGCCGTTTTAAACAGCTCGCTGTAGTAAAAGTCTTGTCACACTCAAAGCACATGTAGTCTTTCACATCAGCATGCATTTTCTCATGTTTACGTAAACTTTGCAGCAGTGAAAAACTCTTTCCACATTCAGAACAGGAATGTGGCTTCTCCTTCATATGAACTGTCAGGTGTATCTTCAGTTCTGATGACCGAAGAAATGTTTTGCCGCACTGATCACATGGGTACATCATATCTCTTGTGTGAATCCTCATGTGAGCATGAAGGTATGATAATAGCTTGAAGCTCTTCCCACACTGATAGCATGTGAATGGTTTCTCTCCAGTATGAACTCTTATGTGATCCTCAAGACTTTGTTTTTCTTTGAATTGATTTCCGCACTGATCGCATGTGTGTGGCTTCTCTCCAGTGTGAACTCTCATGTGACGCTCAAGATGATGTTTGTGTGTGAAGCTCTTCCCGCACTGATCACACGTGAACGGTTTCTCTCCGGTGTGAACTCTCATGTGAAGTTTAAGATTACGCTTGGTTGAGAAACTCTTCCCGCACTGATCACACGTGAACAGCTTCTCTCCGGTGTGAACCCTCATGTGTCCTTTAAGGTTTCCTTTTTGTGTGAAACTCTTGCCGCACTGATCACACGTGAACGGCTTCTCTCCGGTGTGAACTCTCATGTGACAATCTAGACTATGCTGGTTTGTGAAACTCTTTCCACACTGAGTGCAGGTGATAGATTGATTGGCTCTTCTTTTCTTTAAAAAAGTATTTTTAGTCTTTGAGCGACTCCAAGGTTTTTCTCCAGGTTTGACATGATGCTCCTCCTCCACTTCACTCAGTTCTTCACTCTCCTCCATCAGGTCTAAAATGAAAAAAAGCACAAGCAAAGCATGCAATGACTGTGGGAACTTTAACATTTGAAAGGATACTATGGCAAAGTTATTGCAAAAAAGGTCTTTTACAAAAAAGGCATTTTTTACTGCCTATTTGTCAACTACGCATATGCATAGTTGACAAATAGGCAGTAAAAAATACTTTTTTTGTAAAAGACCTTTTTTGAAGAAGAAATGCATATATTTATGTAGCGTGAAGTCTGATCTTTGAGAAAATATAAAGGGTCACTAACTTTTTTAAATATTTTTACCGAACTGTACCATAAATTTGTCCTATGGTGTGACAGCAAAAATTAAAAAAAAAAAAAAAAACTCTTAATAATACATAAATAGCATGAGAGAGATTTATCTTCATTGTTAGACACTTATTTTTACGGAGCCCTTTACAGGACATTGTGGTGGGAAAAATTCGGGGTGAGTGGAAAAAATTCTCAAATGTTTTGCTTTCTCTCGCAAAACTTTTGCGTTCCCTCAAGAAACTTTGCGTTTTGCTTTACACCTCGTATGTTCACAATGGAGCGGTTCATAGAGTTTTATTTTGAACTTGGACTCAAATAAATTAATAAGTCAGTGCTTAGTTCAAGGCACAGTTTTGGGACATAATAAAACGCTTAATGTGGCTTAATGTTTTAAAACGGTGACTTGGAGGACCAAATTCGATAATAATAAAAGCTGATAAAATTATTAGGCTAATATTAATAACCTTATTAATAATATTACTAAGCAGAATAGCCCAGAATATGAACGCAACGCCCTGCACGTAGCCCAAGCTTTTTCTCCCTCATAAAACGCTTAAGGTAGGCTATAATGAAAACGGTGATTTAAAAATACCAAATCCGTTGCATTCATATTCTGGGCTATTCTCCTTTATTAATAGTAATATTATTAATAATGTTATTAATATAAACCTAACAATTTTATTAGTATTTATTATTATCGAATTTGGTCCTAATGTCACTGTTTTAATACATTAAGCATTTTAGAATGTCCTAAAACCGTGCCTTGAACTAACCACTGACTGACTGTATTTCTTTATACTTGAGTCAAAGTTCAAAATAAAAACTATGAACCGCTCCATTGCAGAGGCGGACAAAGTACACAACTTCCTTACTTGAGTGAAAGTACAGATACTACTGGTCAAATACTACTCCACTACAAGTGAACGTTGTAAAGACAGATTTTTACTTAAGTGAAAGTACGGAAGTACATGTTTTTAAAAGTACTTAAGTATCAAAAGTAAAAAGTAAATGCATTGTTTTATTGTCACATTGTTGTATATTTACAATACCATATGCCACTAATGCAACCTACTGAATACACTGATTAGCTTGTATTATCTTTGGAATTAAGAGCTTTTATGTTACAAAACATACTGAAATGGAACAACTGAATGAAGATAATCATCTTTATTTTTTATCTAACACTCCTACAGCTACATTGAACTCATTTTAATACTTGTTTAAGAGTTACAAAGTTATTTTTCAAAGAGATATTGAAATCTATGATATGGTTCATTTTAGGCAAACATTGAATAGAAAACAAACCTTTAATCTCTTCAGAAAACTGGATCATACTCTCTCAGTATGTTCATGGGTGTGCAGGTTGCACCAAATAACCATCTTTTGAATTTTGCCATCAACTGATCAGTGTTCATAAAATGCTCAGAAATCAGTGAACTTCACAACATGTGGCTAGGTTGGGTATTGTTTGAATTTTATCCATTCTGGTTCTGCTTATTGATTTAAATTCTTATTGATTCCCAGTTTAGGTTCTAAAGTTTTCATTTAGCCTACTTTTTGATAATTTCTTTGCAAAAATATATGTATTTATGTGCAGTGTTTTGACAATAAAATAATGTTCAGATTTATATACTTCCTGACCAATTTTTAGCAGCAATTTACCAGTAGGCCTAATTTGTATATATGTGGTAAAGTGAGGGCAGTCATTTTTGACAGATATATTAGCCTATCATTGGTATTGCCATAGTTTAACTACAAAAATTAAACTGACTATAATGAAACTATGGTAAATTTGTGGTTACTGAAGTTACTACAAATAGCATAATTATGGTTACTATAGTGAGATAATAGTACATTTGTGGATACTGTGATTTTACTGCAAATACCATAGTTATGGTTACTATAGTAAAAACATGGTTAATTTTACAAATGCCTTTTTAGAGCGCTTTTAGCTTGCAGTAGCGCGGACGTTTACATTAGTTTAGCGGGAAGATCCCGAGGTTGCCAGATTTGCGTAAAAATATCAGCCAAATGTCCATTCAAAGCTAGGCGGAAAACTGCAGGCTTAGAAATACTGTAAGACTTGGCAACACAGGAAGGTACTGGCTGATCGCAGGCGGATTTTCACAGAAAAAAAGGGTTCAGTGAATCTGAAAATGCACACGCTGTAAAACTGCTACATATAACGACTTTCTACTTGGGGACCTTGATATAAATGTAGTTGAGTAAAAAGTACGATATTTGTCTTTCAAATGTAGTGAAGTTAAAGTCGCAAGTTTCCAGAAAAAATAATACTCGAGTAAAGTACAGATACTCAAAAAGTGTACTTAAGTACAATACTCAAGTAAATTTACTTCGTTACTGTCCACCTCTGCTCCATTGTGAACATACGAGCTGCATGAACCTTTCATTATAGCCTACCTTAAGCGTGTTCTATGGGGAAGAAAAGGCTTAACGTGCAGGGCGTTGCGTTCATATTCTGCTTTATTAATAGGAATATTATCAATAAGGTTATTAATGTTAGCCTAATAATTTTTATCAGGATTTATTATTATCGAATTTAGTCCTCCAATGTCACTGTTTTAAAACATTAAGCCACATTAAGCGTTTTAGAATGTCCCAAAACCGTGCTTCGACATAAGCACTGACTGTATTACTCAGAGTCTAAGTTCAAAATAAAACACTATGAACCGCTCCATTGTGAACACAAGAGCTGTAAACACTGCAATCTGCAAAGTAAACAGGAAGCGTTTGTCCGAACTCAAATGGTTTTGCGAGAGAACGCAAAACATTTGAAAAAAAAATTTTCCTCCCACCCTGAATTTTTCCCACCACAATGTCCTGTAAAGGGCTCTGTATATTTTCATATAATGCTATTTATTTCATAAGATGTGAATGATTTTTTTTTTAACTATATGGCTGCTCTTTAAGGCATCATTATTGTTCTGTATTCTTTCTGCATCGCTCTCTTAGGATCCCTTCTGCCTGTTCATTTTCTGTCTATATTTCCGTGTCCTCTCTCTTCCACTAATTTCTCTCCCTCAATTCTTTCGGTCTCAAGAACATAGCATCACATTTTATGCTTATTTTCATGACACTTCAGGACAAGTTTTCTGTAAAAACATCAGACAATAGTTTAATTAATGTAATTATTGCATTTAAGAACACTGAAAATGATCAAAAAAGAATAAAAAGGAGTTAAACAAATCTTATTGAATTATATAAAATGCTTTTTAAAGAGACCTTGTCCTCAATATTAATTAAATTCATTTTTATCTTGTGGGACAGTGAAAATGCCATGTTCACGACAACAACCCATACATGTATATATAAATTTGTTGAAAAAAAAAGACATTTTATATAGCAAATCACAATTGTAACCAGAAAAATCCCAAATGGATTTTTAACCCAAATCCAGCCCTAAATAGCTGGCATGGAAATACTGCTGAGTGTATGGGAGACATTCAGTGTAACAGGCTGATCTGGCCACAGAATCACCCTCAGCCTTTCACAAAATATCCTTTAGCACCTAATTGTGTAACGCGTTATATAAATAAAGGTGACTTGACTTGATTTGTCAGCTCAGACAAAGACAAACATTGTCCAAATGGAGCCACGAGCTAGCAGCTGGACTCAGCGTTGACTAGCCTCAGAGACTCGGGGAGTTCACACCTCGCTGAGGAACAGGAGGTGGTTTGGATGGACACAGCGTCTGCAGCAGGCAACACGTCTCTACCCTCTCTAACTCACATCTGCACTCAGTGGGGTGTGAGGGCCGTCTGTGTCTGGCCATATCTCAGCAGATCAAAGCACTTAAATATGACATGGTTTCCCCTTTAAAAACATGGTGTGTTTTGTTTTTTAATTGACACAGGAAGTGACATCATCTGGGCTCTTTTTACAGCATAATGGAAAGACAAGAAATCGATCCATTGTCTCAGTTTTCACACAAACTGTACAGTGCTGATCACATTCATTAAGCTACATCTCCATAATTATAAATAACTTCTTTCATTTATGAGAAATGCTAATTTATCCTTAACTATAAATCAAAATTTGCTTAAGTCATTTATTACTGAAAAAAAAAAAAATAGCAATGTTGTAAACTATTGAAAAATGTAATAAATATTGTGGTTTGTTTGAAAAGAATTGTGAACCAGATATAATATAAGAGGTAAACTACATGTTGACACTCAGTATTAACGTTTCTCAAACCTCCCATCACAGATCATTTGTTAAAATCCCCCCAAAAAGAACATGTTGTACCCATTTCATAATTGAACTGTTTATCTAAATGTGATGAAGTGCTTGAATCTTTCTAACATGAATGTTCTTCAGCATCGTGAATGAAGAATAAACACCAACCTGTTTGTTGTTCAGTATCTTCAGTGTGTTTGATTCTGCAGGGCTCTGGATCTCTCATCTTCTCTCTGTCCTCTTTAATAAACTCAGTCTTTGATCAGATTTCAGCTCTTCCTGATGCTCTGACGCTCGCCTTCACTTCTGAACTGATGGGAATCTTCCAGCATTTATTGTTGAACTGCAGTGGGAGGAGCTTCACTGATGATGAGTTCCAGTGTGGGAGGAGCTTCACTGATGATGAGTTCCAGTGTGGGAGGAGCTTCACTGATGATTAGTTCAGTGTGGGAGGAGCTTCACTGATGATGAGTTCCAGTGTGGGAGGAGCTTCACTGATGATGAGTTCCAGTGTGGGAGGAGCTTCACTGGTGATGAGTTCCAGTGTGGGAGGAGCTTCACTGATGATGAGTTCCAGTGTGAGCAGAGCTTCACTGGTGATGAGTTCCAGTGTGGGAGGAGCTTCACTGATGATGAGTTCCAGTGTGGGCGGAGCTTCACTGGTGATGAGTTCCAGTGTGGGAGGAGCTTCACTGATGATGAGTTCCAGTGTGGGAGCTTCACTGATGATGAGTTCCAGTGTGGAGGAGCTTCACTGATGATGAGTTCCAGTGTGGGAGGAGCTTCACTGATGATGAGTTCCAGTGTGGGAGGAGCTTCACTGATGATGAGTTCCAGTGTGGGAGGAGCTTCACTGATGATGAGTTCCAGTGTGGGAGGAGCTTCACTGATGATGAGTTCCAGTGTGGGAGGAGCTTCACTGATGATGAGTTCCAGTGTGGGAGGAGCTTCACTGATGATGAGTTCCAGTGTGGGCGGAGCTTCACTGATGATGAGTTCCAGTGTGGGAGGAGCTTCACTGATGATGAGTTCCAGTGTGGGAGGAGCTTCACTGATGATGAGTTCCAGTGTGGGAGGAGCTTCACTGATGATGAGTTCCAGTGTGGGAGGAGCTTCACTGATGATGAGTTCCAGTGTGGGCGGAGCTGATCTGCCAAAATCAAAAATCCATCACTGAGTTACTGAGTTAGTTTTAATAGTAATAGACAACAGAAAATAATAATGTAATCTATAATTCTTCCAAGTATAAATAATGGTAAGAAAACAATAGAAAGCATAAACTATGATATAAATGTACAGGCGAACTGCACAGTTTGCAGAGAAGCATTTCATTTCTATTATGAAGTAACTATTATATTTGTAGGCATTATTAGACAGATAAATACTTAGATTACAATTAATGTTACATTAATTGATTTACTGATAACAAATATTATTTTAAGTTTTAAGGTGAGACACTGCAGGTGAATAGGGTAAAAAAATTATCTAATAGTTATTGCCTTACGTAGTTGATTGATTACATTACATAATTGCAAACATTTTTTTGTATTAAAAGTTTTCTAAAATGTTAGGTTTAAATATGCAAATGAGTCATTATTTAATGAAATATGCACTAATTTGCATACATTTCTAATACAAAAATCTAAACACTGGATGAAGTCAGTTTCAAAATTCTTGTTTAATTTTTTTGACATATTACAGTCAAAAGTTTTTACAGAGGGGATTTTGGGTATCTCATTTTGTCCCTCCATAATTCAGAAAATACTTAGAACAGACAGAAAACACTATATTTTGACAATTTTGGGGGGATTAAAATGTTGTATATAATCAAGCAAATTAAATATGAACAAATCCCTCTGTAAAAACCTTCAGGATATAGGCAGGAATAAAAATGTAAAGTTTGGTGTGTGTGAGTGCTACTGAAGTGGAGATTTATGGCTCAGTGTAGGAGAAAAAACTCATTTTGAGAAAACGGCCTTTAAAAATATGTATTGTAATTGAAATCTATTGACACAAATAGATAAAGTGCTATAAAAGAAACACTTCACAGTGTCTTTTGGATGTTTTCATTCTACTAGTCTGAAAAAACACTTTATGAAAAACCAAAAAGCCCAAAATCTCATAATTGACAGGTGCATGAAAAAAACAGTGTTTTTGCCTGCAGTGTCTCCCCTTAAAAGTGTGAAATTGTTTTTTAAAAATGGAACAAATAATTACACAATAATTTGAATCATAACCCTAACCCTTAAGTAGTAAATAAGATAAACATTTATTCCAGCAGAATAGTTAAAAACGTGATTACTAAGGCACACCAACATATTCAGAAGTGTTCTTCAGAAATAAATAAAATAATCAAATGTATAATAATAATAATAATAATAATAATGTGTTTTGTTGCAAGTTCACATACTCCATCTCATGTTTTCTCGTGGTTTATTGTTGAGCTGTCAGGTTGTCATGTGTTGAAATAATCAGTTCCAAGCCTTTGACACATTTCTTTTTATTTGTTTTAATTTTCTTTTATTATTTTTGGGTGTTATTTTGCCTCACTGAAGGTGGCAACCATAATGTTGATGCCAAAGGAGCTTGAAGTGGCAATTTACAGGAGATCTGAAGACATCAGCATAATAACTGAGGTGAGAACAGGAGCTATTGTCATGAAATAAAGAGTGTTTTCAGCAGCTGTTAATATTGATGAGCCTCAGACGATCAACACTCATTCAACAAGACATTCAGGATCATCAGCAGATCATCTCACTTTATTCTGAGTGTTTGCTCTTAGAAACACATTATTTGAGTCGGGATATATGCTAAAAGCCTAGATATGGTCTGTATGTGATTTTCTGGAGATGAATATGTGTGCATCTGAAATGCTAATTTGTGCAGCGATATAAAAGGCTATAAATAGCATATTTTAACAACAGTAAAAGACCAAATTCATTCGCAAAAGGAAGTTATTACAAACACTCGATGGTGGTTTGAAGTGAGTTCTGAGTAAAAGTGTACTATTAATCTCATAAATTGTCTTATGTAGCATGATGCTAATATTAGCTCTAATGCAGCTGCAGAACAGGTGCAATTCTTCTTCATAATGCATTTTGTCATAATACTTCATGTAAGGTAGTTTTGTTGTATTTATTTAGAAACACTTTTGATAATAGTTGGGTAGATGTATGCTGGGATTGAAGCGATGTGGCTTGGTAAATGTTTTATTGCCAGTTTAAAGGTTGATTTATGGCTGAATAAAAACAAAAGAATAATGATAAAGAATAATAAGGATTATGTCTCATACCTGGCGGAAGTGTGAAAGGTTCTGTTTCCTTAAACTAGTTTCATGCATTTCTTTATTTCAACACATTTACAGGTAAATCCTAGTATTTTAAATTTGTGATTAATCACAGTCCATGACTGTGATTAACACAATTAAATTTTTAATCGATTGACAGCACTAATATATATATATATATATATATATATATATATATATATATATATATATACACAGTGAGGAAAATAAGTATTTGAACACCCTGCTATTTTGCAAGTCATGGAGATTTAGAAATCATGGAGGGTCTGAAATTGTCATCGTAGGTGCATGTCCACTGTGAGAGACATAATCTAAAAACAAAAATCCAGAAATCACAATGTATGATTTTTAACTATTTATTTGTATGATACAGCTGCAAATAAGTATTTGAACACCTGTCTATCAGCTAGAGTAGAATATGTAGTATTTTCCATTGCAAAATAGCAGGGTGTTCAAATACTTATTTTCCTCACTATATATATATATGTATATGATTTACACTACCAGTCGAAGGTTTTTGAACAGTAAGATTTTTTTTTTTTTTTTAAGTCTCTTCTGCTCATCAAGCCTGCATTTATTTGATCCTAAATACAGCAAAAACAGTAATATTGTGCCGCCCACAGCAATCACCAGATCACAGTCACCTGAGTTCTAATCACCCGCACCTGTCAACCTTCATCAGCACTTCCATAAATACCCACTCTCTCTGACATTCATCGCCTGGTCTATGCTTCACATGCTGAATAGTAACCTGACTCTATAGTCACCTACCTGTATCTACTTACCTGTTGATTCGCTGAGTTTCTCCCCAGTTCCATCAACTTCTCTCCAAGACGAACTTCCAAGTATCCTGGTTCCAGATCTCCAACTATCCTGTATACAGAGAACGCTGTTATCTCCCAGTCAAGGCCTTTGGACATTATCTCACATCAAGATACTCACCCACGTCATTCTCTGCACACTCCAGTCATCAAACCATTCAATAAACTTCACTGTCATTCACTCACCTGTGGTTTCCATCTTTGTCTGTGACAGAAATATGTTTACTATATCAAATTATTGTTTGCTATTTGAATATATTTTAAAGGAGACCTATTATGCCCCTTTTTACAAGATGTAAAATAAGTCTCTGATGTCCCCAGAGCGTATATGTGAAATTTTAGCTCAAAATACCCCAGGGATAAATAGCTTGTTTAAATTGCCACTTTTAGGGTAGGAGCCAAAACTCACTGATTCAGAGAATGTTGCTTTAAATGCAACATTGCAAATGGAGAAGAGGGCGGAGCTTCAAGAGCTCAAGCAGTGCTAGCCTTTACAAATAGACATTCCACTATTAGTACAAGCCTGTTATCTTTACAGAAAACATACTCTGTTTCAAAGTCAGTCATCTGATTATACCGTGCATAATAAATTCGCGTTTATGAATTACACAGGATAAAAATAACAACATAGTTGGTCTCATGCTATCACAAACTTTATAAGTCCCACTTCTGATTATGAGCTCGACGACTTCAAGCGATCGACTTCAGCTTTCATACGCAACTTTTAACTACCACATTCCTATTCACGATTATTCTGGTAGCACTTGAAGGCAGCATCAGTGAAAACAGACAGAGACAATGATAGCTTTAGCAATTAGCCTTACAGAGTGCCAAGAACCTCTTTCAGAAGACAATTTGGAAAACAAATACGTGATACTTACTTTGTCTGGAGCTCACATTCATGCATGAAGCGTTGATATTAATTGATTCCTAAGTTAAACATTTAGGGGACGTTACCGATTTTTTTCCGGGATATTTCCGTCCAAAATGAAATGTAACCACAGTGTCCTCGGCTCAGATGAGGGAGATTATGGCGACTCCTATGTTCATCAGTGCATCTCAAAACACAACACTTGAAAAGCCTCTTTGGTGCTGACATTGTCTCCAGTAATGGCAGACCACAGCTTCTCACTCAGGGCTTTTTTTAATTTCTTTTATTAATTTTTTTATTAGAACTACAACAAAGAAATATATACAATTATATCAAGAAATCCAAATAAAAAAATAAAATAAAATAAAAAATAAACATGGGTTTACAGCCTACATTACAGATATAAATATACAAATATACAGTTTTACAAGAATACAAAGAAAAGAGCAACTAAATGTCAATAATCCAAAAGACAGCATATATGAGATCACTTTTCAATTAATTTCAGCTCTTCAGCAAATAGAATTGTATCTTTACATGGTTTACTATCAATAAACTGAAGAGAATCATATTGTATATGAATGTGCATCAACCATAAAAACCTTCAAACAAGGTTTAGAATGATTTATTTTACTTTTACGGATATGAAACTTACCAAATAAAATCATAAGATTCAGCATAAAGTTAACAGATATACTTTTTGATTCTAAATAAAATAAAACATCTTTTGAAGTCAAATCACAACTATAACCAGTTTTCTCTTGGACATACAAGGATGAGTCTCCCCAGAACCTTTGGTAACATTGATAAAAAAAAATGTACCAATTTTTCTGGCTTATCTGAACAAAATGAGCATTTTCCATCAATATCCATAAATTTTGACAGAGTGTAATTCCGAAGTCTGTTAGAAATCCCTAAGTTTGTTAGAAACACAGAATCAATGAGGGAGCAACCAAGCTTTTTTCCACATAATATCTGTGAAGAAAACATTCCAGAAAAATGTCCCTCTAGGCTTTAGGGATCTATTTCTATAAAGTATTTGTCTAATAATTTTATTTGTACACTTTTTACTGTTAATGTCAACCCCATTTAAACAAAGTCTTCAATCGACAGATATTATATGACAACATATGACTTCTCATCAACATCAGCAGACCTGTGGGGAAGTTATATTCTTTATTCTGTTAACATTTGGCTGAGCTGGTTAACAAAGATGAATAAACACAGTAACAAATGTATTGGTAATATTAGTCCATGCATTAACTAACGTTAACTAAAGGAAGTTTATTAAAAAGCATTACCTCAGTGTGAAACATGGGGCTTCGCTGATGATTTCATAATCAAGCGTCTCTGTCGGTTCCCGCGCATCGAGGACCGCAGAAATGTGCGCAGCTGCAATTATGCAGTTTGTTGTGGCGACCAGGATCTAGCACAACGTTTATGTGTTTCTTTCCACAAAGGACGCATCTGTTTAGCGGATCAAACACTGTCCCTATGCTAATATGATGCTTCAAACACACTTGGTTCAGAAGTTTCCGATCGATAAATCCAGCGCCCTCAGGTGGTCTGTCGGGTTTCATTTGTAGACGGTCCGGATTTATTGCTAAGACTTTTACTTTTTAAAAGAATTGATCTGATTTATGTTCAAATAAATAATAAAAATATAAATAATAAAAAATAAGCCTCCTCTGCTGTCTTTCTGCAGACGTCAGATCCTCATTCAGACGAACACCTCTTTTCTTAAGTGCAGGATGCTCCCGTGCAGCTCTCCAAACTTTCTCTCTGTAAACTCAGAGCGTGAACTGAATGATAACCAGCCTCGGGCGATTACTCCCTGTTCTGAATCCGATTAGACCAGTAGCATCGCGTTCAAAAATAACCAAAGAGTTTCGATATTTGTCCTATTTAAAACTTGACTCTTCTGTAGTTATATCGTGTACTAAGACCGGCGGAAAATGAAAAGTTGCGATTTTCTAGGCTGATATGATTAAGAACTATACTCTCATTCCGGCGTAATAGTCAAGGAACTTTGCTGCGGCAGCAGGCGCAGTGATATTACGCAGCGCCTGAAAGTAGTCCCCAGCTATATTATAACTAGGTACCTAGCTGGGGACTACTTTCAGGCGCTGCGTAATATCACTGCGCCTGCTGCGGCCATGTTACGGCAGCAAAGTTCCTTGAGTACTAGAGTATAGTTCTTAATCATATCAGCCTAGAAAATCGCAAATTTTCATTTTCCGCTACTACCTGTTGGAGTATTTGGTGACGAATCATGGTCTCCAGATGACGTATCAAAAAGCGAAGAGAGTAACTTTCTTCTGTCTTTATTCTTTGGTGTTTTGCAAGTTTCGCACGTGCATTGGTCTGTACAGTCTAGTTTATCGTATAAATCAGTCTATTAATCGTAACACTAGCTCATTCGCTCTTTAGAGGGAGTTCACACTCCCTACCTTAATATTAGAGGTTAGTTTGACCAGATGATGAACTCCTCAAAGCGCCCCAGAGCTCAAATCAACACAGCCGTTCAGTTCCTCCTTCTCACTCGGGGCTGTGTTTATGCTAATAGAGCAGAGAGCGTCACGAATGAGCAGGACTTTCCCCCTCGGTGACGTGAACAGAGCGGGAATCTGAAAATGTGCATGATTTATTGGTTTATTAAAAAATAAGTTGGTGGATTTTTAACATTATAAGCTGCACACACTGCAGCCACACAACTGTGTTCAAACACCTTAGAAAAGTGATTTTTGCATAATAGGTCCCCTTTAAAATGTCATTTATTCCTGTGATTTCAAAGCTGAATTTTCAGCATCATTACTCCGGTCACATCATCCTCAGAAATCATTCAAATACTCTGATTTGCTGCTCAAAAAACATTTATTATTATTATGTTGAAGACAGCTGAGTATAATTTTTTTCAGGTTTCTTTGATGAATAGAAAGTTCAGAAGAACAGCATTTATCTGAAATATAAATATTTTGTAACATTTATCATCAATTTTTATCAGTTTAAAGCATTCTTGCTAAATAAAAGTATTAATTTCTATTAATCCCCCACCCACCCACCCAAAAAAAGACAAAAAACAAAAAAAACAATACTGACTTCAAGCTTTTGAATGTGTATAATGTTACAAAAGCTTTTTATTTCAGATAAACGTTGACCTTTGGATCAAAGAATCCAAAATATATATATATTTTTTAAAATATTAATAATAGTAATATAGTAAATATGTACAAATGTTTCTTGAACAGCAAATCAGCATATCAGAATGATTTCTGAAGATCATGTGACACAGAAGACTGGAGTAATGATGCTGAAAATACAGTTTTGCCGGCAGCCATATCACCCTGTAGCCTGAGACCGGTCACCCGCTGAGCTGGTCAGTACCTGGACGGGAGACTCCTGGGAAAACTAGGTTTTTGCTGGAAGAGGTGTTAGTGAGAAATGCAGAATTGGTGAGCAAAAGAGACTTCTTTAAAAAACACTCAAAATCTTAGGCTACTGTTCAAAAACTCTTGACTGCTAGTGTAGATATGTATCATTGCATCTAGTTGTTTTGGATAAGAAAAAAGTCTAGATTCATTCGCATTGGCCCATGGAAACCTCTATGAACACACTTGACTTGACAAGAAACGTTAATTTACATTTTATTAAGAAGTGTTTGTGTATTCTGCAGTAATGGCGCGCGCACACTTTAGGATAGATTAGAGGCCTGCCTCCGTTCTGAGTCCCTGTCGAGCACTTTACCGATTCAACTAAGCTTATTTTTGTAAACGAAAACTGAAACTAAGACTAAAACTATTGGTCAAAAAACATTTTCGTAAACTGAAATATAATTAAAATTTCTAAATAAATGAAAAACTAAAAATAAATGAAGCTAACAACAGTAACTGAAAAACTAACGAAAAAAAAATAATTAGCAAAAATAAATAATCGTGTTCGTGATCTAATAAGCTCTCATTCTGCGCCAGAAAATCAGACCTGTGGTTGTTTAGGGAAATAGATGGGCGCTTCATGTGAGCTGCGTCCTATAATCACAGAGAATGCGTTTTTATATTTAAAATCAAGACGAGGGCTATGAAATAGGAAATAACTATAGAATATGAAATGGGAAATAATAATAATGCACACCTTACAGCGCACGAACGTTTAAAAGCGTGCTTGACGTGCGAGAACAACATGAGAGTGAGTTAACAGACACAGAATTAAAAGTTTTGACTTTAGTGAAGAGTCATTCTGTCACGCGTTGCGATTACTATGGTAAGGTCCGCCTCGAGTCCATGACACGAGCACCGACTTGACTGAATAAAACGCACCCAAAATGAGAGAAAGCGATAGCCGCGCTGTGTTTTCACCGCTGGCCGTGTTGTGTAAAAGAGGCTTTACTGGGATTGATCGTGTTGCTCATCTGAAGCGCATGAGCGCTGGGGCTCGTCAAAGTAAAGCACAAACATCATTTAAATCACCATATCGCATTTATTTTTGAGTAGTATGAGGTTTCAAAGCATTTTAGATTGTTTCTTCTTATTGTGTACGTTCATAGAGGGAGACAGGACATACAGTAGTGCGCACCGGTGGCTCGTATGTGCAACAAATCCAACAAATGAATGCATTGAAAACACAGATGGACAAAAATAAAGTTTACAGAGTTTCAATGACGATTGCAAAGAACAAGCCTGTGTCCCAATGTGCACACTGTCCATGCTAAAGTCTATGTGATTAGTTGTTTTTAATACTATTTAGGGTAGATAGGGTGGATAGTATGCACATTGGGACACAGGGCATGCTTCCTCAGATCCAGCACTGGAGGGTCATTGATCTGCAGAATTTAGCTCAAACCCTGATAAAACCTCAACTGCCTGATGCTGTCTAGTAACTCTGAAAACCTTGATTAGCTTGTTGTTTGTAAACTATTGACATATCTTTAATATGAATGAATATGAACATGAATATGAATTAATAGCCTAAATTGTATGCGTTGCATATTTTTGGTTTTTGTTGAATTGTAAAGAATTATTTTATTGTAATTATTAAGAGGTTTGCACAAGAGTTAACTGTAAACTGCAAACATTCAACTTTTCTAAAATGAAACGTCTTGGTTTGGTCTAGAACTGGAAGTGTTCATTAACTCTGTTAAACTATAATTACTAAAACTAAAACTGAAACTAAAATATATCAAAACTAAATAGAAATGTGTTCACAAAATAAAAACTAAACAAAAACTAACAAAACCATTAATGAAACTAACTAAAACTAAACTGAAATTATAGGAAATTTGAAAACGATATTAAAATAAAAACTAATTCAAAAATTCAACTATAATATCCTTGGTGTGTGTGTGTGTGTGTGTGTGGTCTGTGTACGGTGCGTTCATTCGTTTTTTGATTAAATATTGAAAATAGAAACATGAGAAAACGGCACCATTTTCATTTTTCGTTTTGTCAAAAAAAATGAAAAAACAAGAAATCGCCTTGATTTGCCGTTTTTACATTCAGGGTTAGAAAATGAATAAACAGCTCGAATGTTCGATTTCCACGTGTGGGAGGGAATGAAACGCCCCATTTCACTGATTGGTCAAGCAAAAATGAAGCGGTGCCGTCATCATGTCGTCTTCAGTACTGTGTAACAGAAGACGAGTCCTCCGCTGTTAAAGCGTTTATTGCAACTCCTGCATGTCATCTCTCTCTCATCAAACAACCAGACTAACAAATGAACGGGGTTTACTTCTGTGTAGGCATAAACTCTATATGGCAATTATTAGGTGCTTATTGCAGAAATATGTATGTAGCTCGGATCTGCAGCCACATTACCCTTTTAGTCTATTTCTTTGGCGCACCGCACATTTTATTTAGCTGTCCAGTTATCAAAATCTGTGTGGCAAGGCTGCGTGACGCACTGGACAACATAGGGCGAATGCATTTACATTATAGTGAAGCGCAGAGCAGTATTGATTTTAGTATATCCAGCAGTCATAACTTTTATTTTAGACAGTACAGTTTCATTAATAATGAGTATAAATTGATTTAATTTTAGACACAAAACAGTCTGTATTTGACTTAAAACAGAGTCTTTGAATGAATCATTTGAGTCAGTGGTTCAGTGACCCATTTACTTTGCTCCTGAACAAATCAGCATTTTGAACGAATCGGTTGAATTAATGACTCTATGACTCATTCATCAACACAATGACTTGCCGCCACCTACTGGCGATCTAACCTTCATAATTCAAGTAGCCTATCCAGTTGTTTCATTTTGTCACTCATTTCATATTTCTGTAGGCTACTCAAAATGTTTTTGTTTAAAACATTAATTTCATTCCATAATGAAATTGTTGTGTTAATGCATTTACTACTGTCTGAGCAGCACTAATTCTGTAAATACATTAACTTAAGATGCAGCTTCTGTGCCACAGTGCAAAGATGGCTTTGCCTGGTACTGATTTAATTGGTAACACCTATAATGTCATATTTTTCAAATATTGACTAAATTCAGAATTTAATATTAAAGGTGACAGACATATTTTATAAAGTTAGAAAAATGCCCTTTTCTATAAAAATAGCATGCATTATATACATGTGTAACATGCTGTCAGATAATGACAGTATCATATAAACTTCTCAATGAAAAAAAACTCACGCTAAAATCAATACTGGTCTGCACTTCACTATAATGTAAATGTTCACTATAATGTAAATGTCACGCAGCTTTGCCACACAGATTTTGATAACTGGACAGCTAAATAAAATGGGCTGTGAGCCAAAGAAATAGACTAAAAGGGTAACGTGGCGGCAGATCTGAGATACATACATATTTCTGCAATAAGCACCTAATATTTGCCGTATAGAATCTATGCCTGCACAGGAGTAAAGCCCTTGTCTAGGCGCTGCCCCAGTATGGTTTGTGTCAAGCCACTTGTTAGTCTGGTTGTTTGATGAGAGGGAGATGAACGCAGGAGTTGTCAATAAATGCTTTTATTCTGTTGCACAAAACTGAAGACGACATGATGATCCTTGCTTGACCAATCAGTGGAAAGGGGCATTTCATTTCCCACACGTGGAAATCGAACGTTCGAGCTGTTTATTCATTTTCTACCCCTGAATGTAAAAACGGCAAATCAAGGCGATTTCTTGTTTTTTCATTTTTTTTTTGAAAAAACGAAAATGGTGCCGTTTTCTCATGTTTCTTTTTTCAGTTTTAAATCAAAAAATGAATGAACGCAACGTACACGGACCGTGTGTGTGTGTATATATGTATGTATGTATATATAAATTTTATCTATATATCTAAATAAAAATAGACTATATTCAGTATATGATCCAAAGTAACTAGTAACTAACTACTTAAGTAGTTTTTTTATCCGATACTTTTTTACTCTTACTCAAGTAACTATTCAGACTATTACTTTTACTTTTACTTGAGTAAATATTTCTTCAAGTACTTTTACTTTTACTTCAGTACAGTTTTTGGGTACTCTACCCACCTCTGCAGTCAGTGACATACATGAATTGTAACTTACATTATTAGACGTGCACGAGTCCGTTATTATTAGTGTGCAAATAAACAAACCGTGTACGTGCGCTCTCTGATAGCTTTATGAGCACATTTCAGTATGATCGCATGTCTGGCAAGTCTTTTATAACGGACACTCGCTGAAGAAGCGTGTTTTTATAGGAGTTTGCCATGTACAGTGGTGTATTGGCATCAACATTCACTCTGACATGTTGAGCTGCCTTCAGATCACCACACAACAAATTCATGTTTTTATTTACTTTTTTAATTGTGTTTTGCTCTGTTTAATGATTCTGAATACAGATCTGTGTATACTTATATAACTTTAAGGCGACTGGGATAGTGGTCTGTTGGCGTCTCCGTGTGGTGCTGCTTGGTACTGCAGCTTGACTTGTAGTTATATATACATGTATAGAAAATGGTCTAAACAAGTGTAACATTTATTTTTCTCACAGAGTTTGCTGTTGCACTGTATACATCAATTTTGAATTATTATTATCATTTTTCTTGAAAAAAGCTTGCAGAAAATGAATTTTGAATTTGGTGAAATTTAAATTTTACATTTATTTAAAATGTTTCATGTCTTAATCATTTTATTTTTGTTATACTGGGATGAGGAGACCCCCCTCCCTCACAATGTAAAGCGCTTTGAGTGCCTAGAAAAGCGCTATATAAATGTAAGGAATTATATGCTGTCAATTATAGTTCTTAGAAACAAAATCAGAATCGACAAAAATCGGTATCGGCAGGTCACACTTCCAAAAAAATCGGAATCGGCCAAGAAAACTGCAATCAGTGCATCTCTAACATTTATATTTGTATAATGGTTACATACATTTATGTTAAAAACAAATCTGTTTCAAATAAATGCTGTTCTTTAGAACTTATCAAAGCAGCCTAAAACAATGTATTGCTGTTTCCACAAAAATATTAAGCAGCAAAAATAATATTCTCAGCATCAAAAACTAAAACCACCATTATTACAGTTTTTCTCAATTGTTTACACACATTTTCTGGGCAAAACCCCTCAATTCTCCTGCAAAATGAAACTGTTATTTCTTCTCAAAATGGGATTTTGTTTTCAAATGACACACACAAACCATCATATGTATAGACATTTATAAGAACCAGCTGAACACTGACGTGCTCAATGTAAAACACTTCTTCTCCATTCATCATAATGACTTACGCCTTTTTTTGGTTCAGTGTTACACTTACTACAGACAGTACAAACATAAGTGTGTTGTAAAATATTTGAGAATATTGTTTTTATACTCAGAACACGGTAAAATTTTATTTTATTTTTCCTGCAAAAACAATGTACACAGTGTACATCCCATTCCCAACCAACACAAAGTTGCACATACACTACATACAAAACAACAGAAGAATTTACTGTATACAGTGTTGAGAGTATGCATCAATTGTGGGACTCACTTGCACATAGTTATATCGCAATTCTTTGACTCTTTCTGAATTGCGTTCAAATGGCACCCTGTAGACCTGCTTCATCCGGAGATGATTTCTGCGCAAGACACGGTCCAGTGTTGATAAGCTTACCCTATCAATATTTTGAAACATGTCATTGTTTTCTATTATTTTTCTTTGTATTTGCCGTAATGTTATGGCGTTGTTTTCTAGGACCATGTTCATGATTTCAGTTTCCTGTTCAGGAGACAGAACACGTTCCCGACCACCTTGTGTTGGTCATCTTTCAGTTCTGCCAAACAAATAGTAAAATACTGTAAATACAAAGTACTGTAGGTATACATTTCCTAAATACTTGAAACATACTTTACAGTATTTGTACAGTCCTACAGAACAGTCCACAGGCAATACTGTACTACTGTACTCATTGAGTACTGTATTGATATGCAGTACTGCAATTTTCTAGTGAGAGTAGATTTCTTACCTATTCTCATTTCGGAAAGTCCGTATGATGGATGCTACAGTGTACCTGCTCAAATGTGGCTGTACTCTTTGCCCAGCCTCCCTCATTGTTAGACCATGGTTGACCACATGATCAACCAAAGTGGCTCGGATCTCATCAGAGATTACGGTCCTTGGCCGTCCTCGTCCTCGTCCTCCTCCTCCTCCTCCTCCTCCTCCTCCTCCTCCTCCTCCTCCTCCTCCTCCTCCTCCTCCTCCTCCTCCTCCTCCTCCTCCTCCTCTTACTCTCACTCCTCTGGCTCTGCCTCTGTTTCCAATGTTGGCATCCATTGCTCCAAAACAGAAGAGCTCACCTGTTGCCCTTTTATGCTAAAGCTCTGATTGCTAATTGTAAAACTGTGTGACGGGTGTCTGCCCTTGTGATGAGTCAGTGTGCATATTTGAATGGCAGTGTGTTCCTTGTGGAAACAAGATATTTTCTGCATGAAAATTGTGCCAAAAGCAGAGAATTGTGTGTAGTGTTTTGAAAAAAGTGTGTTTTAGAACTGCAATTTGAGTGTAAAGCAGGAACTGTGCTTGTAGTTTAGCAGAATTGGTTCAGGGGGTTGGTGAATGAGTTACATGTTGTGGTCATTGTGTCTCAAGTACCAGAATTTGTGTGTAAACAATTGAGAAAAACTGTAAAAACTGAGCAGCTGAAAATTCAGCTTTGAAATCACAGGAATAAATTACCTTTTAAATAAAAATAGAAAACAGTGATTTTAAATTGCAATAATATTTCACAATATTACTGTCAGGTGTGTCTTGTTCCCCATGCCCATATTTGGTCCTTCCTGTTCCTGTCTTTATTATTATTTATTTTGTCTCCCTCTTTGTTTAATTACTCCCCACCTGTTTCTGTTCTTCCTCATTGGATTTCCCAGCGTTCTTAAGCCCTGTGTTTCCCAGGCTCCGATGTCCGGTATTGTTTGTCTTTCCCCCGTGCTCCATGTTTCCCTGTGTTTGTGCTTCATTAAAAGAAGGTTTGATTGTGCTCCTCGACTCCTGCATTCTCCTTGCTCCGTGTAGATTGTGACAATTACTTTTCTTACTGTATTTTTGATCAAATAAATGCAGCATTAGAGACTTCTTTCAAAACCATTTTAAAAGCTTATTTATTCATAACTTTTGGCCGGCAGTGTATTTTCACTTAGAAATTGGTAGTAAATTTCACAAATAGATTGCAATGAAGTAGCAAGTAAAACACTCGCTCGTGTACGTCTCACTCATGCTCACAGGAAAAGCAAAGTCCACTCAAATAACGTGCCGATAGGAAATTTCTGTGTAGTATGTTCCTGTTTGCAGTAGCGCTACTGTGCTGTAACATGCTGTAGTACAGCTGTACTGGGCAACGGTGTTGGGGGTAATGCATTACAAGTAGCGCGAGTTATGTAATCAGATTACTTTTTTCATGTAACTATTAAGTAACGCATTACTTTTTCATTTACAAGAAAATATTACTTTTTGAAAGTATCGCCAGTTACTTTTTTCCCATTTATTGATTGACAGCTCTTCTGTCCCCATGTTGACAGTAATCAAGTGTATGATGTCACAAATATCCTTTATGTATCTAATCCCATTTTATTAACCAATGTCTTTGCTGCTGACCTTCGATGCTCCAATTCAACCATACTAATAAGCAAAAATTACTCTAGATAAACATTTGTAATCTGACGTGTTGAACTTCTTCTGTGTTCTGTTGTATAGGCATGAATTAGTAATTCATAAAAAGTCTAATAGACATGTGTAGAAAATGTGCTTGACAGTTTTTGACAACTAGATCTACCATTTTGCAGTTTCTGTAATGACTTATACGATGAACTAATGACTTGATGTTTTGAGGGGTAAGACTATAGCACAGAGAACTGTATCATACAATTTGAGCAACATGACAATAGCAACTGATAATATAGGAAAACGCAGATAAATGTACATAATCAATTGCATGAATTTACCAAAGCATTCACAGCTTGTTCGAAATAATGAGAAACTGGTTTTATGATGTGCACAAGTGACTAGATGATGTGGAGGTTGAACAAGTAGTTTGAGTTTTAAGTTCATTTCTGATCTGAAAAATGCACCAAAGCCACTGAGAAAAACTGTGAGCTGACTTTGGCTCTTTTATCTCTGATCTCTGAGGTTCTGATTGGTGTGTGATAAATTTTAAATCCTAGTGTTTCCACTTTGGTAAATGTGTGCTAATTGAGCTCAAACTGTGCAGACTTGAGTGAACAATATTGAATGCTAGTGCTTTCTAAATGACCATATGGTGTAAGCGCTGAGAAATGTAGGGATTTGTGTGCAGAGTTTTACAGTAACAGTTCACCAAATCTGACTCGTGTGTCAAAGCAGAGGAATGGTGTTTATAGTTTAGGGAAATAGGTGTACTTTTTCAAAAATGGCGTTATGGTTTTGAAATTTTAGTTCAAAAGCCTGGTGATAGTGTTTTAGCAATCGAGAAAAACTGTAAAAGTAACTTTCCCCAACACTGCTGGGCAACACTGGTAAAATGACGCTACCCTCTCCTCCACTGATCTGCTCCCGCTATGCTCTGCTCACATGATCTGATAATAATAGCTTTGTAGGACTATACATTATTTGGAAAAAGTGATATCTTATTCTGTTGCATAGAGCTAAACAAAAACTTTTTTTTTTTAATTCAAAAAAGCGCCTAGCAACAAATCTTTTTAGGGTTTGCCCAAACCTTATTTAGTTTCTGAGACTCGCCGGTACTGGCACACAAGCGTGAGGTCTCTCTTTCCTTTTTCTTTCATTAATAAATGTACATTTTGCATGTTCAGAAGAAGTGAGCTGCCCTGTCTTGTGAAAATGTAAATATGCTCGTGTGAGTAAATTGTTAAAGAAAGAGAAAAAAGTGCAAAGAAAGAGAAGTGATGGGAACCTTGGTACTTCTATGTTCTTTTTTCACGTGTCTAGTAGACATGAACAAGTTCTTTGAAAAGAGTCTATGACCTTTGAAACATGTCTAGTCTTCATGCTCTATGTTGACTATGGTTTCACTAATAATAAACATCCATTTGCATAAAGCATCCATATTTGTCCATGCCCGTGTTGATTAGGGTATTAAAAATGTGAAAAACATTAATTTAGGATACGTTTAGAAAGGATAAAAATGTGTGATTAAGTTGCGATTAATCACGAGTTAACCCATGACAATCATGCGATTAATCGTGATTCAATATTTTACTCGATTGACAGCCCTAATATATATATATATAAATATATATGTAATGATAAATGTATTCGTACCAAACAAATCATTCAGTTTTTTTTCCAGGAAACTCAGACAATAAATGCCGTTTTGACGCTCTTTGATGTGGCGAGACTGATCGCCGTGTAATAGTAATGCCTCAGTTGTAATGGTGGCGTGGAGCGCGATCATTCTTTCCCCTTTACTACTAGTTTTAACGTGAAATAAAGATGAATGAATAATCTCATGTAATTGCTCAACCAGTGTTACAACCGCGCAAAGACGTCAGTAAACAAAACAGCTTGTAAACAAAATGTCACGTAGCATTTCATTTACCTCAGGCAAGTCATCAGTGTCCACATCTCAGTATTTGCTAGAGAAATTAAGTCTAGAGAAGAGCATTTCGAGAAATATGGATTATATCATATTTTACTTTACCTGTTAGTGATGTCTTGATTATTTAATGTTTAAATAAATCTTTAATGAAACAAGTTATGACAGCCACTGTGTAAATGATTATATTTCAACAACAAATAGAAATTGTATAATTTAGAAGTTAGTTTAAAAATTGCATTATGTGCAATTTACACATTTGCATACAAATTTTTTATTTGAGTGTTGGTTATAATTAAAAATAAATAGTAATTGAATGTTGGGCTCTGTTGTTAATTGTAACCTTATAGTAATGTAAAAGGGCTCCCTGTAGTTTAGAGCAGAAGTTACAACATACAGTGTATATATAATCTTACTATTTCTTCAGCCATAGAGTGAATGTATTGTGTTTGTTCATCTAGGCTCTGGTAAAGTGATATTCAGAAGTGAGAGCAGCTACTTGAAAGCTGTGACTGCAGTGTTTGTGCTGATAAAAACCTCCACTTTAATGAAGAAGGTACAGAAGAGCAGGACTCAAATATGCCATATGCTGTGAAATCAGCCCTGTGTATCTCATTCACTCTCTTTCTGTTTCCTCCGTAGATCCAGATTGATCCATATCTGCATTACTCCGCGTGCCAAATATGTAACAATCTGCCTGGGCTGTACTTCTGTAGGTCTCAGGTAGGAATCAGACGCTGTACAGCATCAAATCAAGCATTACAGCTCAGTTCACTTCGTTTCAGTTTGATTCTTTGATCTCTTTTCACAACGTGTAATTTGGCAAGTGACAACAACAAATTTGCATCATTAATGCGATGGTAAGCAAAAATCATTATCTATCTGTCTGTCTGTCTATCTGTCTATCTATCTATCTATTAGGGATGCAGCGATTAACCGGTTTCGTGATTAACTGCGGTTTAAAACATCACGGTTAATTAATCGTAAAGGTTCCGCTAAACCGAGTGTTTCTGTTACACGGAACGAAACTGTTGCAGCTTGTGCAAAACAAAAACAAAGTTAGACTAGCGGTGCACCAGCTTAAAATGATGCGCTTATCAGAGACACGGAGGCTGCTACACGCATTAGATTAACTCTGACAGAGGGACCAAACAGCAAAGCTTTATTTCCACCAGAGAAATGACTGAAGTCCATAGTGTGGGACCATGTTAGGAACACCAAGAATGACCAGGGTGTCATTTAAAAAACTGCTGCTAAAGAGCGAATACATAAGGGATAATGCACGGCTAGCTGTACATTGAACAATTTTAATGCACGATGTGAAGGCAAGAACCACCTGACACGAAGCTACAGCTCGTTAGCTCAGCATTCTGCCGCTTCAGATCAGAAAGAGATGAAATAGTGCGGTAAGATCACATTTATTTGAATTAATTAATTACAACATTTAGCTACTTGAATTAAGTATTCAATCGAGAGGGAGAGGGAGAGAGGTGACAGTTGCCTGGATTAATTAGCCTACCTGCGTCTGTGTCTCTCCAGTAGGCTATTTAATCTATTTTATTAATAAAAGTCGTGGGGCAGCGTTCTCAAGGAGTTTGTGTCCTCCTGAATGTTTGTATACATGCGCAGCGCGATCTCCGATCTCACAAACAAAAATAATAGACATAATTTTCTCAGGCCACGTGTAAAATCATATGAATTATTATAAAGATTATTCAAATGAAGACGTAGGCCTATGGATGACAGTTGATTACAATAATATTTCAGTTTATTTCCATCATTAGTACAGTTTCCCCTGTGAGATGAATGAAGATAATATTAGTTGTATATTAATAATACTTCATTAACTTTGTTATTTACTATTCCTGTTGTAGTATTATTCATAAGTAAAAAATATTTTTTTTTTTTTTTCACCATGTTTCCAAATTCTCTACCCAGGACTTTTGTGATCTATTTCCATTTGCTATTTTCAAAAGAGAAATACTGTCATGGATGTTTACAGAGCAGAGGTCACATTTTTTAATTCCAATGGGAGATAATAATGTTTAAAAGAATGTTTATTATTATTTTGTGCGGTATTGTTGGTTACTGTGTTATTTCTGTTTCAAAAGCTAGCAATAAATAACACATCTAAAGAGTGTTCATGTGATTTTATACATTAGTAATATTGTGAAATGAATAAATGCATAATAACTGTAAAACCGTGATTATGCCTCAGACAACATTATAAACGCAACACTTTTGTTTTTGCCCCCATTTTTCATGAGCTGAACTCAAAGATCTAAGACTTTTTCTATGTACACAAAAGGCCTATTTCTCTCAAATATTGTTCACAAATCTGTCTAAATCTGTGTTAGTGAGCACTTCTTTGCCGAGATACTCCATCCACCTCACAGGTGTGGCATATCAAGATGCTGATTAGACAGCATGATTATTGCACAGGTGTACCTTAGGCTGGCCACAATAAAAGGCCACTCTAAAATGTGCAGTTTTATCACACAGCACAATGCCACAGATGTCGCAAGTGTGAGAGAGCGTGCAATTGGCATCTCCAAAGGAGTTTCAGAGAATTTGGCAGTACATCCAACCGGCCTCACAACCGCAGACCACGTGTAACCACACCAGCCCAGGACCTCCACATCCAGCATCTTCACCTCCAAGATCGTCTGAGACCAGCCGCCCGGACAGCTGCTACAACAATCCATGACACGAGCACCGACTTGACTGAATAAAACGCACCCAAAATGAGAGAAAGCGATAGCCGCGCTGTGTTTTCACCGCTGGCCGTGTTGTGTAAAAGAGGCTTTACTGGGATTGATTGTGTTGCTCATCTGAAGCGCATGAGCGCTGGGGCTCGTCAAAGTAAAGCACAAACATCATTTAAATCACCATATCGCATTTAATTTTGAGTAGTATGAGGTTTCAAAGCATTTTAGATTGTTTCTTCTTATTGTGTACGTTCACTGAGGGAGACGGGACATGTAGTGTGCAGAAAATCCAACAAATGAATGCATTGAAAACACAGATGGACAAAAATGGACGATTGCAAAGAACAAGCCTGTGTCCCAATGTGCACACTGTCCATGTTTCCTCAGATCCAGCACTGAGGGCCATTGATCTGCAGAATTTAGCTCCAGCCCTGATACAAACTCAACTGCCTGATGCGGTCTAGTAACTCTGAAGACCTTGATTAGCTTGTTGTTTGTAAACTATTGACATATTAAACAAGATTACATCTTTAATATGAATGAATATGAACATGAATATGAATTAATAGCCTAAATTGTATGCGTTGCATATTTTTGGTTTTTGTTGAATTGTAAAGAATTATTTTATTTTCATTATTAAGAGGTTTGCACAAGAGTTAACTGTAAACTGCAAACTAAATTAAATGAAACGTCTTGGTTTGGTCTACACTGGAAGTGTTCATTAACTCTGTTAAACTATAATTATATAATATATATAAAATATATCAAAACTAAATAGAAATGTGTTCACAAAATAAAAACTAATCTAAAACTAACAAAACCATTAATGAAACTAACTAAAACTAAACTGAAATTATAGGAAATTTGAAAACGATATTAAAATAAAAACTAATTTAAAAATTCAAAACTATGATATCCTGGGCTTCAACTCCTCTCCTCTCCTCGGCCCGCATCACTCAGCGCAGAGCAAGCCTGGTCTTGATGAAGCTGCTGGGAAAACGAGGGGAAAGCCGACGAGGAAGAGGTTGGGGTGAAGCGATCTTTGTGTAGACGGAGCAAAATACTTCATCACTCTCTATATACAGTATCTCACAGAAGTGAGTACACCCCTCACATTTTTGTAAATATTTTATTATATCTTTTCTGAAGAAATGACACTGCTTCAGTGTAAAGTAGTGAGTGTACAGCTTGTATAACAGTGTAAATTTGCTGTCCCCTCAAAATAACTCAACACACAGCCATTAATGTCTAAACCGCTGGCCAGTGGTGAGTACACCCCTAAGTGAAAATGTCCAGATTGGGCCCAAAGTGTCAGTATTTTGTGTGGCCACCATTATTTTCCAGCACTGCCTTAACCCTCTCGGGTCTGGAGTTCAGCAGAGCTTCACAGGTCACCACTGGAGTCCCCTTCCACTCCTCCATGACCACATCACAGAGCTGCCGGATGTTAGAGATCTCGTGGCGCAACGGTAGTGCGTCTGACTCCAGATCAGAAGGTTGCGTGTTCAAATCACGTCGGGGTCAGGAGATGTCTTCTTGACGTCACACATGTGAAGTCTAATATGAAAAACGTTCCTTCCGTTGCGTAACGGGATAGATTTGGATCTTGACCTATGGGCTTCTTTCATCTGGCAACACGACGTCAGAAGAAAATGTGGAAACGTGTTTGCCAAATTTAAAACCATACTCCTTCGAGCCGGAATCGAACCAGTGACCTAAGGATAGCCAGCACTTCATCTACTGTGCTGTGGATCAAAAGTTGCCGGTTCGATCCCTGTCTGGAGCACGCATCTCTAACCAAAAACTCTAACGGAAATATTACCAATCATTTAATTAATCACTTATTAATTGATACAAATAGGACAATGGCTTATTACGAATGTCATACAGTCAAATATTAATAATTAACTTAATTTACATGGCAATGCAAGAAATATTTCTATCAATTAGTTGCACTAGCGGACACCTACACATGTATGTTTTGTTTTGACTAAAATGTATAAAAAGTTATTAATATATTCATATGTATTGTTTGCATGTATGTGTGCATGTGTTTTACATTGGGTATTTTTTCTCAAGCAAACTAATTTAAAAATGAAAGGAATTAGAGTTGAAAGTTTGTAATTGTTTTCTCTGAGTGACTGTTGGCAATAAATACATTTTACATTTACATTTAGTCATTTTGCAGACGCTTTTATCCAAAGCGACTTACAATTTGGGGAACACATGAAGCGATTCATCTTGAAGAGGCAATCCGACAAAGGAAGTGCTTGTAACACCAAGTCTCAGGCATTGTTTAAATAAGTACAAGCTAGCAAGGGAAGGAATAAGTAAGGAGAAAGATTTTTTTTTTTTTTATGTGTAGGTTGAAGTCAAGTGCTGTCGAAAGAGATGAGTTTTCAGCTGTTGCTTGAAGATTGACAGGGATCCAGTACTCCGAATATGGGTGGGAAGATCATTCCACCAGCCAGGAATGGTGAACGAGAATGTTCTGGAGAGTGATTTTGAGCCTCTTTGTGATGGTACCACGAGGCGTCGCTCACAATAAAGATAAAGGCCTTGCTGTTTAAATATATTACAAAATCTTTCTTTCTCACACATAGTAAGCATATCACAGATACAAAAATTGAAGAATTATATATAAAATACAAATATAAAATAAATAAATAAACAAAATACACAAAGTAATAAAAGTAGAAGATTCTGGTCATCTGGGAAAAAAAATATACAAATAACAAAATCAACACACCTTGCAAAGCTCACACAAAAACAGTAATATACAGTGTGTTATTTCTGTTATGTTGATTTTTTTAAATGCAGACCTGTTATATGGGATGAATATTGAACTAATAGAACATGACTGAAGTATTTCCACTACACATCTACACAGTATGAGACAAAGATCTGCCCTCTTCCTCCGCATCTCCTCCATCCACTGGTCGAGTAGAACACCAGCATTTCGAGGACCATATATGTACCCATAATACTGACCGTGGCCACTTTCTTTGTTGCGGGGCTGTTGGCACTGACTGCGTTTATTTTTGTCCACTTTCCGATTGTAAGGCCTCCGGGCAGGTGGTGGAGAGGAAAGGGGGCCAGCAGGAGCAATCCGTTTGTATGCATTGACTTGTAGGGTCAAAAACACATACACGAGTGGGCCACTGGCAGGGCTGGGGCTGGAGACAGTAGGCAAAGGGGCAGGGGTAGGTGGAGATGTCTGCTGAGGGAACAACTGCCTCTGAGCTGGCAACCTTGGGCAGACGGACTGCAGAGAATGGGTGTGTTGGGCCGGAGCTGCAGACTTCCTCTTGTCCACTGCTGGTCCTGTTGTACTTTGAGGCAAGTGGTACTGATGTTGAGGGCCAGCAGTGAGGCGTACCTGTACTGGTGGGAGAGGTACTGGAGCAGCAGGAATGGAGGCAGGCTAGTTGACTCCATGCAGCAGAATATTACATTCCTGCCTCTTCAGTCGCTTGTTGTGCCACTGAATGAGAGTTGTTTGATTAACATCAAACCATTACCCAGGATCAGCTGTCTGATCTTACTGTAGTCTCTGAGAATTAGAGTCAGTGCATATTTACCCTGTTTTTTTGGACTTTTATGGATGTCACAGAGTTTTACAAAAATGCACTCTACCAGACGACAGCAGTCTGGCCACTGGGCAGGGGATCCTGTCGATCCTAGCACGCAACGTGTCATGCTCTCCACACCTGGCGTAAATTCAGGTTTCTTTCTAGAGCACCTGAAGCGTCCTGTTGTCAGACGTGACTGGTGCCGTGCAGAGTACGCCACACGCTGCTGGTCATATGGTAGAAGGTTCTGCCACAGAGCTATGATGGTACTGGCCTGCTGGGAGTTAAGAGTTTGTCCAGTTTCGTTCCTCAGTCCCACCAAATACTCTGCCAGGCTGTCCACTCCGTCCATCTCAGGGATGTTGCGATCATCCACAGCCTGGTAAATATAGGAATATATAAAAATAAAATAAAAACAATATCACAGGCAGAAAAATAGAACATCTTTCAAACTGTTTACATGTCACAACAGACCTAGCAGCTGTTGTGGTGCTGCAGGGGTGATGGGTGATGGCAGTGAAGAGGGACTAGCAGCAGCAGAGCCGGGACAAGCATGCCCAATCTGGACAATGTAACATATTTATAAAATGGATTTCAATTAGAGCTTATCTTTTGCATTATGCTTTTATTAATTTATGTATTCTTCAGATTTTTGTTCATTGTCTTTCACCTCTGTTTATTTCATGATTGCGTTGCATATTTTTTTTGTGATTGGTTTTTGAAAAGTGATATACAAATACATTTTCTAAATATTATTATACAATGAAGATGACGATTATTATTATTACACAATAATAATAATTATTATAGTACAATAAAAGTCTAAATTATCCGGAGCAACTGAGAAGTCCACTGACACAGTATGATAAACACACGTGACGAGCATAATTACCAGTTGTTGCTCAAGTGCAGCTGTAGTGAAGGTCCAGCAGGGGTCTGGAGAGGGGTGGGAGCTGGAATGACGGCTGAGCTGGTGGTGGCAGGTGATGGACCAGGGAACGGGTCCAGTAGCCCAACAGCTGGGTCCAAACCAGAATCTTCAAAGCCCTCATCTTCCAAATCTTCCTCTTCCAGCATCTTCTCCGTCTCCTCTGAGTCAGGCTGGACATCCTGCAAGGCCCTCCCTGTCTGGCGGTATAGGTAATCTACACCTATTAGCTCCCCTGGAACAGACAAGAACATAGAAGAGAGGACAATTTACTTTTCAGAAAATTCATAAAAAGATCATTCTGTTTTATGGATATAGAAAATAGCCTCCTGATGGACAGCTTAAACTAACCAGTGTAAACAGAAGGTGGCTGAAAAGAGGGGACAAGCTTCCTTCCAAGCACCTTGACACTGTAGTAGCTGAGCAGCGATGGATCCCTGACGGCCAGAGATGCAGCTTCACGGTCCTGGTTCCATCTGTAAAGGCCCTCCAGGAGGTACAGCTGGAAATTCAGGCTGTTGGCACTGGTTCCTTAAGATAGTACAATTATGAGCAATATTGTTAGGTTAACTTGTTGTGTTTGGACAGACTGTGTCAGCGTTTAGAGGATAATAATAATAATAATAATATTAATAACAATAACTATAACAATACTACTACTACTAATAATAATAAAATGTTTAACTGCAAATATGTAATCTTGCTGATAAATAAAAAGTGATTCATACTGACCTGGAATGAACCTGTTCAGATTCAAGTGATGTGGACCCTCTTGCACGTATGTAGTTTGGCAGGACAGTGCCTCCTCTGGTAGTGGTGCCAGTCACAGTGTACAGGAGGACACCTGCTTCATCCTGAATCACTTCACATGCTTCTTCTGGGTTTGCCATATGTGCTGCATTCTCTCGTGGTCCAAGAGAGGGACACCAAGATAGTCTCTGCCCTTTACCCCCATGAGCTCATTAAGAAGCTGTTCAATCATTATGATCGTCTGCCTCTCCTCTCTTGTCCGCCTCCTGCAGTGCAATGCCAGTTCCTCCTTGCTTATCTGCTGGTCCACTAGCTTTTCAGTGATCCCAGGTACACCTTCTCGTTTCAATTGTTCCCTCTTAGCTTGACACAGCAAGGCAACATCTCCACTGTCCCACTCAAAAATGCAGCTTGACAGTCTGGACATAAAGATGGGGTAAAGAGGATGCGCATCATTTGTACACCCAGATGCCAGTTGCTGCATGAAGTGGTATATGTCAAGCTTTACAACCAGGTCTGGCCACCCACCAAATCTTTAAGTTTTGTCTGTCCTGTGCCGTCCCGACAACATTCACAGTCAACATAGAGGAGCTGAGGAGGAGCCACACCAGCATTGCTGTACCTGCAGATGAGATCAGCAGCCGTGGTGTCACGAGCAGGACCCTCCTGAGCAGTCAGGACACTGACGAGGATTTGGCCCAGCTCATTGCTCACAGATGTGAGCCCTTGGCAAAGACTGACAGCTTCTTGGTGATCTGTGATCACACAGAACAGACAGTGAGTGCCTAATGCCCAAATAAATATGTAAAACACTGAAATAATGTTATTTTATATATATATATATATATATATATATATATATACAAAGCATTAATTTCATTTTTCATGTCTTTTCTGCTAATGTTGTATTTTAGACTTTTGTTTGTGAGGTAGGATTTTACAGTGGTAAGAGTTAAAAAATATTTACCTTTTTTGTGGAATCCATTTTTAATATATTGCCAAAGCTGGCTTTTATTTGATCCATTCTGCTTAAGATGTCTTGGCCATAAACAGCCAGCATCCACCGGTGGGAAGGAACGGCCACTGGCTCAGGAGGGTCCTGGAACTGGGAGATGAGAAATGGGTGAGTATTTAAAGGTGGTGTGATGAGCTGCAGCTGGTGATGGTGATTAAATCAGCTGGAGCGTGATCAGCGCCGATGAGTCGTCACGCCCACTCACACACACATAAACAACGAGCACGAGACAAGGAGAAGGCATGGGATTTAAGAACCGTGACAGTACCCCTCCCCCTAGGAACGCCTCCTGGCGTTCCCAGGCTCCCTTACCTGTCGATTGTAATCATCAATAAGGGTGTGGTCCAGTATGTCTCTAGCCGGTACCCAACTTCTCTCCTCCGGACCGTAACCTTCCCAGTCCACCAAGTACTGAAATCCGCGTCCCCTCTGTCTTGAGTCCAGAATACGATTGACCAAATAAGTAGGTTCCCCATCTACGAGTCGCGGCGGAGGGGGAACTGGGGCCGGCGGATTAATACGTGAATGAAAAACGGGCTTTATTTTAGATACATGAAAGACGGGATGAATTCTCCTGTACACTGGAGGGAGGTTGAGGCGGACTGCCACCGGACTAATGATCTTGGTGACAGTGAACGGGCCAATGAATTTGGGTGCAAGTTTATTAGACACGGAGCGGAGAGGAATGTTCTTGGTAGAAAGCCACACTTTTGACCAGCGACGATACGGGAGGCCTAGACCGGTGGTGGTTGGCTTTGGCCTTGGTGCGTGACCCCATTTGGAGTAGAGTCTCACGGGCTCTAGTCCAAGTGCGGTGACACCTCTGGACGGCGTGGGCGGAGGGGACCGCGACCTCGGATTCCAGACTAGGAAAAATTGGTGGCTGGTAACCTCGCTACACTCAAACGGAGATAGGCCCGTGGATGACACTGGTAACGTATTGTGGGCGTACTCCACCATAGAAAGTTGTTGACTCCACGAGGAAGGATTCTTGGATACCATACATCGCAGCGTTCTTTCTAAATCTTGGTTGGCTCGCTCAGTTTGACCATTGCTCTGGGGGTGGAACCCTGAGGACAGACTGACAGTCGCCCCCAGTAACTTACAAAATTCTCGCCAAAATTTGGACACAAATTGGGGTCCTCTGTCGGAAACCACGTCCATTGGGAGGCCATGTAACCGAAAGACGTGGTCAACGACAATCAACGCTGTCTCCTTGGCTGAGGGTAATTTGGGCAAGGGAATGAAATGGGTTGCCTTCTAGAACCGGTCCACCACGGTCAAAACTACCGTGTGACCCTGGGAGGGTGGGAGGGCGGTGACAAAATCTAGAGCGATATGGGACCAGGGTCTCGAAGGCACCGGCAGCGGTTGAAGTAACCCATCTGGGGGTCGATTGGAAGACTTACCAGTGGCACAGACTGAGCAAGCCAAGACAAAATTGTGAACGTCACGAGCAATTAGAGGCCACCAGAATCGTTGCTTGACTAAAAAATTAGTACGACTGACTCCTGGATGACAAGCCACATTGGAACAATGTCCCCACTGAATAACGCTGGACCGTAACTCCTCAGGCACAAATAAACGGTTCGGTGGGCAACGTGCAGGAGGCGTTCTAAGGCCGCTTTGACCTTTGATTCGACCTCCCATGTGAGTGTAGAGACAAATATGGTCTCAGGTAAAACGCACTCGGGAGTAGACGGGCGTTCGGAACGGTCAAAAATACGTGATAAAGAATCGGGTTTGATGTTCTTGGAACCCGGGCGGTACGAGAGAGTAAAATCAAAACGACCGAAAAAAAGAGACCACCGAGCCTGCCTGGAGTTTAATCTTTTAGCCGTTCTAATGTATTCCAAGTTCTTATGATCGGTCCAGACGATAAAAGGTACTCCCGACCCTTCTAACCAGTGGCGCCATTCCTCCAATGCTAACTTGACTGCCAACAACTCTCTGTTACCAATGTCATAATTGCGTTCGGCTGGGGACAGACGATGAGACAAAAACGCGCAAGGGTGCACCTTGTCGTCTGAGGGAGAGCGCTGGGATAGCACTGCACCTACCCCCACCTCTGACGCATCGACCTCCACCACGAACTGACGTGAAGGATCAGGGGTAATAAGGATGGGGGCTGAAACAAAGCAGCCTTTCAGTTTGGTAAACGCAGCCTCGGCTGCGTCTGACCACCTGAACGTCGTTCTGGGGGAGGTCAAGGCGGTCAGAGGCGCGGCTAGTTGGCTGAAATTGCGAATGAAACGCCGGTAGAAATTGGCGAATCCCAGAAACCTCTGTAGGGCCTTACGGGAATCTGGGCTTGGCCATTCCACCACAGCCTTAATCTTCTCAGGATCCATGCGTACTCCCTCAGTCGACACGATGTAACCTAAAAAAGGAACAGACTGTGCATGAAAATCGCATTTCTCCGCCTTGACAAAAAGCCCATTCTCTAGCAACCTCTGGAGCACTTGTCGGACATGCTGCACGTGTTCCTGGAGAGACGAGAAAAATCAATATGTCATCCAGGTAGACATATATGAACTGATCGACCATGTCTCGCAGCACGTCGTTGACAAGTGCTTGGAAGACCACTGGAGAGTTGGATAGCCCGAAAGGCATAACCAAGTATTCAAAATGCCCCCTGGGAGTGTTAAAGGCGGTCTTCCATTCATCCCCCTCCCTGATGCGAACCAAATGATAAGCATTACGTAAATCCAACTTTGTGAAGACAGAGGCTCCCTGCAACCTCTCGAAGGCTGAAGACATCAACGGCAAAGGATAAGTATTCTTTACCGTGATGTTGTTCAACCCCCGGTAGTCAATACAAGGTCGCAGAGACCCGTCCTTCTTCCCCACAAAAAAGAACCCCACCCCCGCTGGAGAAGAGGAAGGACGGATGAACCCTGTTGCTAGAGAATCAGAAATATATTTCTCCATAGCCTCCCTCTCTGGAGCAGAGAGTGAATATAACTTGCCTTTAGGCGGAGATGTACCTGGCAGTAACTCTATGGCACAGTCATAGGGACGATGCGGGGGAAGAGAAGCAGCCGAGACTTACTGAACACCTCCTTCAGGTCCAGGTACTGTGGGCACGTTAGATAAATCCACTGCCTCCTCCTGAAACACAGGGACAGAAACAGACGGACAGGCAGACACTAGACAAGACTTATGACAATGACTGCTCCATGCCGACACAGATTTTAATTGCCAGTCCACTTTAGGGTTGTGACGGGTGAGCCAGGGGTGATCAAGGACGATGGGTGCAAGGGGGGTGTCCAGTATGTAAAAGGAAATAGTCTCGGTGTGATTGCCTGATGTGATGAGGGTGATGTCCTCTGTGATGAATGAGATGGTGGGGAGTTCTTGGCCGTTGAGAGCGTGTACTGCGATCTTGTGTGTGAGGGGACTGAGGGGAACTTGGAGTTTGCGTGCAAATGTGTAATCCATAAAATTACCTTCTGCCCCAGAATCCAGAAGTGCTTGACAGTCGTGAAGGTGAGTTGACCATCTCAGTCTTACCGGAAGGAGAGTAGATGTGGATGAGGTCTTCTCGGCGGAGATCCCACCCGACAGTAGCCTCATACTTACTATCGGGCTGACCCCTTTTAACGGACAGTTGTAGGCAAAATGACCCGCTCCTCCACAGTACATGCAGAGGCCCTGGGACCTCCGCCTCTCCTTCTCCTCCCGGGAAAGCCGAGCTCGCCCCACCTGCATAGGCTCGTGATCGTAGACAGGGCTGACCGCGTCCCCGCCTCCAAACCGTTGGCCCTCGGTCCCTCCGGTGGGACGACTGGGCTGTGAGCGGCGATCCATTCGTGACAACCGTGCGTCCACTCTTAATGCCAGAGCGATCAGGTCGTTGAGAGATGTGGGAAGGTCCATGGCATAGATCTCCTTTTGGACGCGGTCAGCCAGCCCATGCAGGAACATGTCCCACTGCGCTTCCTCGTTCCATTGACTCTCCGCCGCTAGGGTCCGAAACTCGATCGAAAAATCCGATACGGACCTCTCTCTCTGTTGTAAATCGGCCAACATCCTTGCTGCCTCTCTACCAGCAAGGGCCCGATCGAACACCCGTCTCATCTCTGCGGAGAGATCCTGGAACGAGGAACAGCACGGATCTTGATTCTCCCACACCGCCGTTCCCCAGAGTGCTGCTTTCCCAGTCAGTAGTGTTAACACAAAGGCGACCCTGGCCCGCTCATTATTAAATGTTCTGGGTTGGAGAGAAAAATGCATGGAACATCGTGTTAGGAATGCTCGACAGTAGTTGGGTTCACCTGCATATGATTCTGGAACTGGTAGGCGGGGCTCCGCCTGATAGGGGTTCTCTGGTGGTGGTAGGGGAACCGGCGGTGCGGGGGGCGCAGTGGAACCTCGCAGATGTTGGAGCTGTTGGGTGAGCTCGGACACCTGCACCACTAGAGCCTGAACAGCGCGAGCTGTATCGTTGAGATTCTTCTCCTGGGAATCCATACGAAGTAGGCTGCTGTTCACGAATCCTTCCAGCGATCCGGTAGAGCTACTCGCTGCTTCCATCTGTTGGTCAGATCGTTCTGTCATGACTGAAAACGCGGAAACAAGTTGCAAGTAACTCTCCGTTTATTGAATTGGATAGTAACGATAGAAACAGTTCAGAAAGAAAACAGGATAGTGATGCAGGGACGTCGATGGTCAGATGAGTGTCGTGAAGAGAAGTGCTGATGGTAGGTGACGAATCCAGAGTGATAATCCACAGGAAACACGAAACAGGAACGACGAAGACACCAGGCTGGAAATGAAGACGGCAACACAACCGGAGACTCACAAACAACGATCTGACAAAGGAGATGAGAAATGGGTGAGTATTTAAAGGTGGTGTGATGAGCTGCAGCTGGTGATGGTGATTAAATCAGCTGGAGCGTGATCAGCGCCGATGAGTCGTCACGCCCACACACACACACATAAACAACGAGCACGAGACAAGGAGAAGGCATGGGATTTAAGAACCGTGACAGACAGGGTGCAGGCTTGGCTGGACAGCGACGTCCGAGCATGCGCCGAGGTAGCGACAAACACGCTTAAGCTACTCCTCGCTGTGATTTTCCCTCAGCTGCCTGACCAAGCATCTGGGGCTATTACCCAAGGTCCTCTCCCTCAGAAAACGAATCACCCGTATGTCACAGGCATATCTGTATTAAGAAACAAAGTGAAAAAGAGACCAAAAAAAATGCTAATTTATAGTGTGTTTGAATGACAAACATCTGTGACACAGGCTAAATAATTTCAGTATACTCACCTTCGTGTCAGGATCAGTCGGAGCTCCATTCTGTGTGCCAGATCCAGCTGGTCCAAGATGGTCTTGCTGCTGGAAACGTAACTCGTTTTACAACTAGCTGAACTGCACCAGAGAGTCTTCGTGATCATCAGGTAGTACCTATCCTCATCCAAAACATGGCGGGCTCTCTTGTGGGCTCCATAACCTGTGAGCTGTTTTCCACACACAGCCTGACCCGCCAAAGGTGGTACGGCATCCACAAGAGACGCTCTGGAGCGGGGTCTGATGATAAATGAGTGCTGGCTCCGGTGGATCATACCACAGCTTCAGGTCAGTGCGCAGCCGCTTGTTCTACCACAGACCCGATGAAATCCACTTCTGATCCTGAGGTGGTATGGTCCCCATCAACTTTGCAGGCAGCCAGCCGGGCTCTGAACCAGGAGCAATCTCCATGTCAGTAGTAGGGTGAGCAGATGGAGAAGCAGAGGTGACAAAACAAGAGGTGGCAGATGCACAGGTCACAGGGGCAAGAGGAGCAGAGGAGGTACCAGAGGAGGAGGCGGCAGCTGACACGTCCTTTATGAATAACAGAAGGCAAATACATATACATGATTGCAAGTCACACACTTATTTGAAGTTAAGTATCATTGTGAAGAAAACCACTTAATTGAAGAGTTTCTCACAGCTCCAGCAGCTACCGATGGTGTCGAGGAGGTGGTTGTGGACACAGGAGAGGGAGGAACAGACGGTCTGAATGTAGATCCTTGGACTGCGAGCAGGCGATGGTGTCCTCCTCGTCATGGCACTTGTGACAGTGCTGGACATGGCAGAAGAATCAGAAGTGCAACTGATGGGCTGAGAGAATATGACCACAGTTTACAATATAATATATAATATTAATCTGTCCTTATTAGGAATTACTGTAATGACAACATAATTTCAACATATCTTTATGAAATGAAAATAACAGCAGCCTAAAAAGAATACCCAGGCATAACAAGAATAAGAGTGCACAATACACGATTATATGACTGTAAAAATCAAACTGTCATTCTCTTTACATTACCTTGTTTGCAGGCTTCCTGCAGTGTTTTAGTATGGTTTCTGTTTTCATAACTGATGTGAGACAAGTGTGGTGCTAATCAGCAAGAGGAGGTGCCAATAAAAGGCCCATACACCATACTAATCAATACAACTGTTTATTGTTGTTACACAGCTGATATCAATAATACTGATAAAGGTAAATGCATAAAAGGATAATGATAATCAAATATAAACACATCAAAGAAGAAGAATCATAAACCAGTGCATAATATAAGAATGATCATGAGTAAATGGATAAAAGATAATACACAAATTCGAGCATACACTAAAACTAAACCCCAAGCTGAGTAATAGAACAATATACAGCCTCAGAGCCGTGCCATCATCTTCACTCTCAAAAGACCAGGGAGCCCATTTCAGTCACAGTAGAAGACCAACACTCGTCTGAGAACGCCAGGCGATGCGCGCTTATCCCACAACTGAGCTTCCACTGTTTCTGAAAGAAACCCCCTTTTTTATACTTTATCATTTAGGTGCGGTTTAAGAACAAGCCTCCAGGTGAGAGAGAAAGCACACTGGCCAGGCTCGCTCCCCATCTCAATTGGGTGCACTTCGTCTTAATTACAGAAAGAGATGAGTTATTATTTGGCAATATCTCTGAGGTTTCGCCATCAATGTAGCGTCAGAATTCTGCACCTAGTACTTCTCAAGCACCAACAGTACCAACCTTATCTTGAAGGTCAATGCAATAGACTCTCTGCATCTTCCCAAGAGACAGTGGTGTTATTTAGTACCAATTACAACCTTGAAAGTCTTCCCCTTAAATTCCATTCCCACAGTTCATCTGTTGAGCACACATGAAAAAGAAAAACACATCAACCCATCCTTTACATGCCCACATTTAAGTTTGGCGTTAAAGCGGCACCCTGAGACCCACCGAACCGTGGCTTTATAAACCGAAAAAAAGTATTTTAAAAAGTCATCTTAAGAGGAGCCTTGTAAATTAAAATGCATATATTTGAATACGTTAAAAATGTAAATATCAGTATCAGTAAATCCTCGTTACGTACTGATGCCATAGTCAAAGCTGGCTTGCGGGGTGTGAGTTGTCCAGGAGTTGCTGTCTGCCCAGCTGTATAATCATCATATTGAATCATAAAAATGTGACCCCTTTCAATATGACATAGCTTTATGTTGTATAATTGTACACACATCACTTTATCTAAATTTACCTTCAGGTACATGTCATGTCATCAGAAGGCCAGACCCCTACAGCAGCAAACTTTCGCCTCGCCGCCCATAGCCCTGTGCTTTCTGTGTTGGGAAGCCATCTTCCATTACTAGAGTAAATAAAATTGTAACTATTACATTTAAATTTGTATCTATTCAGTACATGGTATAACCATATCAACATGGGTAGTTTTAATTCACTACTATAAAAATCCGGTTTCACTTTATTTTGATGGTCCCTTTAACACATTCTATTGACTATAAGTAATGCTGCACCTACATTTCTACTGACTCTCATTAGAGTGTTAGTAGTGTATTAGTTGACTGGTAGGGTTAGTGTTAGATTAAGTTAACACGTTCTTGCAAAGTTACTTATAGTCAGTAGAATATCTGTTGGGAGACCAACACAATAAGGAGTTAGTAGATATGAAGCAGACAGTCTACTAATACTCTTATGAGAGTTTGCTGACATGTAGTTGCAACATTACTTAGTGTCAACAGAATGTTCAAAAGGGACCATCAAAATAAAGTGTTACCAAAAATCCTGTATATAGATAGCATTAGTAAATCAGCAAATTCTAGCACACTTCACATTTGTGTATAATATATTCAAACATAGTAGTAGCACATAAATAAGTAATTAAAAGTGAATACAATATCAATGTATAACAATGTTATAGCCTACTAATTATATAACATTCATTCATAGCAAGCTAGCGAAAAAATAAAAATTAACTTATTATTAAACAAAGTGTCCTGCACATTAATCTAACTGTAAATTTAAAATATATAATTTAAAAAATCATTAAAAACTACCTAAAACACTGAAAATATAGCATTTGTACATGTCCCCAGTGTCTAATGCTACATTTTAACATTAAATATAATGTTTAAAATCCTTCAGAAATATTTTCTGTTTTGCATTTTTGTGTACCTCCATATCCCATCTGTGCTTTAAATACATTTATTTCAAAATAAATTGTTAATATGTTGGATAAAATACACATTTTAGTCGTGTTTTCACTCAGTCCTGTTACCCCAACACATTCCCCCCTCTAAAAAACTGGGAAAATTCCACAAGACACATTTTCAACATAATATTGCAACATCTGGATCTTCTGAAGGCAATTAAATGACCGAAAGCATGTGGTCTTATTTTCTTTTCTGTATATTTGATGATATTGTAACGGTGGCTGGGAGTGTCATTATAAATATACTGTCCTGTTACCTAAATTATTTCTTAGATATTATTTGTTTATTTTAAAAATACAGATCTTTGTGAATCACTATAATTTGCTGAGCATTCTCATAATTGAATTTTGTCATAATGTGGCTAGATTTTATGTATTTGCTAATTTTATCCTAAAATCTCAATCCTGTTACTTTCAGTCCTGTTACTCATATCCTATACTTATATATAGTAACTGAGTAAAAGTAACAGGAGTGAGTGGTGTCATCAGATTTATCAATGTAAATATTAGGCTACATCCATATTAATCTAGATCTACATTTGAAAATGCATATTTTTCTCAACGTTTTGGCCTTCTATCCAAACTGAGACAATGCTTTTGCCCAGATAAAAACCTATGGTTGTTCCTACATTGTTGTTTTATATTACTTTCCTGAAATTATGACAGAAAATGTATGATTTCTGTCCTGTGACAATTATGTATTAGACTCATATATGGAATGGCGTTTGAGTGTGAGCTGTGATAAGAAAACAATATCCACAGAAAAACTGAAAAGATATTAATTAAGTTTATTATTTTTAATATTAATTTTAATTTAATATTGATTATTTTTTAGTTATTTATATCTTATCTTATAACCTGTCCTCTACCCCTAAACATAACCCCAACAAAAACCTCAACAGACCACTACATTTAAATAGAAACATGATTTTGCCTTTTTTAGCAGCGAGGTCAGCTCACTAGTTGATGTTCAACACTTTCACTGTATCATTAACACCTCACATGTGTAGTCAAACCTGTATACTAATATAATGGATACTCCTTCCTGTTACCAGTTTCATTCCTGTTACTAAATAGTTTTTTCTTTAAAAATAAAGTTAAACCACTATTTTTTAAATTAAGTTTGGTTCATAATTGATCCTATTGTTTAATAAATTGCATCATAGAAAATTGATAAGCTTGAGGTTTGAGTCGCCTTTATAATGAAAAAAAGGGTTTGTGTACTTTAGAAAAATACACCTTGTGTAGATAAACAGTGACTTTTTATGATAAAATAATGTTTTTTGACCATGAAACCAACAATTTCATTAGAATAAACACCTGCCTGAGGGGGAAATTAAGGAATTTGTTGACATATTTTAAACATGCTTTTTAAAAGACAATAGAATTTTGGTAACAGGACTGAGAAAAATGCATGCATCTTCCACTTAAAAATTGTGTAAAAAATTAAATAAAGTTACCTGAGATTGACCAATACAGATTTTGTATAGTTAAATATGTGTACTACTAGATTCAGTCTTTAAAAAATATAGAAAATTATTATTATTATTATTATTTTAAGAGTTTTGGAAGCAAATGTCACCCATTCGGTGGAATGACCCTTATATTCAGACTTTGACATGTCAGTAATACACCCACAACAATAGGTGGCGCCAAAAATGCATAAAACGAGTGTGCCATGAAATATGTAATGTGTGTTGTAAAGAAAATCTTACTGCAGCACGATTCATGATTATCATGCTAGCCTGATGGGAACAAACTTCCTCTGTAAGTGATTTTAAAACATAAGACAGTGCCCAGATTTGAAGACTACAACAAGATTTCACTTCTACTGATAATAAAATTTTGGTAGGCAACTATGATATGGATAGCCTAAATGTTATATAATTCCTCTGCTCCTCTTGCCCCTGTGACCTGTGCTTCTGCCACCTCTTGTTTTGTCACCTCTGCTTCTCCATCTGCTCACCCTACTACTGACATTTTTCAATGTCATTTTTGGTACATTTTACCAGTATATACCATACTTTCAAAACAAAAATAGGAGAAATATGCAATATGAAAATAATTTAAGAAAAAATGTGTTTTACAGAGAGAGAGAGAGAGAGAGAGAGAGAGAAAAACAAGTTGGTTTTCAAAAAGCCTTTTTCCAAAAGGTACATCTGGAAAAAGGGGGGTCATCTTATAATCAGGGTCGTCTTATATTCGGGTCAATACTTCCTTCACCCTCCCAGTTTTCAGCACTGGACACAAACAGTGCTACTGACACTCTGTGCTCCACTCTAACATCTTGCTTGGACAACTTTTGCCCCCTTTCATCCAGACCAGCACGCTCTACCCCGCTCTACCCAGCACGCTCTACCCCGCTCTACCCCCCTGTTCTCTGTGAACATCGAGCTAAACTAAGGGCTGCAGAGAGGAAGTGGCACAAATCAAAAAACTCTGCTGACCTTAGTGTGTATCAGTCACTCCTCTCTTCCTTCTCTGCAAACATCTCCATTGCTAAAACAACATACTACCACAACAAAATCAACAACTGTTCAGACTCTCGCACACTTTTCAAAACTTTCTCTTCTCTTCTCTGTCCTCCTCCCCCTCCTCCTTCATCAACTCTTACAGCCGATGACTTTGCAATTTTCTTCACAAATAAAACAAAAACCATCAGTGACCAATTCCTCACACCACAAACTGATAACTTCATACCGACTAATACACACTCCCTCACCTCCTTCTCTCCTCTCTCGGAGACGGAAGTTTCAAAACTCATCCTTTCCAATCATCCCACTACTTGTCCACTAGATCCTATCCCCACTCACCTCCTTCAGGCCATTTCTTCTTCAGTCATACCTGCGCTTACTCACATTATCAACACCTCTCTTCACACTGGTACATTTCCAACAGCATTTAAGCAGGCTCGGGTATGCCCACTGCTTAACAAACCCTCTCTAAATCCAGCACTTTTAGAACACTACAGACCGGTATCCCTTCTTCCATTCATTGCAAAGACTCTTGAGCGAGTTGTGTTCAACCAACTCTCTTTGTTTCTTGCGCAGAACAATCTTCTGGACAACAACCAATCGGGCTTCTACTGAGACTGCCCTACTCTCGTTACAGAGGCCCTGAGACTTGCAAGAGCGGCTTCCAAATCCTCTGTACTCATCTTATTGGACCTGTCTGCGGCTTTTGACACAGTTAACCATCAGATCCTCCTGTCCACTCTCAGAAAGATGGGCATCTCAGGAACCGCGCTCCCGTGGTTTGAGTCTTACCTCTCAGATAGGTCCTCAGTTAAGCTTCACAGACTATATTGCTACAACGGCCCGTTCCTGCATATTCGCCTTATACAACATTAGGAAGATTCGACCCTTCCTGTCCGAGCAAGCCGCACAACTCCTCGTCCAAGCTCTTGTTCTCTCCAGACTGGACTACTGTAATGCTCTCTTGGCAGGCATTCCCGCAAGTACTATCAAGCCTCTGCAACTGATCCAGAATGCAGCAGCCAGAGTGGTCTTTAATGAACCAAAGAAAGCTCACGTTACCCCTCTCTTCATCAGGTTGCACTGGCTACCAATAGCCGCTCGCATCAAATTCAAGGTACTGATGTTTGCCTACAAGACAACAACTAGCGCTGAAGTGCAGATGTAACCATTGAGGAAAGGCAAGAGGGAGAGAGCGAGCGTAGGTTACGGCGAAAGGTGACCTGTGGGGGGGGGGAGTATGTGCTGTGTCCGGAGTTAGTGTGAGGTTAGAAGTGATGAGGAAGTGGTCTGAGGTGTGCAGTGGAGTAACTAACGTGTTGTCAGTGGAGCAGTAGCGTGTGTAGATGAGGTCCAGTTGGTTACCTGATTTATGAGTAGCCATAGTAGACACTCGCTTGAGGTCAAATGAAGTGAGAAGAGTGTTGAAGTCAGCAGCCTGGGGTTTTTCTAGGTGGATGTTGAAGTCGCCGAGCAGTACCAGAGGAGTACCATCCTCAGGAAAGTTTGACAGCAATACATCCAGCTCCTCCAAGAAGTTACCCAGTTGACCTGGGGGACGATACACAACTGCAACGTGGATTTTAGCAGGGTGTGTAATAGTAACTGCATGAGATTCAAATGAACTGCTGCCTGTAAGAGATGGTAGAAGATCAAATTTCCATTCATTTGAGATAAGGAGACCCGTACCTCCACCCCTCCCAAGTGTGCGAGGGCTGTGGGAAAAAGTGAAGTTAGCGGAGAGTGCTGCAGGAGTGGCAGTGTCCTGAGGTTTGATCCAAGTCTCAGTTAGGGCCATGAGTTTGAGACCGGAGTGAGTAGCAATAGAAGGAATAAAGTCTGCTTTGTTTACAGCAGACTGCCAGTTCCAGAGACCAATTGGAATAGAGAGTAAAGTATTAGAAGTCAGAGGGACAGGCCTTACTACTTAGCCAAGTGAAACTGGGAAATTCACGCGATACCCACGGCAACAAATGCGACTTCACTTTACCACGGTAAAACACAGTATATGCAAAACAAAGTTTCCTAGCAACAACAACTGCGCTGAAATCTAATGAGAAAACAAGACAAAACACTTACAGACTGCTGTTCTCTTCTGCTGTTCTTCTGCTTCTTCAGTAGCAGTCTGCTTCTTCAATAGAAGGTGACCAATTAGAGACCAACAGAGTCCATTATGTTTCCATTAAAACCAACACAAGTCTCATCATAACCAGTAAAACCGTTACGAATTTTGAGATGGTGTCTATTGTTTTTTTCAACATTACATGTTATTACAAATGCCTGCAAAGGGAGCAAAAGGCCTGGTCATTGCTGCTGTTACACTTACAGGACGATCACATCCTTGTTTAATAGGCTATTGACCCAACATTTGATTCAAATATCCACTTAATCTTTCATTTTTGGCCACCTTTTTGCTATAGATGACACAGCCTCTATAATTTCTTCTACAAAAAACATGTGGACATCACAACCCTTACAAAAATTAACTATGGTTTTATCCTAGTAAAACTGCTTAATTTTCTTTTGTGTGATTTCTGAAATCTGAAAACTGTATTAATAAAATCATAGCCGTAGGTAACTGTCTAGAGCTACAATTGTAATTTGTAAATAATATAATATAACTTAATTACGATTTATTTATTTACTTTTATATTTTATTAAAGTTCTATTTTGACCCCTATAGTAGGTTTTTTTTTTACTTCCATAATATTTGAGGGAGGGGCACAACAATACAATCCTGCTTAGGCACCCATCCGGCCAGCAGCGGCCCTGAGTGCGAGTTAAGTATCGACGCCAGCTTTAGCTCTATAGACACGCCCCCTGTTTGTCCCTGTTCTGAAGCACCAGGAAGTGAGTGTCGAGCATGCTCTGAAAGCACACTGCAAATGAAAGCAATGAGATTTCTGGTGGAACTATTTACTTTAGAGCTCCAACTGTGACAAGAATATATCAAGTAAAATGGACTTTGGTAAGCTTTTCACTCATAATAGAAGGCCATTTTTTATGAAATTATAAATGTTGCCAGCATGTTTCCGGTTTCTGTGAGATACTCTTACTGCTTTCACTTTCACATTGGTCTATACAGACGAGACATTTTGGTCTGTTTTTATTCCACTTTGTGCTTTTTTTTTTAAATAACTATTTTAAATTAAATATGAGCAGTCACAATTGTGTTTTTTTGGCTTTATTTGCACCTGTCAAATAAATGTAAATATAATACAGTCATATTTTCGCTGCCGCTAATAGCCAATGCAATGATACATCTTTTCCTGGTGTGTACACGCATTTATTAATTGATTTAGATTCTCAGTTGTACATTTTAAATAAATAATTAAAAAATATATAATTTTTGAAAACATTACTTTAGTCTTGCATAATCTGTGTTCTGAAACCTGTTTAATGTTCAGATCAATGAAATTAAGGAATTCCCCACAACCCAAAATAAATGATCTGTAATTCATAATTATCATCCACCAATAATTTTGATTTAACTCTGATTTGACAGCCAAATTCATGTGGGATACACCTGTGTTAGACTTTTTTTTAATGAGTAGTTGACATTGCACTCATATGTAGACGTAATCCCAGTTACCCCTTCACTGTGTGTTTTGTTCTTCATTTTTACAGGTGACACCCGATACCTCTCAGAGCTGAGGATTGTGTTATTGGGGAGTAAAAGAGCTGGTAAGAGTTCAGCAGGAAACAGCATCCTGGGCAGAGAGGAGTTTGACTTGAAGAGATCTGCTCAGTGTGTGAGGAGACATGGAGAAGCAGCAGACAGACACCTCACTGTCATCGAAGCTCCAGGATGGTGGAGGACTTACACTGTAGAGCAGAGTCCTGAGCTACTGAAGCAGGAGATTGTGCTCAGTGTGTCTCTGTGTCCTCCAGGACCACACGCTGTACTACTGATCATACGTGTGGATAATACATTTAAAGAGACTTACAGAAAAGCATTCCAGGGGCATCTGGAGCTTTTTGGCGAGAGAGTCTGGAGTCACGCTATAGTGCTGTTCACTTATGGAGACTCTCTGTCAGACACCTCTATAGAGCAGTACATTGAGAGCGAAGGCCAGGATCTCCGGTGGTTGGTGGACAGATGTGGGAACAGGTATCATGTTCTCAACAATAAGAACAGGAGAGACCACACTCAGATCAAGGAGCTGCTGGAGAAGATCGAGGAGACCGTGGCACAAAACAAAGGCTGCCATTTTGAAATAGATGGAAGGATTTTACAGGAGATGAAAAAGAGACGAAGAGAAGTGGAAGAGAGAGCAAACGAACGAATGAGGAGAATGCAGAAACAGAGAGACGACATCAGATCTCAGATGAGTGAGTCAACAGATATGTGTAGATACACACACTGAACATCTTAATAAATCATGAACATTTGAATCACAGCACCAACAATACAACTGTTATCCTTAACAGCTACCCCCCAACAGATGGACTAAAAGAGTTCAGCAGTTACTGAAAGATTAGAAGTGCTTTCATTTCTTAATCCTGTTCTTCGTAGGGTATGATTTCAAAAGTGCAAATATCTTTACCTAAGCCGTAGGAACAATGCAGTGTTAAAATATAACAACATAATGCATCTTATGTGAAAACTGTAAACTCACTGTCTTAAGTAAACAAGCATGATTGTTGTGTCATCTCCTCTCTGTTATACACTAGACTGGTGACACTGAAATGCTGTAGTTTGTGATCTCTTTGCAGTATTGTTGTGGTCTTGTTAACGAGAGGACCAGATCAGAATGGACTATAACCATTATCCTTGTCTTTCCTGATAGTGGTCCGAACCCAGTCCCTTAGCACGCATTAATCTGTTACGCTGTTCTTATACACTTTATTATTTCAGTGAGAAGAGCTGATAAGTCAAACACATGGTCTTTGGGAAGTTCTGCTTACAGTACAGGAGCAGCCAGCAGATCATATTCACCCTTCAGCTTTGTGGATGGTTCAGATCTCGAGAGATGTAAGAGCATGGAAGTACCGTCACCTTTTAGTGAGTACCATTTTGTTGTTGTTTTATCTTGTGACTTGTTAAATGTATGAAACAAAAATAGTGAAATCCAAAATATTAAGAAAAAATATATATAAATTAGCAAAGGCCAAAACATTTAATGTCACAGATGTATATTTACTGAGTAATCCAATATTTATAAAAAAAAAAAAAAATTGGAGGGGGTAAAATGACTTTAGAAAGATGGCAGCATCATTATTTTATTGGTAGATCTGTTAGTAAAACCAGTTGAATGTAGCAATCTTTTTATTGTTCTTTTTTACCCTAAGGTTTGCATGCCTGTAACTCAAGAGGTCTTAAATATATCTTCATATACATTTAGATTTTGGTTTTCAACAAAGGCCCTATAATGTTCCAGAGATATACAGGGGTTTTAATGTGGCTCCATAAGATAATTGTTAAATTGTAAATCACTTCAGTGGTCAAAAACCAAGTGTGGATCACTTTGCATGCAGCTGATATTGTTTTCTTATAAAGAGTAACATCTAAAGAGTAAATAATGTTGAAACTAGAAATGTATCTTTATAATCTTATATGGCCCTATATAGTTCAGTCCCAAAGACATTGGGATCCCAATGCAACTCCATTTCCGAATTTTACTCAATGTCAGTGTTTGAAAAGCAGATGTGGGTCACTTTGCATACGGCTGACACTTACTGTACTTAAAGGGGGATGTTGAATAAAATTAAACAATTTGGACACTGAGTTGCATTGGGATTCCCATATCTCTGGGACTGGGACTTGAAAAGAAAAAATTATTAATAATGTCTATGTAATTGCTTTGATAGATGGAAATGAGATACATTTCTAGTTTCAACATTATTTGTTCTTCAAACATTCCTTTTTAAAAGAAAGATACCAAAAAAAATGTTTGTTGAGAACCAAAATCTAAAAGGATATTAAGATATTTGTAATACTTCTTGAGTTACAGACATGCAAACCTCAGAAAAAAAGACACAAAAAGTATGTTTTCCCATTTTTGAACTGTCATCCATTGTTATATAATACAACACAGGTGGTTAAAGTCAATAGAATTACTACCAATACTAACAAACCTACCAATCTCTGTAAAAATAATCTTCTTTCTAAAGTCATTTTTACACTCTAATTTGGCTCGAAATCTCATGTTAAAAGTGTCATTTTGACCCTCTTTACAGAATAGTGGATTACTCATTAAATAAATATACATCCATTAAATGACATTTAATATTTTGGCTTTTATCACTATTTATGTTTGTCTTTCTTCAGGAAGAATATTATGAAAATCCAAAATTTGGGCCAGGGAAATTTCAGAAATTTGCTTGATTTGACACAGAGAGACCCTTTCTGAATGACATTCACTCCATAAATTTGGGGTCAGTGTAAATGTGCCGTTGTGTACATCGTCTTAATTACTGATTTTCCTGCAGCATTTGTTTACATGTCTTGTGAGTATATTGATTTGTGTCCAGTACTTTAAACTAACTTTTTTATTACAGTATTACTGAAATTACAGTTGTGTAATACAATTTAGTTTAGAATATTTTTTTGTGGCTTCTTTGCCACAGAAAATATAATTGTGGCATTTTAATATCATATACAGTGAGGAAAATAAGTATTTGAACACCCTGCTATTTTGCAAGTTCTCCCACTTAGAAATCATGGAGGGGTCTGAAATTGTCATCGTAGGTGCATGTCCACTGTGAGAGACATAATCTAAAAAAACAAATCCAGAAATCACAATGTATGATTTTTTAACTATTTATTTGTATGATACAGCTGCAAATAAGTATTTGAACACCTGTCTATCAGCTAGAATTCTGACCCTCAAAGACCTGTTAGTCTGCCTTTAAAATGTCCACCTCCACTCCATTTATTATCCTAAATTAGATGCACCTGTTTGAGGTCGTTAGCTGCATAAAGACACCTGTCCACCCCATACAATCAGTAAGAATCCAACTACTAACATGGCTAAGACCAAAGAGCTGTCCAAAGACACTAGAGACAAAATTGTACACCTCCACAAGGCTGGAAAGGGCTACGGGAAATTGCCAAGCAGCTTGGTGAAAAAGGTCCACTGTTGGAGCAATCATTAGAAAATGGAAGAAGCTAAACATGACTGTCAATCTCCTCGGACTGGGGCTCCATGCAAGATCTCACCTCGTGGGGTCTCAATGATCCTAAGAAAGGTGAGAAATCAGCCCAGAACTACACGGGAGGAGCTGGTCAATGACCTGAAAAGAGCTGGGACCACCGTTTCCAAGGTTACTGTTGGTAATACACTAAGACGTCATGGTTTGAAATCATGCATGGCACGGAAGGTTCCCCTGCTTAAACCAGCACATGTCCAGGCCCGACTTAAGTTTGCCAATGACCATTTGGATGATCCAGAGGAGTCATGGGAGAAAGTCATGTGGTCAGAACTTTTTGGTCATAATTCCACTAAACGTGTTTGGAGGAAGAAGAATGATGAGTACCATCCCAAGAACACCATCCCTACTGTGAAGCATGGGGGTGGTAGCATCATGCTTTGGGGGTGTTTTTCTGCACATGGGACAGGGCGACTGCACTGTATTAAGGAGAGGATGACCGGGGCCATGTATTGCGAGATTTTGGGGAACAACCTCCTTCCCTCAGTTAGAGCATTGAAGATGGGTCGAGGCTGGGTCTTCCAACATGACAATGACCCGAAGCACACAGCCAGGATAACCAAGGAGTGGCTCTGTAAGAAGCATATCAAGGTTCTGGCGTGGCGAGCCAGTCTCCAGACCTAAACCCAATAGAGAATCTTTGAGGGAGCTCAAACTCCGTGTTTCTCAGCGACAGGCCAGAAACCTGACTGATCTAGAGAAGATCTGTGTGGAGGAGGGCCAAAATCCTCCTGCAGTGTGTGCAAACCTGGTGAAAACTACAGGAAACGCTTTGACCTCTGTAATTGCAAACAAAGGCTACTGTACCAAATATTAACATTGATTTTCTCAGGTGTTCAAATACTTATTTGCAGCTGTATCATACAAATAAATAGTTAAAAATCATACATTGTGATTTCTGGATTTTTTTTTAGATTATGTCTCTCACAGTGGACATGCACCCACGATGACAATTTCAGACCCTCCATGATTTCTAAGTGGGAGAACTTGCAAAATAGCAGGGTGTTCAAATACTTATTTTCCTCACTGTATATTAAATTATGTCAGAAAGTGTCACACTGTGTATCATTTAATATTTATTTATTTATTTTATTGCAGTGAGTGGAGATGAGCGGTCTGATACAATGTTCGTGAGAAGCTCTGCTTACAGTTCAAACATGTCAGAGGCAGACGAAGACAGCAGTTAAAGACCTCATGGATGTTATCTGACATGCCTGTTGTCAGTGCAGGAACATTAAGTTCAAACTGTTGCAAACACAACAGTTTACTTTATCAGCAAATACTGCTTTATATTATATCATATATGTGAATCAAAATGGTGTCAGCGCAACATAAAAAAATTACAAATTCCTTATCTGAGCTTCAGGTTTTTTTGCCGTTAGAAACCATCCGTGCATGTGACGGGGACCGAAAAGCATTGTCATCTTTTGGATGCAGATGTTATTACGATTACTCTGAAATTCCTTCAAATCTGAGATAAAATATAAATGGACTCTGGTAGGTCTTAATTAAAAAAAAAAGAAAAAGAAATTACAAAATTTAAATGGATGCTAAATATATAATTACATTTTATGTCATATTATAATGTTTTCTTTAAATACAAATCTCTATTTTTATGTTAGTGATTATTTTTGTACTAGTAATCCAAGTGTCTATTATCTTTTAAATTTCACTATAAATACTCATTAGACACAGATTCATGGTTTCTGTCCCTGGAGTGACGAATGAATCAATGAATCATTCACATATATCTTTACTTACATATGTCAGTTTTACTAACTATTTTGTTGTTCTTACAAAAAACCTTAAAATGGCTTTCCTGACTATATCCTTTAATGCTTTATTATGTATCTGTAGAAGCTTTGAGACCTCTCCTGAATCATTCAATATATATGCAATTTAAACTCATCAGGACTAGCTGCTGAAAGACTGTGTTCTATGAAAGTCTACTAAATCTGATTACCAGCTATGCTTGATTTATTTGTTTTCAGGCTCTTTGGGTATAGGAACAATGTGAGTAAATGTTGATTTTTTCTATTAAATAAATGGAATAATTAATTCAAAACCCTGTTTTCCCAGGTTTCCACTGAAATTATATATATGGTTGTGGTCAGAATTATTGGCACCCTTGGTAAATATGATCAAAGAAGACTGTGAAAATTAATCTGCATTGTTAATCCTTTTGATCTTTTATTTAAAAAAAAATCACAAAAATCTAACCTTTCATTGATAATAAGAATTTAAAATGGGGGGAAATATCATTATGAAATAAATGTTTTTCTCTAATACACATTGGCCACAGTTAATGGCACCCTTTTACTCAATACTTTTTGAAACCTCCATTTGCCAGTTTAACAGCTCTAAATGTTCTCCTATAATGCCTGATGAGGTTAGAGACACCTGACGAGAGATCAGAGACCATTCCTTCATCCAGAATCACTCCAGACCCTTTAGATTCACAGCTTCTTCTCTTCAGGTCACTCATGTTCTACAGGGTTCAGGTCAGAGGACTGGAACGGCCAGCAGAAGCTTGGTTTTGTGCTCAGTGACCCATCTTTGTGTTGTTTTTGAGGTTTGTGTTTGGATCATTGTACGGTTGGAAGATCCAAACATGGCCCATTATAAGATTTCTAACAGAGTCAGTCACTTATTGATTTTTTATCTGTTAATATTTGATAATCCATGATGCCATGTGTCTAAACAAGATGTCCAGGACCTCCAGCAGAAATATAGGCCCACAACATCAGAAATACAGCAGTATATTTCATTGTACACATGGGGTACTTTTTATCCCTGTGTTCACCAAACCCATCTTGAGTGTTTGCTGCTAAAAAGCTCATGTTTTAGTTTCATCTGACCATAGAAGCCAGTGCCATTTGAAGTTCCAGTCGTGTCTGATAACTGAATATGCTGGAGTTTGTTTTTGGATGAGCGAGGAGAATTCTTCTTGAAACCCTCACAAACAACATGTGCTGATGTAGGTGCTGTTTGACAAGGTTTTCTTACCCCGAGACCAGTGCCCGGTTGCATAAAGCCCCTTAAGTGTAATTTTCCCTTAAGTTCGCCCTTAAAAACCGTTAAGTGTTGCATAAAGCCCCTTAACTGTCATTTTCCTAAGTATAGTCTAAGGTTGACAAAACGTTACCTTAAGAGTTTCACGAACACAAATTTGATGACATGGCTGAGTTTATGGATCCAGTTGAAGATATTAATGTGCTGAGGCGAATTTTTCGTGATAGAGTGAACCCACTGGACCATCTCAATGACAAAAAACTGCTGCGAGAATATAGATTTGATTGTCGCGCAATCTATGAGATCGCTAACAAACTGGAAGACGACCTTAACCATGTCACCCAGCGCAACCACTCGTTACCAGCGGTGTTACAGTTGCTTATGGCACTTAATTTTTTTGCATCTGGGCGTTTCCAGTCTGTAGTGGGAGATGTTTTCCACATTCATAAATCGTCTGTAAGCAGAGTTATTCACCGGGTTACAGGGGCCCTTTGCCGTCATTTAAGCCAAACCGTGACGTTTCCATCTCATCAAGAACAGGATGCCATTCAAACCTCTTTTTTTCAGAAAGCGGGGTTTCCTCGAATAGGTGGTGTAGTTGACGGCACCGCATGCACGAAGATCAATATGTGAATAGAAAAAACTAGCATTCAATTAATGTGCAGTTAGTGTGTGACCATCTGTCCAGAATTAGAAACATTGTTGCATTGTGGCCAGGGAGTACACGTACACACGACTCCAGGATTTTGTCAGAGAGCAAGATCAGGAGAGATTTTGAGGCTGGAATCCACAGTGGTCTCCTGCTCGGGGACAGTGTTACCCCTGCAGACCATGGCTCATGACGCCCTTCATGAATCCCCTTACTGCTGCACAGGCATGTAATAATCTCAACAGTCAACTTCGATGTATAAATCATTCCATTTAAATTACATAAGCTGAAGTAAAAAAAAAACAGATTTGAATCCTGTACTTAAAAAAAAAATAATAATAATAATAATAATAATAATAATATTGCTTAACGTTAAAGTAATGTTAAAAATATGTTGCCTTACTAATTTTTATAAAATAGTGTATTAAATTATATTGTGGCTTGCTGATACTAATGATGACCTTTTTTTCACCTGTAGGAAAGATACAACAACGCTTTGACACACACAAGGTCTATAATTGAGAGGACGATCGGACAGCTTAAACGCAGATTTCACTGTCTCCACAGCGAGCTGCGCGTTGAGCCGTCAAGGGCTTGCAAAATTATTGTGGCCAGTGTAGATCTTTTCAACATGTCGAAGGCGTATTTTACCTTCGAAGAGGAGGATGAAGCAGAGGGTCATGAAGCAATTCTGCAACAAAATTTCCAGCAGGCTGGATTTGCTGTCAGAGATGCAATTGTGAATGCGTTCTTTAATTAGCCAAGTAGTTGTAAAAAAAATGAAATGTAAGTCTACATATAGAACAAAATGAAAAATTTATTAAAATTGTTAGTTATTTGTTAGTATTGCTAGGAGTATACATTTTTTTTTTTTTAACAATGTAGCTATATATTGTTATTTGGTTTGTATATATTTATTTTATTAATATATTTGCTCTTGTAATTACATTAAAAACACAACACTTTTAAAAACGGTCATAGAATGCATTTATTCATCAATTTCATGCATCGTTACTTTCCTTCGCTTTGTAGCTGTAGAAGTTTGTTGTTAAGAATGAAGTTGTATAGATCTTGATTTTCTTCTCCTTTTGAGTTTTTCAATCTCTAACTGCAGTTTGGTCTTTTGTAGCTGTAGGACTTCTCTCTGCAGTTCCAGCACTTCTTCTCGTAGCGAAGGAAGATTGTATTTGCATTGTTCTGCAATTCACAAGTGTTTTAAAAATATATAAAATAGTCTAAAATAATACTGAGGCTTTTCAAAGTCCAATTAACAATAAACTAAAAATAATCCTTAAAGAAGCAATAAAACCTCACTTGACTGCTGGTTGGTTTGGCGTACTGTTGGCGCTCTGTCGGTGTTGAAGCTGCTTCTCCGGAGATTGCTGGGAAAGTCTAATGCGTGAAACGAATATCACACTATTATTTGTTGTCATATATTATGCCTGTCGTGATCTTTTAAAATGGTTTATTCTCATAGCAGTGATAAGTTTGATTAGATTTTATGCTGATGCGAGACAATAACGCTCTCTTACTCCGTGTTATGCTGTTCCTCTGGTTCAGCTCCAGAGATGCCAGCCAGGACAGGTGAGTCTGCCCCAATGATGTCTTTGACCATTTTAGTAGAGCCTGACAGTTCAGGCGGCGGTGGTCCTCCACCTGTTTATCAGGTTTGTAACCATTAGCTCTTTGTGATACAGCAACAGATACACACTCTATGTGGTGCAGTAAAAATAGGCTAGAAAAATTGTATATTTGTAATAAAAAGTGTTTTTTTTTTCTTACCAGTTTTGTTGGACTCCCTGTTGTGGAAGCTTATTTCTTTTGTGTGTAAATGAGGTGCAGGTGTGGAATGCAATCAGTCCCAGATACGAGGCAAGAAGGAATGCTAATATTCGGGAGAAGGCTCCCTCTGGTGGTGCGGAGGAGGTGGTACGGGAGCCTCCTCTGTAACACCACCACTTCTACATATTAGGGGTGTCAACGTTAACGCGTTAATGCATGCGATTAATCTAAAAATTTTAACGTGTTAATATTTTTTTCACGCAAATTAATCATGTGATAAGGTTTGACCCCAACTTCTTCCCGTCATCGTAGTGCGGAGGGTTATCTATCGTTGTGTGATGAGGGTACAGCCATAGACATAATAAACACCCAAACGCCTCATTGGCCGCTCGACCGCACGTCAACGCCGCCGCCATATTGGTGCGGGCAACTCTCCATAAATCTCATACCGGGACAGAAGAAAACACACCTGACTCGTCAGCAGTTTGGGGATCTACAGACCGTCGCACATTAATAAAAACAGATCTCGGGGGATTGTCTTTCACAGGTAAGACTGAACAGTTGTTTCTGGATGTGTTTTGGTCATTTTTAGCATTATGTTGACAGCTTAATTAGCCACCAGTGTTAGGTGATTAATAGCTAGCGATGTCGCTAGTTAGCTGTGAAAGCTGAGACTTTATAAGAAATCAAAGTTTAAATGAATTCTTAAGTTTTAACTTATATTGTAGTTTATATCATAAACTTAATTGTGTTATGAGCACAATGTGAGCACTTTGTCAAGACCGTGTCAGACTGTCAGGATAGGGATGGAGCTAAAGCATCTCTCTTTAATTTCACTACTCATTTACAAAGAGTAAGTTATCATCACTAGATTATAAAGATTTGATGGCTTATCATAAAACTGTGGACTGATTTGATGTATTTTTCCTTTTCAGCCAATTGCAAACAGGACAACACAAGCCTCAAATAGATCTGAATAAAAGCCTGTTCTCAGCCTAATGTTGTATTTGTAGTTAAAGCCCAGAACAGCCCTGAATGACCTGATCACATTCAAACCTCTCTCCTCTCTCTCTCTGTCTCTCAATCTCTGCCAGGGTCAGGAATTAACTTCTCCATTGTGGGGCAATATTTGCCCCGGAATAGACTTCCAGGAGCATTGTTTACCTTTGTAAGGGCAATTTTTATAACAATATTATGTAATATAATTACCTTATTAAATGTTTCTGTCGTTTTTGTCAAATATTTAAATATAACCAGTTTCTTCAGTCAATCACAATATATAGACTACATTTAAAATGATTTACACAGGCTGTTTAATGCTGATCATCTACTGTATGTGTATTTACACAAAAACTGCATCATGTAAATAGCCTAGAAATGAGAAACACAGGAACTCCTTGATGAGAGAAGCTGCAAAATCATGACAGAATCATTGTTGATTATTGCTCCTGATGTTGTAATAATATTCATTTTGATTAATAGAAAGTTTTTTTGGGAGGGGAGCATCTCATATTCTGGTCTGTGTTAAACATAACTATACTTTGGCATTTTGTTGTACAACATAAACTGCACACACTCACACCCCAAACATTCCTATGTAGTAACATATTGTCACGAATCTGGTCTGAGCCAGCTGCCACGTTATTTTGAGGGTCGCGCATAAACTGCCTATTACGGTAAAACCGTCAGAGAACTGATCTGAATGCAGTGCTCTTTTCCCCCCAACACCATAGACATAATATACGTAGACGCCTCATGATGTGCTGGAACGTAATCCAGCGTCGCCGCCATATTGGTTGGGTCTCCTCACTCTACGCTAGCGCCGGAGGCAACGGAGAGCGAGCAACTATGCCCGTATTTTGTGCAGTTTACGGTTGCAATAACCGGCACAGCATTGATACCAGATCGCGTGGGATTACCTTTCACAAGTAAGATTGAACAATAATTTTGGTTATTTTACCATTTATAATATTAAGTCATCGTAACTAACGTTACTTACGTGTAACGTCATTACAGCAGGAACTGGTAAGGAACACAGAGACAAGGATAAACTTCAAAATAACAGTCTTTAATGGTGACATCAGGACAGGGCAAGACAAGGCAAGGCAAGGTTCACACAGACAGGAACACTGGGGAATAACGAGTAGACCAGACGACAACTAACTAAACAGGCAGGAACTAAATACACATGACAATTACAGATAATTAGACGAAACACGGCTGGACAAGACTAAACTAATAATCACACTTAACAAGGACAGGAACAAGACCAAATATGGAAACAAGAGGCGGGAACACATGACAGAGGACTGACAACAGAAGGGTTGTGTGTGTGAGTGAGAGAGAGAGAAATAAATTCAAATGAACAATCAAACTTGTTTCTTTATTAAAATATAAAATTCATTCATTTATACATTTATCAATATGCCATAGCCTACCATATGTCTTTGTTAAAGAGCATAATACAAAGTCTTTTAGCATGAAAGCACGTATTTTTCAATGTCTTACAGTGTCCTGTATCATAACTAAATCTCTGCCGTTTGTAACAAACCAAACCGTGTGAAAATCCGGTAAAAATTCGAGGAGTTATGATTATTGTAGTTGGGGATACACCTTCCTCAGTAGAAATAAATGCAGGAGGGGCGCATTGGAGACCCATCCAAGATGGCGGCCGCGCTGTACGTGAGCTCCAATAGGCAGCGCCAGTCTATGAGGCGTCTACGTATATTATGTTTATGCCCAACTCAGTCCGTAACTGTCTGATGTAAAAAAAAATAAAATAAAAAATACTGTCTGATGTTGAATTCCAAAATAAAAGCACCCCAATACTCATATTACAAAATAAGAGAAAGAATATGCTGCGTCTTTACATTCAAAAAGTTATAAAAATAAAAGGTCTGGATTGCACAGACCAGTTTCACCTCAGATTGAGAGTACACCTGGCCACAGTGTGTCGTTTCAGGACTGTCTGATGTGGAAGTACAAAATAAGAGCCCCCCCCCCCAAACTCATACTGTTGTGTCTCTACATTCATAAAGCTCACACACCTCCGCTTCCCCCCTCCTGCAAACACACACACAGAGAAAAAAAATCATAAATATGCTGTTTTAACCATACGTTCAGTTAATCATTAATATAATATCGTAGTTTTTACAGTCCAGTTCCCACTCAGATTGATAGAACATTTTGTCAAAATGTCACGCATTCCATGTCACGAAAGTCCCATGTTTTATTACAAAATAAACATCCTTTGAAGACTTCAGTCCATGTGCTGTGTTTTCTTTGAATGAAAGTACTTACCTGTTTTTCTGTTTCAGGCAGAAGAGATGACAGAAGCTGCACAATGGTGCAAACATCTCTCTTGATCTGAAGTTGTAGTTAGTTGCTCTCAGATGTGAACAATGGCCAGAAGAGACTTCCATTTCTATTCCCTTTGTGCGTATGGCTATCCATCGAGCATTTTTTGGACACAGAAATATTTTTGGTGGACATCAATTTGTGCAATACAAATGTCATTGAGATAACTTCTATATGTAAATACGGTTATATATTTTGCATCACATAATGTAATACTGCTGTAGTGCGTGTCTGTCACTGCTCATCAATGTTTCTTCGTAAAGCTCGTTCAGTTCATGTGCCCATTGGAAGCTTTCTTCTCTCTGACCTGTACTCCCAAAACATCAAATATGTTAATTAGCCTTGACCATGCCTCATAACTGTGAAGCCACAAATATGTGCCGTGTACAGATCTCTGGTGCTGTCCATGGTGCTTAATTAACCAGTGGTTTAGTCAGCTCACCTGTGCGATTCTGTCTTCTGTGTTTGTGTAGGGTAATAAAGTAGACCTATAAATTACATAACGTATTGAGCTTAAAGAAATGAACTGTTCAATCTTAGTATGTATACATGCAAAGTTGGACAGATATGGCTGCTGTCCTCCACGAGAGGGATTTACCGGATAACTTGTTAAAGGACTGGAAGCTTAATTGTCTGTGAAAGTGGTATATAGCATCATTCACTTGTAGAAAAACAATGCATGCACTGTAACAATGTGCGAGGAAATGTTTAAACATTGATGCAAGGTTAAGTAACGTAAATGTCTTATTAAATGTCTTGTAATGAAAATATTTTTAAATGAGTACTGTCTATTGAAGAAAGACACTTTCACAAGTCTCTTTTAATAAATTCCTGCTTTAAAAACGATTACACACTTTAATTAACTTTAACAGTGTCACGTGTATGTGTCTGTTTAGTTCCATTTTGCCCTCATTTGGTAGTTCCTGTCTTCATTAGTCATTATCATTGTTTATTGATATCACCTGTTGTGTATTATTCATCTCGTTTGCTCCTTTGTTTCCTGTCCTTTATAAGCCTTCAGATTCGTTATGTTCTTGGTCTCAGTTTGATGTTATTCTAATGAATTATGTGTTGATGACTATTAAAACTCCTTTCGTCTACTCCTTCGTGTTCGTGTGCTTACCTACAACCACATACCGTGACAAACAGGTTATTTAAATAAATAAACTGAATTAAAGTATTGTCGTTATGTGCTTGGAACACGATGATTGCCATTATATTTAGGGCCCAAGCCAAGCCCAAAAATGTAAAGATTTCTAGATATCTCAAATACTGTTGCCTTAGCAACTCATCAAACTTTAATACTATTTTCTGGGGTTTTGGAACCACTTAGCATTCTTAGTTGTGATGCCACTTGACTTACACAAAGAGAGAGAAAAGGGCGGCTTTGTAGCGCCACCTTCTGACTAAAGTGTGAGGGGGTGAGTTTTATCTAGTCACCAAACTCAGTACATATACTGATCTCATATAGACAGACATGTTTCTAATTTACAGTCATTATCTCTGACCAGCAGCAAGTCGGCTATTTTGCTTTGAATATGGATTTTTTGAAAATTCAGACTCTGCATTTTGATACACTCCTCTGTGATTTGGGCGATTCACACCAAATATGTCAACATATTGAGGATACTAAATTGCTGGCAAATTTTGGATATCTTGAACCGTTTTTCTGTGAGGTCTGGATTATGTAATGCAGTAATTTATTATTCATTAAATACGTTTTACTAGGCCACTCTTAAGATCAATCAGTTGCCGAAACTCTTGATGCTCGTTGACGCTATCATGTGAAAATCACAGTGATGATAACTTTGAAAACTGATTCAATGCTTTTGCACTGTTTTGAGCAGTATATAGGCCTAAAGCAGGAACATGTATGTTTTCTTTGTAATGACTTCGTAATTTTTTTTTTGCACTCATTCAGGGTGTTTGGGGCGAGTCATTTAACGTACCATCCATCCATGAAAATGCAGTTCAATAACTATGTCCAATAGCTATGTTTTTAATTGTATTAATGGATTTTTTTCTCAATTGAACAAAACCAAACATATATTAGTCGAGGAAATTGTGGAGTCTGTTGAATTCCTGAAAAAAAAAATGCCATCAACTTTGATGATAATGTCACATGTGAAGACGGCGTTTGGGGACAGGTGTGCAATGCACTTACCGTTCCAATCACTAAAACAATCGCTTTAGACTGCTAAGAGCATTTCACAAGGTGAGCACTTCTTTGTTTCACTAACAGGCTTTAAAACCAGACTCCTGACACAAATTGTTATGAAAATAACAAGTAGAATTTCAGGGAGACCAGTGCATACATAATCGCACTGAACTGAGAAGAAGACCTGTCAGAGCAAATGACAGAAAAACATTAGGGAAGGAATTACAAAAACAGCTCCCACGAGCAATGTTTCTAGAGAATATAGCCAAAATACCTGAGGACGTAACGGAGTCCGGCTGTAGGGATGTTGCTCCGAGCCCCAATGTCTTGAAAAACATTTCACTGGAAGCACGTAAGACAAGCCGCCAGCACAGTAATGAAATTATCAGCCTTCAAATAACGCTGCAAAAGAAAACAATCAGTCCTGATGAGGTACTCCAGAAAGTGATGCTACACCCAGACGGGGTTCTACTTTGGTCACAAAGCAGTATACAGATATATCAGGAACGATGCCAGGAGGACATCATTTATCTCGATGTGACTGGCAGCACAATGCGCTCACCTCCCGTCTTATGTGTACGAGTCGGTGGTTAGAAATCCACACAAAACCTCATCTCCGTCACCTGTTGCCACGTACCTTACTTGAGACCACACCACACCACAGCCTCAGGTACATGTTTCTCGAGGCATTTCAAACAGATGTGTCTAGGTGCTTTGGAAGGGCATGCGGTCACCTGTGATGGGTCAACTGTATTAATGCAGGTTATATGCCTGTCATTTGCCAAAAAAAAACCTGACACTACACTCCATCAGTTCTGCCTGCGAAATGTATAGAATAATGATGATGCATTAAGTACATTTCTAATATAGCAGCAAGACTTACATGCAGGGCATAATGGGCTTTTAGTACACATAAGTTAAGTCATTTCCATTAATGCTGTCATGTTAGTCTTGTAAATTAACTTGCAGTACATAATTTCACGTTTGAATTCAATTATGATATTATTTTCCACAGTGCTACAAACCACTCCCACCTGGCAATGCATGTCTTTGGTGCCCTCAGAACTGCAAGCGCTGTAAAAGCACTGGATGCCATGGTTCACAGTGCTGCAGAGGTCTTCTTCAGTCCATCCTGTGGTGCAAGTGTTGAGAAGCACTTCAAGAACCTGCGATCGTGGCTGCAGAAAACAGGCACTCTGCTGGACGACGCTACCGAGTCCAGAGCTGATGCAGAGGACTTGAAGGTCAATGTCAGATCTATCATCTGACCATTCCTATCTATCTATCGCTGTGTCTATTAAACCTTTGAAATCACAATCACATCAGAATATTTCCCTGTTTTCCCGCAGCGGCTGATCCAGTCCAGAGAGAGCTGCGCTCATCGTGAAAGCTTTATGTTTGAAACAGATACACAAACAGAATACACGGTAGGCTACATTTCTGTGTTGCAAGCATTAAATATTGATGAAAGTATTGGGATAAGAGTTTATAGTGCGGATATAGACTCTGATGCTGCGGCTGTTGCGATCAAAATGAATAATTGGAAATAAATAAAGACTGAAAGTGTTACATTCTGCCAGTAGGTGGCGACCAGTGACTGTTAAAGTGTATCTGATGTCTGAATCATTCATTCAAGAGATTCGTCCAAAAACACAGCACTTCGTTTTTTACACATTTTGTTATGTTACAGGCTTATTCCAAAATGGATTAAATTCATTATTTTCCTCAAAATTCTACAAACAATACTCCATAATGACGTGAAAGAATTTGTCTGAAATCTGAAAAAAAACATGTACGTATATACAATAGACACAGACAAAGGAATATTCTCTGTAGTATTGATAGACTGGGTTTGATCTGAAAGCCAAGCTTGCTCTGATTCCTCAACAGTGATATCCATCTGAAGATCTCTTTTGCACGCTGGAAGATCTGACTGGGAGCCTTCCTTTAGCCCAGCCAGTAACGTCTTATAAAACGAGGATACCGTTCCTCTATCGTTCAGGTGATTTAACGCCTCGCTGCATGGTGTTCTACATCACAGAAGAAACACATGGCCGTCGCACGGAAGCTCATCGTTTTGCTTTATAACGTTTTAAATAAGGATATTTGTTTTACACAAAAAGCTTGGAAGAGCCACAAATACCCATGTGAACATGAACATGCTTCTGAACACTGAATACTTCTCAGATTCCTCATCTCCCCATTCATTTTCAATGGATGGTCAATTTTGACCAATAAAGCCAAGATCAATAAGGCCTACAATAAATCAGTTCCAAAAATGAATACAAAACCAGTCCAGATTGAATCTCATTTTTAGTGATTATATAGCACAATAAGAGATTCATAAGCTATTTTTATAGGCCAGTCATTTTTGACCAGGTACACCACAAGTGTTCTTTTGTGCTTTTTTTTTTTAAACAAGAGTATTTCAAAACAAAATTCTTGGTTAACCCTTTAAGCACTGAGGGCATTTTTGCCGCAGTGAAGTTGATGTTTCTTCTGAGTGACTTACACAAAATAATAACTTGAACACCATAGCAAGCAGAGTCAAAAAAGATTTCATTTGGACTTTCTCCTGCTGAGAAATAGCTGATAAAAATGAATGAAAAATTTGAGTGCTCAAGAGAAATGTTTCATATCAGTCTTATTTGACATTCAATATCTCAGGACAGAAATAAAGCAGGAGGACAATTCTTTTTTGATGATGTTCTCCATCATGTTAGCTGTATCTGTTTCAGATGACAATGACGATGGAGATTCACTACTGTCAGATCATGCCTCCATGCATCAATTATGATCCGGCCGTCAGAAAATATCTGTTTTGGCTGGGACCAGAACAACTCATCAGCAAAGTACTCTAATACCCAACAGGGGCTAACAGGAGGTCTTGTTTGGTATCCAGAAGTACTGTTATACCAAAACTGCTTCAAAACAACATCCCATAAACCTTGAGTTTCCATAAACATTCCCTCGTATCGCTCATTCATGAAGACAAACAGCCCTTGAAACACGGTCATAAGACTAAACAACAGTGGAAAATAGTAAAAAACAACTATAATATAAATGACTAATCAATTAATGAATCAATGAAATGGGTGTCACAGCTTCAAGGGAAGCACAGGAACCAGGAGACGAGGGATTCACAGAAGGAGAGCAAACGGGAACACAGGCAGGGTAGACACTCAAAGACCAACAAACACTAACTGAAAGGACTGGGGCTTTTAAAGACAGGACAATCAAGGAACTAAGGGGACACACCTGGAATCAATTAATAATCAAGACAGGGGAAAAACTGGGTCACAGGGAACACATGGGGAGCAAAAACAGTCCAGGGGCGTGACAATGGGCATATAAATGACTATAATGATTATTATAAATTATTATATAATTAAATAGAATAATCAAATGAGAGAATGAATGAAGAATAAATGAATGAATAAATGAAAATAAAAGAAAGAAAGTAAAACACAGCACAAATGTATGGTTGCTCTCTTCAGCCCTACCCTGCGTGAACGAGAGCCAGTAAATCTTGGTACAATGTGATAACATTAAGGGTGTACTCGCACTATGCACCGAGCCCGAGAGCGATCGTCCCCGCTTATGCCTCCTTCACAAGGATAAGCAAACTGGACATGAACAGCCTCTCAAGTCATATTTACTACTCAGAGATTGATCTGATTCTTGAGTTTCTGAGTTAGGCAGGCCATAAACATAAACATGTAGGAGGGACAACAATCGCTGCTGTCAGTGCTATTCTTTATTAACAGCAACAACTACATCACCTTGTCTTGTCTTGTCTTGCAAAGTAGTGCCTATTTATATATATTAGGGGTGGCACGATACATGTATTCGTACCGAACCGTCACGGATGCAACGATTAACCGATTTCACTATTAACCGCGGTTTAATTAGTCACGGTTAATTAATCGTAAAGGCTCCGCAACACCGCGTTTGTGTTGCACGGAACAGAAATGTTGCATCTTGTGCAAAATGAAAACACATTTATGCCAGCGCTGCGACAGTCTAAAGTTCTGAGTTTATAAGAGACACGGAGCTCACAGGCACGCTGGATTAACTGTGGAGGCACCTAGCAGCCAAACTCTGTTTCCTCCAAGAGCGCCTGAAGTGGGCGGTTTGGGATTATTTTGGGTACTCAAGAATGACCAGGGCATCATTGAAGATGACGGATCACCTATTTGCAAAACGTGCCGTGAAAGGTTGCTGCTAAAGGATCGAATACATCAAATGTGATGCAGCACCTGCGGGATCACCCAGCTTTGCACGCTTAAGTAAAGGTGTATACATGACTAAGTTCAGTGAAATATGTTGGTAGGGAATTAAATATAAATGTGTCACAAATTAATGCCGTAGCGGTGAGAGTTGAGGGCCTTCAGTGCAAATGTGAACAATGTGTCACATGTAAAATTAGATGAATTATTAAAAATGATTACAATTATTATGTATGGATGAAAGCTGATGACAATAACAGTTCAGTTAAGCTAATATTAGTCTTTCATATTGATAAAAGTAATAATAACAGTAATGGTCCTGCCACCGGTCACTCATCACAGCCGCTGATGTCATTAGCTTGATTGCAATGGTCATCTATCAGAACCCAATAACTGAGAGAACATATTAATGCTCTGCAACCCTCCGAGTCCAGTGGCACGCAGCACAGTTCAATATGTAGAAAATTTGCTTGCTGAAAATTAGATATCTTGTTGCATGAATTTTTGCTGCTTTTTAGTTGATTTTCGAACCATTATACTCTTCATTTTTCCAGTAGATGTCATTTAATCAAAATAAATAACATGGAGTTATTCAGGGCTGGACATTAACACTTGTCCGCTTGTCCGGAACAAGTGAATGTTATGGACAGGCAAGTGAAAGAAAAATTTACTTGAAAATGTAATTTGAAAATGTCAAAAACAATAATATCTGCCTGTATTTGTGATATAGCCTTCGTTATAGTCAGTAACAAAATTGGATTGGAAGCGAACTTGACCAATCAGAATCCGATTGTATTTTTACCTCAGGCAGCAACAGCTAAGCACGTAGTTTTAATTTCCTAAAAAGCGATGTTTCTCAAGCCTCTGCAGCCCAGTCGAGCGCCTGGTAAAGCATCAAACGCAAAAAACGCTTCAGTCATGGAAAATGCAATCCCATGGGTCTTAACGATATACGTGTACACACATTGTCACACATAAATTAGACAGAATCATTTTATTCGCACGTGCTACTAAATTATGTAATCCGATGAACAAGTAGTAGTATACAGCGGTGTCTCGCTGTCTTTCGCAGTTTCAGAATCGAAATCCAACCCGCTTCGAATTTGCATGTTTTGATGTTGTACACGTTGCGATGTTCAAGAAATTAGTCACTGTAATCAATACAATAAAAAAAAGGATAGGAGCGTGAGAGTGACAGGACCTCTTAAATGCAGTTTAGAAAATATTAAATAAGGATTTGATCGTGATGTAAAGTGTAACAAAGACTGCTGGCGACCTCTTCAATAAATTCATCCACATTATTATTCCACTCATGGCAATGGTTTAACATTAAAATTACGACTTGCACGATGTTAATTCATATTTTAAGTTATTTTAAAGGCTATTGTTCACTTGGGCCTATTTTTATTACTTAAAAATAACTGACTGAATAGTGAGCCTTAATTTTTAAAATGTATACTGTAAAATTTTTAAAGATACATAATTGTGTGTGTGTAATCAGAAGGACTCATGGGTAGTAACTTTTGCATTTGTGCATGTTTTTACACTCCCCTGCCAAATGAGGTGGAGAGTTTGAGAGGAGGTTAGGAAAGTGAAAAGTATTACTCTACTGTCACCAAAGTCAGTTAACTCTCAGCACATAGAATCTTTTTCATCTAGATATCACGCTATAGAGACTGTGTCTGTTCCCCGAACTAGAAAATACAGAAAACATCCAAACCAAAGTAATAGTAACAATTTAATTGATGTTCAACAAATAAAAAAACGATATAATACAGATAAACACATGATAAAGCTTGGCTTATTGAATATTAGATCCCTTTCTTCAAAAGCACTTTTTGTAAATGATATGTTCACTGACCATAAACTAGATGTGCTTTGTTTGACAGAAACCTGGCTAAAACAAGATGATTACATTACTTTAAACGAGTCTACACCCCAAGATTACTGTTACAAACATGAACCGCGTCCAAAAGGTAAAGGGGGAGGTGTTGCTACAATTTATAGAAATATTTTCAGTATCTCTCAGAGGCCAGGTTTCAAGTATAATTCGTTCGAAGTAATGGTGCTTCATATAACGTTATCCAAAGAAACAAGTGTTAATGATAAATCCCCTGTGATGTTTGTACTGGCTACTGTATACAGGCCACCAGGGCACCATACAGACTTTATTAAAGAATTTTCTGATCTTCTATCGGAGTTAGTGCTGACTGCAGATAAAGTCCTAATCGTTGGTGATTTTAATATCCATGTTGATAATGAAAGAGATTCGTTGGGATCAGCATTTATAGACATTCTAAACTCAATTGGTGTTAAACAACACGTGTCAGGACCTACTCATTGTCGAAATCATACTCTAGATTTAATACTGTCACATGGAATTGATGTCAGTGGCGTTGAAATTTTGCAGCAGAGCGATGATATCTCAGATCATTATCTAGTCTCCTGTATATTCCATATAGCTAAAGCTGTAAAGCCAACTTCTTGTTACAAATATGGTAGAACCATTACCTCTACCACAAAAGACTGCTTTATAAATAATCTTCCTGACTTATCTCAGTTCCTCAGCATATCCAATAGCTCAGAACAACTTGATGATGTAACAGGAACTATGGACTCTCTCTTTTCTAGCACTTTAGATGCGGTTGCTCCTTTACACTTAAGGAAGATTAAGGATAAGAGTCCAACACCGTGGTATAATGAGCACACCCGCGCCCTAAAGAGAGCAGCCCGGAAAATGGAGCGCAGCTGGAGGAAAACTAAATTAGAGGTATTTCGTTTAGCTTGGCGGGAAAGTACCCTATCCTACAGAAAAGCATTAAAACTGCTAGATCTGATTACTTTTCGTCTCTTCTAGAAGAAAACAAACATAACCCTCGGTATTTATTCAATACAGTAACTAAATTAACGAAAAATCAAGCATCAACAGGTGTTGGCATTTCCCAAGAGCATAGCAGTAATGACTTTATGAACTACTTCACTTCCAAGATCGATACTATCAGAGATAAAATTGTATCCTTGCAGCCGTCAGCTACAGTATCGCATCAGATAGCGCACTATAGATCCCCTGAGGAACAATTTCATTCATTCTCTACTGTGGGAGAGGAAGAATTGTATAAACTTGTTAAATCATCTAAACCAACAACATGTATGTTAGACCCGATTCCATCTAAACTACTAAAAGAGCTGCTTCCAGAAGTCATAGATCCTCTTTTGGCTATTATTAATTCATCATTGTCATTAGGATATGTCCCCAAAACCTTCAAATTGGCTGTTATTAAGCCTCTCATTAAAAACCACAACTTGACCCCAAAGATCTAGTTAATTACAGACCGATCTCAAATCTCCCTTTTCTGTCAAAGATACTAGAAAGGTAGTATCCTCACAATTATATTCCTTCCTAGAGAAAATGATATCTGTGAGGAATTCCAGTCAGGATTTAGATCGTATCATAGTACTGAGACTGCTCTCATTAGAGTTACAAATGACCTGCTTCTATCATCTGATCGTGGTTGTATCTCTTTATTAGTTCTACTGGATCTTAGCGCTGCGTTCGACACTATCGACCACAACATTCTTTTGAATAGACTAGAAAACTTTGTTGGCATTAGTGGAAGTGCCTTAGCATGGTTCAAATCGTACTTATCTGACCGCCATCAGTTCGTAGCAGTGAATGAAGAGGTATCATATCGATCACAAGTGCAGTATGGAGTACCTCAAGGCTCAGTACTAGCGCCGTTACTTTTCACGCTTTATATGTTACCCTTGGGAGTTATTATTAGGAGACATGGTGTTAGCTTTCACTGTTATGCTGATGATACTCAGCTCTATATTTCTTCGCGGCCCGGTGAAACACACCAAATTGAGAAACTAACGGAATGCATAGTCGATATAAAAACTGGATGACGAATAATTTTTACTGCTAAATTCTGAAAAACAGAGGTGTTAATTATCGGACCTAAAACCCCACATGTAATAACCTAGAACATTATCTAACACTTGACGGCTGCTCTGTCAATTCTTCTTCATCAGTCAGGAACCTAGGTGTGCTGTTCGATAGCAATCTGTCATTTGAAAGCCATGTTTCTAGCATCTGTAAAACTGCATTTTTCATCTCAAAAGCATATCTAAATTGCGACCAATGCTCTCAACGTCAAATGCAGAAATGTTAATTCATGCGTTTATGACCTCAAGGTTAGACTATTGTAATGCTTTATTAGGTGGTTGTTCTGCACGCTTGATCAACAAACTACAGTTAGTCCAAAATGCAGCAGCTAGAGTCCTTACTAGAACCAGGAAATATGACCATATTAGCCCGGTTCTGTCAACACTGCACTGGCTCCCTATCAAGCATCGGATAGATTTTAAAATCTTGTTAATTACTTATAAAGCCCTGAATGGTTTAGCTCCTCAGTACTTGAGCGAGCTCTTATCGCATTATAGTCCTCCACGTCCGCTGCGTTCTCAAAACTCTGGCCGTTTGATAATACCTAGAATATCAAAATCGACTGCGGGCGGCAGATCCTTTTCCTATTTAGCACCCAAACTCTGGAACAGTCTACCTAACACTGTTCGGGAGGCAGACACACTCTGTCAGTTTAAATCTAGATTAAAGACCCATCTCTTTAGCCTGGCTTACACATAACGCATTAATACGCTTCTATTATTCAAATCCGTTAAAGGATTGTTAGGCTGCATTAATTAGATCAACCGGAACCGGGAACACTCCCCATAACACACGATGTACTCGTTACATCGTAAGTTGAATGGCATCTACGCTAATATTTGTCTGTTTCTTTCCTAGTCTGTTTCTCAGTCCGTATCCGATCAGATGGTGGATCAGCACCAAGAGATGATGTCTACAGCCCTGATCGTCAGCGGAGACCAGGACACCCAGATGACCCCCAGAGATATATCCCTAGATATATCAACCAAAATAACAAAATAACTAAAATATAATAAAATACCTAACTACATAATACTACTATTGTTAGAAATTGCAACAAAATTAAAATAGAAATATAAACTTTTGAACTGCGGGTTTCGTCTGGTCAGAGGAGAACTGGCCCCCCGACTGAGCCTGGTTTCTCCCAAGGTTTTTTTCTCCATTCTGTCACAGAGGAGTTTTGGTTCCTTGCGCTGTCGCCTCTGGCTTGCTCAGTTGGGGACACTTAATTTCTAGCGATTATCGCCGATTTGATTGCACAGATACTATTTAAACTAAACTGAGCTAGACAATGACATCTCTGAATTCAATAATGAAATGCCTTTAACTGAAAATTGAGTGTTTAATCTTATCATTATACATTACTGACACTCTATCCTCCAATTTGATACTGTTAAGTGCTTTGACACAATCTGTATTGTAAAAGCGCTATATAAATAAAGGTGACTTGACTTGACTTGACTATTACAGCTCATCTTCATTAGTCACGGGGACAGATGCCTTCAGGCATGATACACTTCTGGCCCATGACAAAAGCAAACACCACCAGTACTGTAGTGCTGCACAGATAGAGGGTAAAGGAACCTAATGCACCAGTACCAGCTGTTGTCCAAGGAGTGCAAAAAATGGAGCAGGCTTTGTTTGAAAAAATGAAGAGAGTGATGTACACAGCCTACTACATAGCAGGCACATGGACCTTATTTTGTTGTTGTTTGTTTTTGTAGATTTTATGTGACAGTTACCACATCTTTGTGGCCCATTTTGAAGACCTGCTGAGTGTGGAAAGGAAACCAAAACCATCATCAACAGTTGTGGGACGGGCAAAGCAAGTAACAAACTACTTGCATAACATCAACAATGTCTTGTTCCTACACTTCATGTGTGACACACTGAACCAGCTAACAGAGTTACGCAAAGAGTTCCAGAAAGACACAACCACTATCTGTCAAGCTACCGAGAGCACTGGAAAATGCTTCTGGAACATGACCGCCCTAAAAGCAGAAATGGGCCCATACACGAGTTGTGTTTATGATGCAGTGACAAAAACTGGGGAATACAAAGGAGTGAAGTTTCCTGGTACATCACCACCAGCCTTGAAGGAAGAGAGGGCAAAAGTGATAGGTAAGAAATTAAGTATTATGTAGAATTATGCACATTAGCCTTCTTTATGCATTAAAGGGTTTGTTCACCCAAAAATGAAAATTCGGTCATTAATTACTCACCCTGATGTTGTTCCACACTCTTAAGACCTTCATTCTTATTTGGAACACAAATGAAGACATTTTTATTTGAAATCTGACTTTTCTGTCCCTCCTCAACAAATATATTTTTAATGAAATCCAAGAGGTTTCTATCCCTCCATAGAGAGCCACTGCAATTTAAATATCCAAGGCCCAGAATGCTAGGAAAGACATCGTTAAAGTAATCCATGTGACTCCAGTGGTTTAATCTCAATTTTATGAAGTGATGCAAGTGCATTGTTGGCATAACTGATGGATAACTATGCCCGTGAAAAGACATCAGCAATCCGGTGTTGTGCTAAATTCTGACCCCTGCCAGATTATTACCCCCTCCCCCCCGGTATTGGTAGGTTTAGTGTTAGGTGTGGGGGAGGGGTTAGGATAGGCAATCATATAGCGATTTCAACAAGAGGGGTAATAATTTGTCAGGGGGTCGAAAAATGGGCACAACACCAGTGCCAAGAGAAGGAAAAAAAGATGAAAACGAAGCCCGTGCGTCACTTTCAGGTAGGCTACATTCAAAATCCTGTTGTTGAGGTCAATAACATGTTTTAATGTCGGTAATAATTTCACCACCACCAACGCGTCTATATAATATTCTCTCAGCGTTTCCATGTTCACTTACAAAAGTTAGCCATGGTTTTAACCATAAAAAAAAAAAAAAATCATGGTTCTTGTAGCCATGGGAACCACAAATTAACCATGGTTGTGTTACTTCAAATAATAATATACAAAGAAGTATTAAGATAACATTTTTGTGGTTATAAAAACAAACCTAAGCCAACAACAGCCTTTAAAATGACTTAAAATGCATTATATAAAAACAATGAGGCAACCCTGCTGAAAAAATTAATCACAAATACCATTACAAACATTACAAACCATTAAAAAACATTCTGTAGTGTGTTTTGGGACATATTCCATTAGGATTTAGAAGGGGACCAATTACCATAACCAGTAAAACCATTACAAATTGTGTGATGGTGTCCATTGTTTTGTTTTTTTTATCAACATTACATGTTATTACAAATGCCTGCAAAGGGAGCCAAAGGCCTGGTAATTGCTGCTGTTACACTTACAGGACGATCAAGTCCTTGTCTAATAGGCTATTGACCCAACATTTGATTCAAATATCCACTTAATCTCTCATTTTTGGCCACCTTTTGGCTATAGACCAGTGGTTCCCAACCATGTTCCTGGAGGCCCCCCAACACTGCACATTTTGCATCTCTCCTTTGTCTGACACCCATTTCAGGTCTTGGAGTCTCTACTAATGAGCTGATGATCTGAATCAGGTGTGTTTGATTAAGGAGACATGGAAAACTTTTGAAAAACTTTTGAAGTTTTGGCGGGCCTCCTGGATCGTGGTTGGGAACCACTGCTATAGATGACATATAGATGAACTGTAATTGTAAATAATACAATTTAATTACAATTTATTTATTTATTTATTTACTTTTATATTTTATTAAGGTTCTATTTTGACCCCTATAGTAGGTATTTTTGTTTACTTCCATAATATTTGAGGGAGGGGGCACAACAATACAATACTGCTTAGGGCACCCATTTGGCCAGCAGCGGCCCTAAACACGAATGAGAGCAAATCATGAAAATCTTCTTAATTTTTGGGTGAACCATCACTGTAATGTCAAGCACTGATTAAATGATCAATTGCCTTGCTTAATAATGCTTAAAGTGCATATTGCAGGTTAAAAAAAATTCCAAATGAATATATAAACTTGTATGAAAATACCATATGAATGCAGGATTTGAAAATGTTTTACAAGACGTGAGTGCACAAATTTAGAAGAACAAGTGACCCTTTCCTTGACAGCTCTCAAAAACCACTTTTTTCCCAACATCGCGTCATATTACGTCACATAAGGGAGTCGTGTGCCGCGCTCTGCTGGTATTCAGTGGAGCGGGCGCGAGTCAGTGTGTTTTCGAGAGTTATTTTTATTTCAATTTATCGTCGTCATGGTTAATTGTGTTTGTGGAGGTAACACTAACTCCAGCCTGTCAGGACATCGAGTCCACGGGCTTCCTAACAAGAAATAGGACGGTATCTTCCGGGCCTCGGTGCGTTTGTGCAGCTGAAGAGACGGGACTTCACTGATGCATCTGCTTCGAGAAACGTGGTGGTGTGTAGTTTAACGATCACTTTACACCGGAGGATTATCATCATCCCGGCGATATGAGTTCCACATGGGATGCCGAAGCAAGAGCCTAGTGAGACTCGGTGCGGTTTCTTCGGTGCACAGCAGCTTCATCGGGTCCCGGTCCGCCTGTGTTCGGCCGCCGGCGGGAGACATGATGCTCACAGATCCTCAGAGATGCTGCTCCACGAAAATCTGTGCACCGTAAGACTTGATTTTTAACATTTGCTAACTACCAAATCAGTGAACATAATTATTTAAATAATGCTAATATTATAACCATCAACTCTAGTTACAGCTTAGTGTCATTGTTTGTACAACTAATTGGCAATTTTTTGTCATGTGGTGTGTTTATAAGGCTTTGGATGATGGGAGTGTGAAGATCTGAAGCAGCGGAGGCCAGCTGTTATTAACACCTCTACTGGACTGCAGCTTCTGCTCCTGACGGAGATGCAGATGTGATGGAGGAGCTGTTATTAACACCTCTACTGGACTGCAGCTTCTGCTCCTGACGGAGATGCAGATGTGATGGAGGCCAGCTGTTATTAACACCTCTACTGGACTGCAGCTTCTGCTCCTGACGGAGATGCAGATGTGATGGAGGCCAGCTGTTATTAACACCTCTACTGGACTGCAGCTTCTGCTCCTGACGGAGATGCAGATGTGATGGAGGCCAGCTGTTATTAACACCTCTACTGGACCGCAGCTTCACTCCTGACGGAGATGCAGATGTGATGGAGGCCAGCTGTTATGAACACCTCTACTGGACCGCAGCTTCACTCCTGACGGAGATGCAGATGTGATGGAGGCCAGCTGTTATTAACACCTCTACTGGACCGCAGCTTCTGCTCCTGACGGAGATGCAGATGTGATGGAGGCCAGCTGTTATGAACACCTCTACTGGACCGCAGCTTCACTCCTGACGGAGATGCAGATGTGATGGAGGCCAGCTGTTATTAACACCTCTACTGGACCGCAGCTTCTGCTCCTGACGGAGATGCAGATGTGATGGAGGCCAGCTGTTATTAACACCTCTACTGGACCGCAGCTTCGCTCCTGACGGAGATGCAGATGTGATGGAGGCCAGCTGTTATTAACACCTCTACTGGACTGCAGCTTGCTCCTGACGGAGATGCAGATGTGATGGAGGCCAGCTGTTATGAACACCTCTACTGGACGCAGCTTCGCTCCTGACGGAGATGCAGATGTGATGGAGGCCAGCTGTTATTAACACCTATACTGGACCGCAGCTTCGCTCCTGACGGAGATGCAGATGTGATGGAGGCCAGCTGTTATTAACACCTCTACTGGACTGCAGCTCCTGACGGAGATGCAGATGTGATGGAGGCCAGCTGTTATTAACACTCTACTGGACCGCAGCTTCGCTCCTGACGGAGATGCAGATGTGATGGAGGCCAGCTGTTATTAACACCTCTACTGGACCGCAGCTTGCTCCTGACGGAGATGCAGATGCGATGGAGGCCAGCTGTTATTAACACCTCTACTGGACTACAGCTTCTCCTGACGGAGATGCAGATGTGATGGAGGCCAGCTGTTATTAACACCTCTACTGGACTGCAGCTTCACTCCTGACGGAGATGCAGATGTGATGGAGGCCAGCTGTTATTAACACCTCTACTGGACTGCAGCTTCACTCCTGACGGAGATGCAGATGTGATGGAGGCCAGCTGTTATGAACACCTCTACTGGACTGCAGCTTCACTCCTGACGGAGATGCAGATGTGATGGAGGCCAGCTGTTATTAACACCTCTACTGGACTGCAGCTTCACTCCTGACGGAGATGCAGATGTGATGGAGGCCAGCTGTTATTAACACCTCTACTGGACTGCAGCTTCACTCCTGACGGAGATGCAGATGTGATGGAGGCCAGCTGTTATTAACACCTCTACTGGACTGCAGCTTCACTCCTGACGGAGATGCAGATGTGATGGAGGCCAGCTGTTATTAACACCTCTACTGGACTGCAGCTTCACTCCTGACGGAGATGCAGATGTGATGGAGGCCAGCTGTTATTAACACCTCTACTGGACCGCAGCTTCACTCCTGACGGAGATGCAGATGTGATGGAGGCCAGCTGTTATTAACACCTCTACTGGACTGCAGCTTCACTCCTGACGGAGATGCAGATGTGATGGAGGCCAGCTGTTATTAACACCTCTACTGGACCGCAGCTTCTGCTCCTGACGGAGATGCAGATGTGATGGAGGCCAGCTGTTATTAACACCTCTACTGGACTACAGCTTCTCTCCTGACGGAGATGCAGATGTGATGGAGGCCAGCTGTTATGAACACCTCTACTGGACTGCAGCTTCACTCCTGACGGAGATGCAGATGTGATGGAGGCCAGCTGTTATGAACACCTCTACTGGACTGCAGCTTCACTCCTGACGGAGATGCAGATGTGATGGAGGCCAGCTGTTATGAACACCTCTACTGGACTGCAGCTTCACTCCTGACGGAGATGCAGATGTGATGGAGGCCAGCTGTTATGAACACCTCTACTGGACTGCAGCTTCACTCCTGACGGAGATGCAGATGTGATGGAGGCCAGCTGTTATGAACACCTCTACTGGACCGCAGCTTCACTCCTGACGGAGATGCAGATGTGATGGAGGCCAGCTGTTATGAACACCTCTACTGGACCGCAGCTTCACTCCTGACGGAGATGCAGATGTGATGGAGGCCAGCTGTTATGAACACCTCTACTGGACCGCAGCTTCACTCCTGACGGAGATGCAGATGTGATGGAGGCCAGCTGTTATTAACACCTCTACTGGACAGCAGCTTCACTCCTGACGGAGATGCAGATGTGATGGAGGCCAGCTGTTATTAACACCTCTACTGGACCGCAGCTTCACTCCTGACGGAGATGCAGATGTGATGGAGGCCAGCTGTTATTAACACCTCTACTGGACCGCAGCTTCTGCTCCTGACGGAGATGCAGATGTGATGGAGGCCAGCTGTTATTAACACCTCTACTGGACCGCAGCTTCGCTCCTGACGGAGATGCAGATGTGATGGAGGCCAGCTGTTATTAACACCTCTGCTGGACCGCAGCTTCGCTCCTGACGGAGATGCAGATGTGATGGAGGCCAGCTGTTATTAACACCTATACTGGACCGCAGCTTCACTCCTGACGGAGATGCAGATGTGATGGAGGTCAGCTGTTATTAACACCTCTACTGGACTGCAGCTTCTGCTCCTGACGGAGATGCAGATGTGATGGAGGCCAGCTGTTATTAACACCTCTACTGGACCGCAGCTTCGCTCCTGACGGAGATGCAGATGTGATGGAGGCCAGCTGTTATGAACACCTCTACTGGACCGCAGCTTCGCTCCTGACGGAGATGCAGATGTGATGGAGGCCAGCTGTTATGAACACCTCTACTGGACTGCAGCTTCACTCCTGACGGAGATGCAGATGTGATGGAGGCCAGCTGTTATGAACACCTCTACTGGACTGCAGCTTCACTCCTGACGGAGATGCAGATGTGATGGAGGAGCTGTTATTAACACCTCTACTGGACTGCAGCTTCTGCTCCTGACGGAGATGCAGATGTGATGGAGGAGCTGTTATTAACACCTCTACTGGACTGCAGCTTCTGCTCCTGACGGAGATGCAGATGTGATGGAGGTCAGCTGTTATTAACACCTCTACTGGACTGCAGCTTCTGCTCCTGACGGAGATGCAGATGTGATGGAGGCCAGCTGTTATTAACACCTCTACTGGACTGCAGCTTCTGCTCCTGACGGAGATGCAGATGTGATGGAGGAGCTGTTATTAACACCTCTACTGGACTGCAGCTTCACTCCTGACGGAGATGCAGATGTGATGGAGGCCAGCTGTTATTAACACCTCTACTGGACTGCAGCTTCACTCCTGATGGAGATGCAGATGTGATGGAGGCCAGCTGTTATTAACACCTCTACTGGACTGCAGCTTCTCTCCTGACGGAGATGCAGATGTGATGGAGGCCAGCTGTTATTAACACCTCTGCTGGACTGCAGCTTCTCTCCTGACGGAGATGCAGATGTGATGGAGGCCAGCTGTTATTAACACCTCTGCTGGACTGCAGCTTCTCTCCTGACGGAGATGCAGATGTGATGGAGGCCAGCTGTTATTAACACCTCTGCTGGACTGCAGCTTCTGCTCCTGATGGAGATGCAGATGTGATGGAGGCCAGCTGTTATTAACACCTCTACTGGACTGCAGCTTCACTCCTGATGGAGATGCAGATGTGATGGAGGCCGAGTGGAGAAGCATGGTCAGCAGTGAATGTGATCTAAACTTGTGTCTGCTGCTCCCGTCTGAGAGAGGAATACTGCAGGTCACCACAGGCTCCAGGAGAACGCAGCACTGTCTGTCTTCCGCTACACCTGCTCCTCTCCAGATCCCTCCAGAGGATCAACAAGATCAGGCTGCTGGCGTGTGTCTAGCACAGCATTCATGATTTAACACACGTTAACAACATGTGATACCCGGACTGAAAGATTGTTAAATGTGTCAGATGCTATATTTTTCTTTTGGTAGTATATGTTTGGTACATCTACATATATATATATATATATATATATATATATATATATAATTTTATTTTATTTTATTTTTTTTAAAAGTTGAAATGTTGTGTTTTGAGTTGGGTATTATCAGTGCTATGAAATATTTGTTATAATTTAGTGCTGCATAAATAAAACTGAATTGAATTAACCATAAATGCAGATCTGCTTGAGATATATATATATGATGTAAACTTCATAAACAAGTTTTTATACAGTAAAACAATTTGTGATTGTGATTATTTTTTATTGTGACCTTTTATTCCTCCTTCCTTTATAAAGTCTTCTAATGTCTGACACAACAGCCATTGCTTGATGTGCACAGAACACCACAGACCCAGCGGACAACTCGTCTGTATGCTGTCTATATTTGTTGTGTTGTACCAATAGGATCAAAAAGTGTTATTTACTGGTAGTCTTGATCTAAATATAGGCAACTTGTAATTGATAATGAAAATTATTCTGATAGTTTAAATATTCAAATCTTTAATTTACTATGTATTTATACATACAAATATTCAGCTCAGATTAATAAATGATCTCTGCCCTATACATACACTGGGTACGGAAAGTATTCAGACCCCCTTAAATTTTTCACTCTTTGTTATATTGCAGCCATTTGCTAAAATCATTTAAGTTCATTTTTTTCCTCATTAATGTACACACAGCACCCCATATTGACAGAAAAACACAGAATTGTTGACATTTTTGCAGATTTATTAAAAAAGAAAAACTGAAATATCACATGGTCCTAAGTATTCAGACCCTTTGCTGTGACGCTCATATATTTAACTCAGGTGCTGTCCATTTCTTCTGATCATCCTTGAGATGGTTCTGCACCTTCATTTGAGTCCAGCTGTGTTTGATTATACTAATTGGACTTGATTAGGAAAGCCACACACCTGTCTATATAAGACCTTACAGCTCACAGTGTATGTCAGAGCAAATGAGAATCATGAGGTCAAAGGAACTGCCTGAAGAGCTCAGAGACAGAATTGTGGCAAGGCACCGATCTAGCCAAGGTTACAAAAACATTTCTGCTACACTTAAGGTTCCTAAGAGCACAGTGGCCTCCATAATCCTTAAATGGAAGACGTTTGGTACGACCAGAACCCTTCTTAGAGCTGGCCGTCCGGCCAAACTGAGTTATCGGGGGAGAAGAGCCTTGGTGAGAGAGGTAAAGAAGAACCCAAAGATCACTGTGGCTGAGCTCCAGAGATGCAGTCGGGAAATGGGAGAAAGTTGTAGAAAGTCAACCATCACTGCAGCCCTCCACCAGTCGGGGCTTTATGGCAGAGTGGCCCGACGGAAGCCTCTTCTCAGTGCAAGACACATGAAAGCCTGCATGGAGTTTGCTAAAAAACACCTGAATAAGATTATCTGGTCTGATGAGACCAAGATAGAACTTTTTGGCCTTAATTCTAAGCGGTATGTGTGGAGAAAACCAGGCACTGCTCATCTGTCCAATACAGTCCCAACAGTGAAGCATGGTGGTGGCAGCATCATGCTGTGGGGGTGTTTTTCAGCTGCAGGGACAGGACGACTGGTTGCAATCGAGGGAAAGATGAATGCGGCCAAGTACAGGGATATCCTGGACGAAAACCTTCTCCAGAGTGCTCAGGACCTCAGACTGGGCCGAAGGTTTACCTTCCAACAAGACAATGACCCTAAGCACACAGCTAAAATAACGAAGGAGTGGCTTCACAACAACTCCATGACTGTTCTTGAATGGCCCAGCCAGAGCCCTGACTTAAACCCAATTGAGCATCTCTGGAGAGACCTAAAAATGGCTGTCCACCAACGTTTACCATCCAACCTGACAGAACTGGAGAGGATCTGCAAGGAGGAATGGCAGAGGATCCCTAAATCCAGGTGTGAAAAACTTGTTGCATCTTTCCCAAAAAGACTCATGGCTGTATTAGATCAAAAGAGTGCTTCTACTAAATACTGAGCAAAGGGTCTGAATACTTAGGACCATGTGATATTTCAGTTTTTTTTTTTTTTTAATAAATCTGCAAAAATGTCAACAATTCTGTGTTTTTCTGTCAATATGGGGTGCTGTGTGTACATTAATGAGGAAAAAAAATTAACAAATGATTTTAGCAAATGGCTGCAATATAACAAAGAGTGAAAAATTTAAGGGGGTCTGAATACTTTCCGTACCCACTGTATCAACAGAAGTGAAAAATCTGTGTTTGCCCAACAAGCCTTGCAGCAAAAAACGCGTGTACGCATGAGCCTGAGAGAAACCGTTGGCGGATTCAAATTACGGTGCGCGAGAGAGCGGAGCCGATGCTGAGGAGCGACAAACATCATTTACATACGGATTTTCTATCGTTAAAGTTATGGTGAGTACTGAGCTTTGTATTTATTAAGTCATGTTTAAGTTAAACAGAGTGCAGGTCTCAGTAATTTCGACATAAAAACGAAAAATGTTGGCATTACATTACCACCTCTGATAAGTATTCGCTAAACGAAGTAGACCGAGTTTCCGAATGTTCTACTTTAGGACACAATACATTTTATATAAATTACATTGTATTTTGCAGAATAACGGTGTCATGTTAGCGTTAATAACCTAGTTTAGCTCATACTGATCTCTTGGTAGGGGTGTGGGTGATTATATATCCTCTGCGATAATATCATAATTGTTGTTTTAACGATGTGGGGTTTGACATGAGTATATCGCAAAAACCAAACAAAACACACCTACAGACTGCATGCATACATTACATGATGAAGGTTAGACTAGTGCGCGTGCGCATTATAGTGCGTTCTTTCACTGCACCATTCAGTCTATTAAAATTAATTTAGAATGATCTCAAAATTCAAGATATGGGGAAGAAAATGTATTAATTTATATAATTTTAAATAGTTAATCAATATCACACGAAGAGTGACGTTTTTACTTCCACAAAGCAACAAATGTGATATTGATTTTATACAATAGTTCAATACACAAGATGGTAATATTAAGGGACGTACATTTTAGACACCAGTATGCCTGTTTTTGCTCTATTTCACCAACAAAAATAATTACAATTTGTGTCTCTGAGCAACATGTCGGTGTGTCCTTCCTGAATGAACTGTTTAAATGATTCGGTTCAATCGCAATCACTCACTTATTAACAGTGACTTGCTGCCACCTACTGGCGGCTTTCATTTCACATTCAAAGTATCTTTTTTAAATAATTCCAAATATCAGTATTCAATGTTTTAATGTTTAAAATATCAGAACATTATTTATGCAGTTGTAATTGTAGGTTAAATGGCTCATGTCCTCCATTAAACAGTGTGTAAATACTTCTAAATGCCACTTCAGATGCAGCTTCTGTGTTTCCGCTGCATTGCAAAGATGAATTTTGTTGATACTGATTTCATTTGCTTGGTAACAGCACAAATGTCTTACTCTAATTGACTACTAAAATGTAAGAATTTCACTCAAAAGATGATGCACACTTTTACAAAAATGGCTTTATGAAGGTAAAAATGCCCATAAAAGGTAAAACTCAATTTAAACGTATTGGGAAAAAAAATATTTCTATCACTGCTGTGAACTAACCAGTGACCACCACACAGAATATGCAGAATATCAAAATATCATCTAATTATTGTTATCAATAAAATCTCAGAAAATATTGAGATATAATTTTTGTCAATATCGCACACCCCTATCTCTCGGTTACCTAAAGTTACTATTTATTGAACTAAATTATTTTTATTTCACTTCATGATTATTATATTAAATGTATGAAACCCAAGAAAAACGTTTCTGCTGTAACATTTGTTTTGTTCCCATTGCTAGGTCTGAGCTTACAAGGCACCGTTTAGTCAGAAGTCAGAAGTGTTATAAAGGAACCACTATGAATTTCACAGTGTAAGTGAGTATTTAACTCAGTTCTTATTGAATATGTTAATCCCATATTAGTGTCAAATACTATGAGCTCTTAGATGTAATTTGTGTGACGTGGCTCTGTGTAATGCAGGCTGCGCAAGTTATTGAAGTTATATGTAGACTTATATTGACATTGCTATTTTATATTTTTTTTACAGAGCCATTGGAGAACCACACAACTGCAGTGAAAACTGGAATAGTAAGCAGCAGCAGTTGCACTTCAAGAGCCCTGTCAAGTGTGCTGAATGTGTCCGTTGTCCTGGAAGAGGAGGTGGTGCTTCACAACTTAGGAGACTTTGTAAATGTATTTATTGTACTCTTTGGATTATTGTATGCACTCAACATGGAGTACAACAAGGATTTAAAAGGTTAATTCACCCAAAACTGTCATTAATTACTCACCCTCATGTCGTACCCTGTAAGATCTTCACTCATCTTCAGAACACAGATTAAGATATTTTTGATAAATCCGAGAGCTCTCTGACCCTCCATAAGAAGCTATGCAGCTTACACATTCAAGATCCAGAAGAGTAGGAAAGACATCATTAAACTATTCAGTGTGAGTCCAGTGGTTTAACCTAAATTTTATGAAGCAATGCAAGAAAGAAAATAATATCCAAAGTGTGGTGGTGCTTCCCCTAATGGGTTGCAGATCAATGTTATTTATTTATTTACAAACAAAGCACTTGCGTTGCTTCCTAAAATTGAGGTATGGAGTCCCGTTGATTACTCTAATGATGTCTTTCCTGCTGTTCTGGACCTGGAATGTGTAAGCTGCATGGCTTTCTATGGAGGGACGGAAAGCTCTCAGATCTCATCAAAAATATCTTCATTTGTGTTCTGAAGATGAACAAAGGTCTTACAGATGTGGAATGACATGAGGGTAATGACAGAATTTTCATTTTTTAGGTGAACTAACCCTTCAATTTCAAAGTACCTCTTATGAGATTATTTTGTTATTTATTTATTTTTTGGCAAACATTTGAAGTGTAAGATGCCATTTTATGAGCTCAAAGTACTTCTTGTGAGAATGGTAATATTCAGGTGACATTACACTAAACACTGGTTAAAGTAACCTCAGATAAATGATTACATTTTATGGTGTTTGCGAATGTATTAATGTTTAAAGTGCAATTCATCAGCTTTGTGTATCTTATAAGAATTCAAATGCATGATTTTGTAAGTTTTACCGTGTAGAAAATGTCAATGTATTTATCATTGTAAGGTATTTTTACAATATTGTTGTAGATTTGATTTGAAAAAAATTATTAAAATGTGTCAGTGTTCAGTGTATCATCATTTAATGTTTTTGCTTTTTTCTTTTCTTTTGGGACAATGGGGAATAAACAATTCAGTAAGGTTGCTTTAGCTATATAAATGTGCCAATATACATTTTTAGATTAGGTAAAACAAAAAATGTATGCTACTACAATTTAAAATATTTAATTGGGCCAATAACAAGCTTTTTTTCCAGTTGGCTCAACATATTATTTCTCAGAGGCAATGTTAACAGACTGTTGCCACAACTGAAAAAATTCAATTAGCAGAAATTCAATTGGGCCAATGGAAAAATTTAGATGTAATCACTCACTAGAGAATTTTGAGTTGGGAGGTCTGAAATTCTTTACAGTGTATGTTGTTGTTCTGAATATTCAGTATCACAGCACAACTGCTAGTGTGACATTGCTTTAATAAAATAGTTCAATAAACAAGCAATAAATACTGAACAACTTACATTTGACAGAACTTGTCCAGTTGGTTTATTTCTTTTTCCACAGAGAAGTCAAAGGAGAACGTTCAGCATTCCACAGCCATCAACTCCACACCATAAAAACACTCCAAACGCTGTTGATCTGATGGAGAACACAGCTGAGATACAAACAAAAGTGAATTAACTGTTAGTCCATTTAGATAATAAAGATATTTCTACTCTGCTATTCTAGTATTCTTTAATATTTTCTTTCTCTACTATCTCAACTTTATTACTTAATCTGAGTATGAATATTTATTAGAAAGGTAACACTTATAAGTCAGGTTTCAATTGTTAACATTAGTTAATGTATTTAGTAACGAACTAACTGAGCAGTACAACAGTATTTATGAATTGATTTTTGTTAATATTAGTTTATGAAAATGCATTGTTTGTTCATGTTCACAGTGCATCAGCTAATTTAGGAAATATATTAGTAAATGTTGAAATTAACATTAACAAAGAAAGACTCATAAATGCTGTAGAACTACACTTCATTATTAGTTCATGTTAACTATCCTTAACTAATGAACCTTATTAAAAAATTGTTACCATGTTTATATTTTATGTTTAATTTGTGTTAATTTTAAAAGTATAGTTGATGAAAAAATGAAAATTCACAAAAAAATTCTGCGATTTGAATATATTTTATCTCAGAATGGTATGTGACCATTAAAATGCAGTACCTGCTTCATTATTTAAGTAAGATTTTATTTTTTTTTTTGCATCACTTGGTCTATTTCTAAGCATTTTAATATGTGTTAAAAATAGTTTACCTGGTGAACCACAGTGCAAACCCCGACTCCAAAGAGTTGAGCGATGGTCCTGTACACCGCGTTGGTTGCTAGGCGCCACAATGTAATTGCAACTCTCCGTTCTGCATCAATAGCATCTCGTAGAGAAGTGTTTGCTTTCGTAATGTGGTCTCCAAATACATAAAAGTTGTGTCATTCGAAAGTGGCGAATCCAGTCACTGTCAGTAAATGTGCCGTTTGCAATGAAACGCCACCAGTGAGGACTTCTGGTAGCGACCCATAATTTGGTAGATTGAGTTTTTTTCCAATTGGCTCAACATATTATTTCTCAGAGTCAATGTTAACAGACTGTTGCCACAACTGAAAAAATTCAATTAGCAGAAATTCAATTGGGCCAATGGAAAAATTTAGATGTAATCACTCACTGGAGAATTTTGAGTTGGGGAGGTCTGAAATTCTTTACAGTGCAGCACAACTGCTAGTGTGACACTGCTTTAATACAAACCCGATTCCAAAAATTTGGGACACTGTACAAATTGTGAATAAAAAGGAATGCAATAATTTACAAATCTCATAAACTTATATTTTATTCACAATAGAATATAGATAACATCAAATGTTGAAAGTGAGACATTTTGAAATGTCATGCCAAATATTGGCTCATTTTGGATTTCATGAGAGCTACACATTCCAAAAAAGTTGGGACAGGTAGCAATAAGAGGCCGGAAAAGTTAAATGTACATATAAGGAACAGCTGGAGGACCAATTTACAACTTATTAGGTCAATTGGCAAAAGGCAGGATTTCCCTCGAAAGAAGAACACGATTTCATCCAGTAGAGGAGAGCAATCTGATGAGTAAGTAATGTTTCTTTTTTGCATTAGTTACCGTTTTATTGTGACATAAACTTGAACAGATTTACTAACAGTTAGTTGGGTTTTTCCCAAACGACAACATGATGAATGCTACGCATCTAAGAATGTTTAGACCATGTTTATTATTAATACTCTGTTCACAAATAGATTTTAATAGCGTGCTAAACAATAATAATTAGTTTCTCAGATATAAAATATCATTTTTTATAGTACAAAGTACATAGTTTTATTGTACAAAGCATGCTTGAGTCTGTGGCTACATAATCATATCATAGACTACTATAAAATCATACATACTAGACTATATGACTACAAAATCATAGTTAGGTTTTTCCCAAACTATAATTCCTGACTACAGTGTTTGAAATAGTGTAAAACATTTTTAATATGAGGGGCAATTCATTGTATTTAAATTTCTTACAGCGCTATGATGTTTTCATGCTCTATATAAAACAATAAAAGTAATATGAGTGTACACTGTAACATGATGAATGCTACGGGTCTAAGTATGTTTAGTACATGTTTATTATTAATAGCCTACTCTGTTCAGAAATAGATTTTAACAATGTGCTAAACAATAATAATTAGTTTCTCAGATATAAGATTTCTTTCTCTTTTTATGATGGTACAAAGCATGTGTGAGTCTATGGCTACAAAACATATATATATATATATATATATATATATATATATATATATATATATATATATACAGATGTTCCTGATATTAACATGCTCACAAATGTTTTTTGTTTGTATTTTATTGAATCAGATACCAGCACCAGATGTATCCTGATGTCTCTTCAAACTGTTTTCCTCTGAGAGTGCTGCACCAACATCAGATGTTCAACTACACTGATATTCTATGTTAAAACAAGCTCCTTTTCTACTGATTGTTTTTTTTTCTTCTTGAATCCATGGAAAGAAGTAGAAACACTTAAATAAAACACGTAAATATCAGGTATGATTTACTTGTTTCACTTGTTGAACAGAATCTGTTGCAGGAGTGACTCAAAGTCTGTTCACATCTCTGTGGTTAGATCAGTGTGCACAATAATGTGTCTTTGACCTTCATTATGTATGTTTTTATTATACTGTGTTGTAAATAAAATACAAATAATTAAAAAAAAACTTTTTTTCAATCTCCTCACATTCTCTCTTACCTGCCTCACAGTCACAGTCACACTGATGGGCCATTAGGGGCCATTAGGGGAGGGCCCTTTGTCTCTCAGGTGAGACTCACTTAATATTCATGGCCATTGCCACTCCCTCGCATATAGACCCTCGATCACAAAACATGTCTTGAAAATTTTAAATCAATATATTGTTTTCTGTGAATGAGTAAGCAGAATGATTTTCACATAATTTTGAAGTAAATATTCTAGGCTACAAGACTGATTACTCAAAAGTCTTATTCAGAGCTATTTAGTGTGGGTTTTATGGCCTTATTTCAGCTAAATCTTTTCCCCCAAAACTTTTGTAAAAAATGCAAACATGTACATCCATCTTGGTCACATATTATTGTAGCAAAGTTTGTGCTGAATACAAAAACAATTACATGTTGGTCAATACTATGTTTTAAGTAGCTGAAATAAGCACAAATATCAGGGCATGTCAAAACATCTCAAGGGCCCCAAAATGACCTCGGACCCCAGAGGGTTAAAATGGACTGTGGCAAAGTGGAAAACTGTTCTGTGGTCAGACGAATCAAAATTTGAAGTTCTTTTTGGAAAACTGGGACGCCATGTCATCCGGACTAAAGAGGACAAGGACAACCCAAGTTGTTATCAGCGCTCAGTTCAGAAGCCTGCATCTCTGATGGTATGGGGTTGCATGAGTGTGTGTGGCAGCTTACACATCTGGAAAGGCACCATCAATGCTGAAAGGTATATCCAAATTTTAGAACAACATATGCTCCCATCCAGACGTTGTCTCTTTCGGGGAAGACCTTGCATTTTCCAACATGACAATGCCAGACCACATACTGCATCAATTACAACATCACGGCTGCGTAGAAGAAGGATCCGGGTACTGAAATGGCCAGCCTGCAGTCCAGATCTTTCACCCATAGAAAACATTTGGCGCATCATAAAGAGGAAAATGCGACAAAGAAGACCTAAGACAGTTGAGCAACTTAGAAGTCTGTATTAAACAAGAATGGGACAACATTCCTATTCCTAAACTTGAGCAACTTGTCTCCTCAGTCCCCAGACGTTTGCAGACTGTGAAGTGTCGCGCCCCGCAGTTCGAAGAATGAAACAAAGACTTGGAGTTTTGATGCCAGAAACATTAGGTTTTATTCGGCCGAAATAAAACCGAAGCTCTCTCTCTCTTCAGAAAGGCTTCTCGACTGTCCTTTGTCTCTGGTTTATATACAAGCCGTTTAAGGCGGATTCTAACGTTAAGTTATATGCATACATTTCACTTGTGTATGTAATTCTATCTGTCCCAGAGGAGAAGAGACCCTCTAGACTTTATGGTAAGGGGGAGAAAGCCCCCTCCTCATTTCTTCCAGATGTGCTTTGCCACGTACACATTTTGACACAAAGGCCTTGCTTTGCCACGTACACATTTTGACACAAAGGCCTTCAGAATATATTGGAAGATTCAATTCACCTTGATTATGTCTGAGTAGTTCTGATTAATATCAATAAAAATCCTCTACATTCCTCCCTTTGAGACTTCATTAAGTCTCACAATTTGTTTATGTCTACCCAGAGTGCTACTTCATAATCCAGTCCTTTCAGCTAACACTATCTAGTGTCTAAATAAGTCACACAGGTTTACCCTCAACCACTGAATGATGCGGTAGCACTCTGGAGGAAAATCAGAACCAAACGTCTCTCTCTCCACCCTTGACTACAAGAGAGTAAAAGATTCTGTCTCCTTTCTTTCTTTATAGTAAAATACAATGTTATAAGCATGAGCGTGCAATTGGTTCAGTGCTTGCCTGTGGTTGTCACAGTTATGTGTATCAAAAACATAAAAACACATTCAAATTATAATACATTGAATATTTCAAGAAACAATAGTTCAGATCTCCTTCTGGCGCAGTATTACTTGGTATAAAAGTATAGCATTGATCCCCAAACACAACACAGACTCCTCCCTTTTCAGCTAACAAATAGTCCAAAGCTTCTGTTTTGCCATGTCATTCTACTTGTTGCATCCAACTGTTCTCCTAAAAGTGATAAGGCGTCATCAGTGTAATTAATAAATCTCTGCTGGTTGTAATATATATAATTGATCCATTCTGTATTTTTATTTTGTGCAATCCAAATGAATATTGATTCAAATCCTGATTTAACTTTGTCTCTTGCCTTAAATTCATAAGGTATACCTCTTGGTTGACCAATAGCATCTATATAAACTGCAGGGTCTTTTTCATAGGCTCTTCTCGATCTAGATTTCTCTTCTTTTGTTTCTCCTTCTTCTAAAGAGATGTGACTCATTTTATGTGTCAACATAACCCTAATACATAATCCTGACCATTTTCTGGTAATGTTGTCAAAAGGCCATATTCTAATCCACACATCCACCATATGTCTGCCAATGCAATATCAATGTCATCAAATATAGGTGGTGGGCCTTCTTTTACCACTAAATTGTCAACTGTGCATCGCGGTATTTGCCATATTTTGCTACACTTTCCTTTAAACCTTCCTACGTCAACATTTGCCTTTTTCTTACAACATTCAAATTCCTGATCTGCCATTAATTGTATTCTTCCTTGCGGCTTTTGTATTTTTGTTTCTTGTATAATAGGCCATTTACGGGTACGTTCACACTGCAATTCAGTAGCTTCTCTGTAGATCGTTGTGGATTGGAGAAACTGGCACCAGTATGGGCAAAATGCCATTTTTTGGGTACAGTTTCTAAAGACATTTATCGCTTTGCCTCGTTCTACTAAACATTTACTTCCCATTTTTAATACATCTAACCCCATTGCATTAGACAGTCCTGGACATGTCTTAAACAATTCATCATGAAATATTTTGCAACTAGAACTGTGTATAGGTATAGGTACAATATATAAAGTCGGTCTCGCTTCAAGGCAAACTATGCAGTTTTCCCATTCTTCTTTTTCTGCTGTGTAATTTACCCATTTATATCAACTATTATCTTCTGCCTTTTCCCATAATATATCTGAATTGCCTTTGATAGTGATGTTGTAATTGTCATCTACAATGCGTCTATTTTGTCTAGATATTCTTTCCTCCTCAACTTTTGCTTGTTCATTTTGGATTACGTTAAAGTCACTGCTAGATTCATTTGAGGGCTGAAAAGTCAATTCTTGGGAAGTCTGGTTGCTGTTGGTTCTCGTTTGCGTTTGCAATTGAAAGGAAGTCTGGTTGCCGTTGTCTTCAGCTCGAGCTTGTAGAATTACAATATGCATTAGGCATGTGATGATCATCAGATATCTTTCCACTTTTCTACTTCCTCTCACAAAAGAATGTGAGCTCCTTGCTTATCTCTTTTTGATTTGTCATCAGTTTGTCCTTCATCTTGTGTCACTCGTCTCTCCTCGTCACTTTCTCCTGAGTTGTCTGCTTGTCTGTTTCCTTCTCTTTCCACTTCCTCTTTTCTATTTGTTGGCTCCCAAGTATTCTGATCATCTCGTTAGCTGTCCCATCACTCATTCCATCTTCACCAGGGTGACTCTTTGTGAATCGTTGCAATGGTCTTTCCCTCGTTGGCAAGGGAGGGTCGTTACTAGCACGCCCTTCATCCCTCACTTCATGCTGTGTGGGGTTGTTGACGCTGGTTGGCGTATTTTAAGGTGAGAGATGTGGACCCAGGTGTCACTTTGCAACTATTTTGCTGATCAATGCAAGATTCTTCCTTGAGGCCATAACTGCACACTCACTGGTTCTTAATGGTGGAGCAAACCATTCCTTGGCCTTGATAGAACTGCTGTCACCTGTAAATGGAATCTTTCAGAGTTTTTGTTAGTGATATCAAGCATGCTCATTTTCTCATCCGGATAGTTATCCTTCTTGGTGTGACCTGTGGAAGTCTCATGTGGGTTGAGGGCTGTCCTGGCCCCATTTTTGAGCTCTCACAACTCCATTGCTGTTAATAAAATGAGTGTACTATTTTCTATAATATGATAAAGAATTTGGTTTTACTCAGTTATCTGCATCCTTACAATTTTTCAATTCATTTCAGATTTATTCTTAACAATTTACAAATTCAGTTATCTCTTTGTTTTATAAACTGAGTTCCACTATATCACTAGATAATTTCCTAGGCCTACCTTGCTCAGTAGTGTTGGCCTTTTAACCTGGAAAACACTCAACCCACTTTATGTTAACAGTCAGAAAGGCAATATTTTATCCTTTTGAGACATAATCAGCTCCATCATGTTATGCTGAAAAGAAAGTTAGATGTGGGGTGGACAGAGCAAGCTTGCTTGCTTTGCCTTCCCATGTAATGCGCTGTGCAAGTGTGGCACTGTTTTTCTTTCTGCCACAACAATAACCTAGGTACTGACCAGGAAACTTAACCGAATCCATCCATGGTCTTTATTTTACTGGGCGTTGTTTTCCCTGTGGGCCCACATACTGTATTAAAATCTGCATACAGCTGTTTGGCAAAATAATTGATTTGTTTCAGTGTCTCGTCAGACACCTTCTTTCACTCCATACAACACCATCATTCATACTTTTTCACACTCTTTCACACCCCCCTTTTTTGGCCAAAAACATATTTTGTCTTGAGATTTCAGCTGATTGTGAACTGAATGGTTTTAGTAGTGGAATGCCACGGATTCTGAATATAACATGAAGTTTTTTGTTACACTCTACTGAGCGTAGACCTGGTAGCATTCAACATAGTGTCTAAATGTCATTATGCAACTGGACAACGTCAGTCACTATAAGGTTTGCTTTAACACTGCTGTATAAACCTTTTTCTTTTTCTCAAACAAAATCTAATAGATTAATTGGTTTAGAATAATTGTCTTAGGCATTGTGCAGTTGAGAGAGCCAATTGTAATTTCTCAAATGCCACTTGTTTGTCTAATTTAAAGTTTAGTCATAATTTTTTGTTATTGCTCATGAGCTACTTTTGAGATGAGGATTAGAGATCTCTGCATAATTTAGGATCCATGGCCATCAACATTTCTATCTTGTTATCCTCAGTTACGGCAGCATATGTGATTTCATGATTTTGGATCTTTGGCGTAATTTTTATTATGCTTTTTATGCAATCTAGCCCTAGAAAATTACCATTAAACAAAATGGAGTGACCAATATTTTTATTTTATCAGCCATATATATTTTTCTATTAGACATCTTGTCTATTTTTTTTTCTTTCCCAAAGAGATCAGCATTGTTGTCAATAATTCAGTTGTGCATTTTTCCCTAGTTGGTTAATTAAATAGCCCTCACTATGCCAAATCCAGCTCGATTTTTTCCTAAATTGGTGAGTCAAGCACCCACTTCTGTCTGTCAAAATTTCTTATTTCTTAAGACATAAGGCTGGACTGGTACCTATTGAAAAGCAGATTCAGAATGTTAGTTAAAACACAGAATTCAAAGAACTGCTGTGAGACCAGTGAATAATCAAGATTAATAAAGTTAATAAAATGATTAACAAATTTTGAAACAGTCTCTAAAGTGATAAAATAAATGTGCTTCACCTGTGCGCACAATGGGAAGGGATGGAAGTGCTTCTGGTTAGATCATCGGTTTGTTGAAGCTGTTTAGCTGTTGCACTGGGTTGTCAGTCTGTGATGGCACTCAAAGGCCTGATGTTGTGGTGGTGTATGATCTCCGTTGTTTCTCTGCCTCTCTTCAGTCTGGATTTTGATTGTTCTTGCCAGATTTCTGCATTTCAGGATGTTCTCTTCACACCCAGGAAAAGTCTCAAGTGAAAGATTCACCTTTTCCTGCTTTAAGTCAGCTCTTCTCCATGCAGAAGTGTTCACTCCTCTTTTCGGCGGGTAGCTGGAAATCCATCAGCCCCTCCCTCTCCTTCTCTCTACAGCTGTTTTTGCTTCTTCGTCACTTTGTTAGACCGACTCCATTGCTTTGTCAAGGCACTGATCCAGAAGCCATCTGAAATCTTAACACTCAGAGACCGCATTAATCAAATTGCACCTTTGTAAACTGTGACCAAATTGTCTCTGAGCAATCAGCTCTTTATCTAATTTTCAATTTTCAACCATCTCTTTCTATGGCCCCTTAATCAAAAGGTAAAAATAAGTAAATAAATAAAATAAATAAAAAATGTAATCTGGTTAAAAACAGCAGTTCCCTTATTCTTTTTTAGTAAAGCAAGTTCTTCATTGCAGGAAAATAGCAAGCAGTTTTTTCTTTGCAAAATGCAGAAAGCAGCAGTAATCTACCTTTATTATGTATTATAATCAAAAAAAAAAAAAAAAAAAAATCCTTTCTGTTACAACAGTATGTATGGTAAACTAAAGACATCAATTATAATTTTTCTTCTATATTTGCATGGTTCAGAATAATCTAGTAATGTTGAATGGATTTTCCCAACCAACATAAAATAATTCCTTTTATTTAATTTAATTATTTAATCAACAAATTCCATTATTATTTTTAAATATCCTATAGCTTTTGATTCAAAATTTCTATGAACTTGGTCACCCAATCTTGCTCTCATTCAACATTGCGCTACACAAGTTATATTTGGTTAGCTCAAACCCAAATCTCTAATTCTGTGATGGATTAACCTTCATACTGTCTCCCAGGGACAACAAGATACAAATTTTGGAAGTCTTCAGTTATAAGCACGTGTAATATTTTTATTCATCTATTAATTTTTTATAATAATGTTGCCACTATTTTTCAATTAATTTTTTATTCTTTATTTTATGACCTTTTTATTATATCTGATGCATGTACACTTTCTATATGCTTTTTCTTTATTTTATGATCACATAGTATTCATAAAATCTTTAATAATGATTTTTTATTTATTCATTTCTCAATTATCTCTCGTCTCTATCGTTTTATTTAGTGCGCACTTATTATTTTTAATGTTCTTTATTGAACTTCCTCACTTAATATGTCTTCTCCACAGCGCTGTTCTCAGAAATTTTTTCTCTCCCTCTTGCTTTTTTTCTCTCACACAGACACCCAACATAAGATCTTGTTACACATCTGGATTCAATCTTTATTGACCCTATTTCCCTAGCAACATGCACACCTCTAAGTCCCTCTTGAGTGTGACAAGAGCTGCGGCCGTTCTCCATTTAGAAAAAGGCACACTTCTCTCCCCAAACCCAATCGGAATTTATGTGTTTTCTCTTCACTCTCAGTCTTTCACACACACATGCATTCGGACACGGACTCTGTTTCAAACATTCTCCAAAACAAAACAACAAAACAAAGCTTTTTTCTCTCGAGTAACCACCTGCTCCAAAATACTGGTTCTGTTACTGTAACCTCTCTGTATTCTCTCTTCGCAGTAAAAGAACAAGATTCTGCCAGGAATTTTGGCCTACCCATCTCAGACCCCTGTAAACTTACAACTTTTTTTTGTCTTTTTTAATTTAATCAGGGCGGTATCGTAGGTCTTGCGCGCTCTCTATACTATATCTGCTTCACGTCTATCTCCGTCTCTTCAGGCCCAGCCCAAATAAACACAGACCATTGCTAGCAATGTAATTTTGCCTGCATCATCTCAGTTCAGTTTAAGTTACTCATCGAGGCCTCAAACAATAAACCAGATAATGCATGCAGTTATTTTTTCTGGAATAAAAACTCCTCTTTTTTATGTTCTCATCTTTAAATTTAGTATTTTGGAAGAGCAAAATTTAAGTGACCTTACCACCAAGAACAGACTTAGCAAACAACACAATCGTATATAAGCAAAAAATGCTTACCTGATTAAAAAAGGTGGCCACCTTTACGTGTTGTTCGAAATCTGCTCCAAGCGGCAGTACACTTTGTGGCTCTTTTCCAGATCCTGTTCGTGACGCCAAATGAAGTGTCGCGCCCCGCAGTTCGAAGAATGAAACAAAGACTTGGAGTTTTGATGCCAGAAACATTAGGTTTTATTTGGCCGAAATAAAACCGAAGCTCTCTCTCTCTTTAGAAAGGCTTCTTGACTCCTCATTTCTTCCAGATGTGCTTTGCCACGTACACATTTTGACACAAAGGCCTTGCTTTGCCACGTACACATTTTGACACAAAGGCCTTCAGAATATATTGGAAGATTCAATTCACCTTGATTATGTCTGAGTAGTTCTGATTAATATCAATAAAAATCCTCTACAACTGTTATAAAAAGAAGAGGGGATGCCACACAGTGGTAAACATGGCCTTGTCCCAACTTTTTTGAGATGTGTTGATGCCATGAAATTTAAAATCAACTTATTTTTCCCTTAAAATGATACATTTTCTCAGTTTAATCATTTGATATGTCATCTATGTTGTATTCTGAATAAAATATTGAAATTTGAAACTTCCACATAATTGCATTCTGTTTTTATTCACAATTTGTACAGTGTCCCAACTTTTTTGGAATCGGGTAATAAACAAGCAATAAATACTGAACAACTTACATTTATGACAGAACTTGTCTGTTTCTTTTTCCACAGAGAAGTCAAAGGAGAACGTTCAGCATCACATTCTCCACTGCAGTGTTTGAAGGGCTCTTTACTCACTCAGGTTCAACTCCACACCGTAAAAACACTTCAGACGCTGTTGATCTGATGGAGAACACAGTTGAGATACAAAAGTGAGTAAAGGTTTAGTCCATTTAGTAGCCAAGTTTAACTCTAACATTTCTGATTGAAATAGTGAGTTCACTGAGAAGTTTTAGTGAATGCTGTTTATTGAGCAACAGTTGTAACATACGCTGAAATAAGACGAGAGGAGTGAACAGAACACAATAACATCAATGACAAATCAAATAAACAGACTTTACTTGCAGGAATCCTCAGAAGCAGATGAAGAGCGTACATGATCCGACTCAGACTAGACAAGAGTTCAGCTCCAACACGAATTACACACTCAAAGGTTCACTCAGTCAGTGTCATATAAACGATTTGTAATGACTGTTAAACTGTAATTAAGGCTGAAAAAGGGTAGTTTGAGTGGAAATCTTGCTTTGGAACAACTACCTAAGTACACTAAAAATACTAAAAATGCTTTCTAGTTCATTGTTCACAGTATTTTTCACTTCCTCGGTCAAATAAGAAACCTGCAAACACTGAGAGAAAACACAAATGTTCTGACTTTCCTGATTCTCTTGCTGTTTTGTGAACACAGCTGTTTTCTTTAGGAAACAGAAATCTGTGTCGTTCCACTCAGTGCTGATAGTAAAACTGAAATTGCACACACTTTTAATTAATTAGTTTGATTAACTACAAACAATCAGTGACACCAGAGGCTGAAATACAAATATAGTTAACACCATATGAACTCATACATGATATAACATGATTTGCTATCATAATGACAATTACAAGACAGATGATGATTTTTATGAGCTGATCGCCTCATTATTGAACACAACCCCTAAAATGAGAAATGGCTCAGACAAGGACCTGAAAGAAACCCCCAAAGCTACATTAAACAATATACACATGATCTTACCTGAATCAGACTGTCTTGAAGATGTCCATCAGTAGATGATGGTGTCTGTGAGCTGATGGTCGTTCTTTTATAGTCTGAATTCACTCCGGAAACAGTGGAGAATGGAGAGTGATTCTGTCAGATAATGAGCAAATGAACAAAGATCCATTAACTTAATGAATGCTTAATGCACATGATGCAACCACAACTTTAAAATGTACAACCATTACATTTGTGATATAAAACCATTACATGACATCAGAAATTAAACCAAAGGCGTTTCATTGCAGACAGTGATATTTGTGAAGCACCACATCAGTCCTCACAGAGTCAGTCTCTGGTTAATCGTGTAGTCCTGCTCTTCAGTGATGTTCTGCTAAACTGCACCTCATTCTCATTACTTGATGTAGTGATGCATGTGAAGATGTACAGGAGTCACTTTATGAGAAATGGGCATTTCTGTTTATTAAAGATTTACAAATCATTACAAAATGTATATTCAAAATTATAATTTGTTGTTTTATCTATTAAAATTGGTGAAAAGCTAATTCAGTGGACTACTTGCACTGAACATCAAGACCTGTGTGTATAAAACTCCTTAGAAATACTCTTAAGAATAGTCTTAAGCTTTGACTTAAGTGTCAAAAAAATCTTAGTAAAAAGACTTTTCTAAGAGTAGGAGACGTTTATAAAGAAGCTAAAAGCAACTTTCAGTAAAGTCTAAGACTGATTCTTAAGTGTTGACTGAGGTGACACTGAAGTGTTGTGAACTAAGGACTACAATGATGTCAACAAAATGGCCGCCCTCGACCTCTGAATCAGCCAATAGTGAGCCTGCTCATGTGAAGTCACAGCAGCACTACACCAATCATTTAATGTAACTACAGTAAAATCATTTAGACACAAATATTTTAATATATTATTTAAAAAAAATGCTTTTCATTGTGCAAAATGATCACAAATTATGACTGATGCTTTGTTTCTATTGGTGTGTCTCCTGGTTTACAGTTGGAGCAATGATGTGAACATGAGTAACAATAACTCCAGGAAAGCCCTTAATCCTCATAAAAGTGGCTTGTTTTTGCAGCATGGTTTGGCGGTCAGTTGGAGAGTCAATAACCTGGCATTTAGTAGTGGCCAAAGTGATGTCCGGCCTTCACCCTTAATTAATTTTTTTTTTAAATGTGCAAGATTTAAAGAAGTGCCGATTTTGTAAGCTTATTGTATAGTTGCTTAGAGTCAGTTGTTTTATTTGTGATAATAATGCAATGAAACATGCCAAATTGTGCGCTCATAATTTTTGGCCATGCTGTCATACAAACAAATTATGAACACATGCAGAAACAAGAGGACCAATGAAATATTAATAACTTATGTTGTAGTCGGTGTGCCAGTGTTACCAATTTAGTGATTTTATCTCTAGATTTAATGACTTCCTCACCCCTTTAGAGACTTTTTTCAAAAGCTTAGCAACAAAATCAATTTCTAGGACAAACCTTATCTATATCCTGAGACTCTCCCATGACGTCGTAAAGGCGAGTTAATATTTTATATAAATATAACTATATATCAGTGAACTCACCTTTATGAGGTCATCTAGCAACATTAAGTGACCAGTTTTAGCTACTTTCAGTTGAAAGCAGTTGGCAACACTGGTCAGTGTTTTTTGTCCTTTGTATTTTAATGGTTTATGTGAAATGTGGGGTCATAAAAAAAAAAAATCCACACATCACTTTTGGCCACTGTTGTGTTTGGTGGTAAGACCCTGCTTACAGTGTCATCACCGGTCCATTGCTGCATATTTCCAATTTTCCGGCCAAAAAAATGTAATTAATTCTTTAATTTCTGCAGTTAGAGCATTGACTTGTAGAGTGGATGAAGTTATTAAATTTCTTTCTTTGTCAGTTACAAAAACAAATTGACTCCTGACAATCAATTTTGTATCGTTTTATCAACTCCGTAATATCATCATATAACTCCAATGTGTCATATCTTCGCTGGAAAGTGTGTGTCTCCTCCTCTTTGCTGCCATCTTGTTACTCCTAACTAGGTTAGGAGACCTCTTAAGCTCTCTTAAATAATTCAGGAGCTGAGACCTAGTCGTAACACTTACAAACCTTTATGAATCACTCTTATTCTTAAGTCTAGGAATGACAGTAAAATTCTTAGAATTTTGACACACTTGGGACTAAAATTTTACTCTGAGCTCTGACTCTTTATGCCATCATGCTCATGCCAGGCTCTCCACACACACACACACACACACACACACAGAGGGGGAAAACCTGCTATTGATGGGGTTATTGAATGAATGATTGATGAGTTTGTCTAATGTGAGAAGGGTTGGGCACGAGTCCTTGAGTACTCGGATGTGACAGCACAGTCAAATTCACGTGCACATTCGCCTGCATTTGTGCCGATGTAAGTTGTAAAAGGTATATATCTGATTAAAATTATGAATTCTGAAGCTACAGTAAATGCATGATAGAAGTACAGCAACTTGAGTTCTTGACATTTCTCTGTCAACGTTTAGTTGAATCAGGTGTGACTGATAAAGAGACATGCAAAATGTGCAGTGTTGGGGAGGCTCCAGGAACAAACCCCTGCTATAGGAGATGCAAAGGCTACGAGTTTCTTTCCTTTCTTTTTCCCCCAACATGAACACAAGCAAAGATTTTAGAAAAATTCTACCTAAAAGTTGAAGGATCAAACAGCATATATAGCCATACATCAATAACCACAGTAATTAAGTAATTGATTAATTAATGTCTACTGAAGCGAAAAGATAAAAATCTGACCAACTGTCACCAGCGCATGCATAAGAGGTGTAACGTCATGTAAAGCGTGTTCTAACCAAGCGGCAACCTCCCGCTCTCTCTAGTGAAACCAACACGGAAGTGACTAAAACTGCAATTCATCAACTGGCCGCTGGAGGCTGGCTCCAAAAGGGAGTCAGTCCCATAGACCTCCCATGTTAAAATGCCCAACTTTACAGCAGAAAAAAACATGTTTACAGCCTGGTGCAAAAAGTGGTTTTGGTCTATATAGCTAATTTTGCCCTTCGTGACAACTGTGAGGGGGGTGATTTTTTTTTTATAACTCATCCGTTTAAATTATATTAAGCCTTAAAGTTCTGCATAATTAAGGGCGTGGCCACTTGAGTGACAGGTGGATTGCTGCTCTACACCAGAGTGTGAAACTCACTAGAGTGCGAAACTTAGAAAACTGGCTTTAAAGATTTTTATTTGTACAGAAAAAATACCGTATTGTCCCGAATATAAGACGATGTTTTTTTCTTGGAAATACATCTGAAAAAACGCGGTCGTCTTATATTCGGGGTCTAGAGTTTGACATGTCAGTAATACACCCACAACAATAGGTGGCGCCAAAAACGCATATAACGAGTGTGCCATGAAATATGTAATGTGTGTTGTAAAGTCGTAACTGTCATGTTAGCCTGATGGGACCAAACTTCCTCTGTAAGTGATTTTAAAACATAAGACTATACCCAGATTTGAAGACTACAATAAGATTTCACTTCTACTGATAATAAAATTTTGGTTGGCTACTATGAGATGGATAGCCTAAATGTTATATAATTCAGATGGGCTACCTGTTATTTCAATGGTATGTCAAAAAGTGTATATTTTTCAATGTCATTGTTGGTACATTTTACCAGTATTTACCATACATTCAAAACAAAAATTAAAATAGGAAAAATATGCAATTTGAAAATAATTTAAGAAAAAAATGTGTTTTACAGAGAGAAAAACAAACAAACAAACAAACAAACAAACAAAAAAACTACATTTGGTTTTCAAAAAGCCTTTTTCCAAAAGGTACATCTGGAAAAAGGGGGGTCGTCTTATAATCAGGGTCGTCTTATATTCGGGACAATACGGTAATTATAGGTAGGACACTGGAACTCTGGCAATTAGATGCTTTAATGAAAATGATCTCAAACTTGATTTTTACCGCTATATTGACATTGTGCTCTGCTTTTGCACTGCATGCAAAAAGTGAGATGTCACGCCAAGGCAAAAGGCAGTAACTTCCACATTATATACAGTATTTGGGTGCTGTGCTGATCACCATTTACAGAATCATTATAGTAACATCTGGATAAAATCTAGTGATCATTGGCTAGGCTATAACATCTAGTAATCTGATTAAATTTTTTTTTCTGAACGTAACAACAAAGCAAAAAGTTAAACGTGAGTGGATATCGTTTTGCAACCAATTTATTTGCAATGTTCGCTAACATTAAAGGATGCAAGACATACTTAGTCTATTGTTTCTACATCGAACAGAATTAAAATAGTTTAACCTATAAAGCCTAGTTCAGAATGTCAGCCCAAATCCGATTTTGTGCATATCTGGATGGACTCTGATTTGAATAACTGACTGTCCGCACAGCGTATTGCAACTGTTCATATCCGATTTGTGTGTCCATAAGCACTCTTTCATTTCACGGAATGTGCGTTGGTTTCTATGGCAATGCCATTGCGTTATTATGCCTACGCTAAAAACAATAACAGCAATATAGTTTGCAATACAGGGGCCTGTTCTTCGTACATCGCTAACTCAGTTAGCTGGATTTGATTGTTGATGATTTTGCTTCATCTTGGATCATTTGGTTCTTCAAAGCTCATCCTGGATTTGCTGTCATAGCAACAGGTCCATAAGATGAAACCTGCTCGGGAGCAGGCTTACTTCATGTAAACAGGATTAGATCGCATCTTTTTAAGCAGAATTGATACTTAAAATATATATCCCAGCCACCGCTACTTTATTATAAGAGCTATATATAACTGATCCAGGGACAGAAATTTAAAATAATGATTTACAAATTAATTGAAAAATAATATGTTGTGTGGCCTATAATACTATAGACACAGCCAGTTAAACTCATTGAAATATTTATTAATGATAAAATAACTTTATAACTGTATTGGAGTCTTACACACATGCTATACAGTTAATCTGAGCCGTGCATTAATTTGAGTGGTGACAGATATTATGGGAGTGGCTTGATGGAGCGCAAGAGATGCAGATAACTTGATCTTGACCCTTAAGAAACTTTAATTAATGCTGTAACGTAACACATCTGTTTCAAAGATAAAATTAAATGAATTGCTAATTGCAACATTGAAATAAAAATGTAAAGCCTTTACAGATACTAGAAATCGTGAATATAAATAAAAATAAAATAAAAACAGTGCACATCTCATTTATCTATTATAACAGTTATGTAGTTTTGTTCGCTTGGCTGTTTCCTTATAAAGGTCCAGAAATTTGTCAAGGTTTTCGTCAGGTGTCTTTTTTAATGATATGATGTCATTACGTTGCTGTCTTGCTGCCAGTCAATCACTGCATTGCTGATTGTGGTTTCGAGTATTGATACATCTGCCATTTTAGAGGAACACGAGAACACGCAGTAATCTTAGACAACTTAATCGAGATATTTTAATCTAATACGCAAATTCATTTGAAGAACCAAATTAGCCAGATCAGTTATCACGATTAGAAGATCTGGCATCTTTCAAATCATCTCAGATGTATTAAGCGAGGTACGAAGAACGGACCTCAGATGTTGTCTTATGACATGACATGTTGCCGTCGCACTGGATTAATTAATATATGACACTATGTCCACGTTTTTTTACAGTCTATGGTTCTAACACCATCGTGTCCTAACTACACGCGGTCTCTATTTCTGCGACGTCATGGCTGGATCAATAACATACAACTATATGACAGTAGATAATATCAGGTGATTATGTGCTCTATTCAAAGTTAACGTGTCTAATATGAGTTTAAATATAATTTTGTGTGACCTTATAGCCATACTGAAAGCAACAATAGATAGTTTACCTCAGATCTTGAAAATAAATTAAAGCAAAGGTGACTGTTAAAACTGTGAACCTGTCACGGAACAGAAACTCAAGATCCAATTGTGAGTGAATAAATAGTCTTTATTAGACAACTCCAAAAACACAGCCACAGTAGAAGTGCCGATAATCCGGTTGTGCAGAGTCTCCAGCTCAGGCAGAGAAAAACACTTCAACCAGTCCACACCTTCCAGGAAAGGAACAGCAACCAGGTGAAGACAGACTCAGGCACTAGAAGGACTGACAGAGCGCGAGACAGGACATGAACAACAACGATATAAACACCACAGAAACGCCAGCCAGATATAGGCAGTGCAGACTAGCTACACCTGTGACTGCTCTGATTACCTCGTCAGGTGCACGGTAACTAGGCAACGCTGACAAGCACAATGAGCAGACCTACACACACACACACACACACGGACCCATGAACCGTCACAGAACCAACGAGTGTATTCCATGACAAAGATATTATGTCACTCATTTAATAATGTTAAAAAGGTTTAATATTTACGAATTGTATTATGTATCCATTTCGTTGTGAGAGCAGTGCACTTCCAGAGAGGTTCAGCCCATGCACGCTTCTGATTGGCTGTGGTATTTGATTGATTCTGTCGCGTCGCGTCTGGTGTGGACAACCAAATTGCTTCACGAGTTCGTGTGCCCATATAATCTTAGCATTAATGGTAAACAGATTTGGCTTGATATCCGCAATGGAGGGCTCAGAGAAACTATTCTACTTGAACTCTGATAACCCCCCTATAGACAGAAGGATAAATTAAATAAATATGCATAAAGGAGGAGATGGGGAGGAGGAGGGATGCCGAAAGAGCTAACGACGGAAGTGGTAAGAGGCTGTCTTTTATACTTGGATATTGATTGGAAGATTAGATGGGTGTACTCCTCCCGAAATTACGTTAATAACTTCACTTGTCGCTGTAGGACACGGTGTAAGTGCGATGAGAATCTCACGTGAGAGATGATGTCCCTTATTCCTCTCACAACAAAAAACACACAACTAAAGCGAACTTACAGCTTACCTTTAATAATGATAGTTTAGGTTACTTATACAGTACGTGTACTTTCCCTGTGTCTTTGTGGAACAAGAGGGTAACAATCACCACTAATTTACAACCTGCAAATGTGACATTTACCCTGTATCTACATGGAACAAGAGCATATTTTCCCAGTAATTTTAAAAAGCTTATGTATAGATACAGGCGAATAGGTGCCTGTTAGGTTTTTAAAATAATTCCACTATTAATAATTTGTAATAAAGCACATCACGCATTTATTAGTAAGCATATTGCTCCAACACTTTAGATGATTTTAAATGATTGTCCCTTTTGAAATTGTTTCTTTGTCTGAAAAAGGAAAGAGTTGAACACGCAGGAGAGCGGGAAGAGAGTCATGAGAGAGTCATAGAGGCGTCAGTTAATTTTATCATCCCGTGGCTTTGCTATAGTCCATGCATTTGGATCACGAGGCTTCCACGGGTTGCGAGAAAGACTCTTACAGTTCTCCATACAAAAAGATCTTTGTGGTTTTCTTGATTAAATTAGTCATTATCACCATCCTGAGTATAGAGAATAGGGCACTGACAGGAAGCCACTCAGAATATTGACGTCAGTGTCAGTAGATGATTAACTTGGACCTCGTGATGAGTTTTACTTTAGTTCTCCAGGAATATGTTCAATATCTCACATGGTGGCCTGTTTGAACAACAGAGATCCTACACATACTTTCAACGTTTTACAGATTTATTAATTTTTCAATATAATTATACAAACATACAGTATATATTTCAGTCTGTCACACATGTGCTGTCCTCTGCTCATAAACAAGGCACAGCGCATGATGCTCTCGATAACGGCAGAGGAAGGCGAGTCGTTATTCTGTTTTCATTGCACACAAGACGTATTCTTGTAGCTTCATAAAATTACAGTTGAACCCCTTAAATATCTTAATTTGTGTTCCGAAGGTCTTTAAATAGGTTTGGAACGACGAGTAATTAATGACAGAATGACAGTAATTAATGTCTTTCTTTTAGACGAGGAAGACGCAGAAATGAGTGATTTCATATGTAAGCATATGAAAAACAATGCGATCATCAACAATAACAGCATATAAATGAAAGCTGCCTAATGTTAGGAGTGAAATGTGGATCCAGAAAGTTTTAAAGGCCTGTGCAAGCTTTGGGATACTGATGGAAGCCATCTACTGCATCTTTGCTTTGATCATCGTACTAAATATCATCCAGATGTAGTCTTTGATAAAAATGCGATTTTCTCAGCTTTTTGCTCAAAATTTTTTTTATATATATTAAACCTACCTACATTCAAGTGGTGATAAAAAAGAATGCTTGAAGCTAGAATAAAACTGACATTTTGTTTGTTTGTTTAAAAATGTATTGCATGTTCAGATATTCATACAACAAAATATTCTGGGGGCCATGAAATTTTAGTGAAAATCCTCAAAAATGCCGCCAGCTGGCAACTTTTTTCAAAAACGCTCGCGGGGAAAAAGTTAAGTGTCTGAGAGAAGATGTCTTGTATATCTTTTGACTGCGGTTATTTGTGTTTGTTATATTTTTAACTCTTTTATTGTTTTAACACTGTTGTATTATTATGTGCTTTATACATATACTTGAACTTAAAAATCCTAATTCACATTCAGTTCACCATCAACAGTTAAATAGAGGCAGAAACAGACACCGGAGAACAGTAAGCTTTTTAATATACAAAAACAGTGAAGAAGAAACAATACAGTCATCTATACGACACACTTCAACAAAAACACACTATTACAGGTACCTGCTTATCAAACTCTTCAGATTGCCGTGTCATTTTCTAGTGCTGCTTAATATGTTATACTTTTATAAAGTTCACTTAGTGTACCTCTAATATACTCTACTTTAATCATGCACTTAACATCAGGAGAGCTGATATTAGAGACCTCAGACGTCTTTTTAGGGATAGTTTACCCCAAAAATGTTTTGATCATTGACATAAATGACATTTTCATTTTGAGTGAACTATTCCTTTAATATTGCAGTTATTTCTCTAAAATGAGCACGGGAAATATACATGCATAGGCAAAATCAGCTAACAAGCATAAATATCATAACAGCATTAAACTAGAAATTAAGTGTGCTTGCAATGTAAAAATTGACACTGACTTCAATTAAAGCGCAGTGTTTTTCAGCTCTATATTTAGCAGCAGGTTAAACTGAGCTGCAGTGTTCAGTGAATGAGATGCAGGCTTTTGAGCTGAAATACAGCACACTACAGTACAGCAGCTGTTCTGTGGATTCACTACAGAGTGTTCTTCCTGGGTGTGATTCGATCTCTGACGTCTACAACAGCAGCGAACAGACTTCATCATATTATGAACATCAGGCCTTATGAACAAGTACAGCACACAGTCAGCAAGTGGATTCACATACAGGAGCAAATGTGCATAGTGGAAAAATTTCACAACAACAAAACTGTAATAGTGAAAAAACGTTGAAATAAATACCATAATCAGAAAAGGCAGAATGAGAAATGTGTAAGTCAACAGCACCAGGAACAAACTGCCCAAAATTAATTTGCGCTTCAGAGCAGTCAGTGATATTGAGCGAGAAAGACCTCGCCAAGTGCCAGCAAAACAGAGAATGATGATGGGGTAGGGAATTAAACATCCTATAAATTGGGGTACACGATTAAAAGAAATACGAGGGGGCTTTATTTCTGCAAAGATCAGAGGCACAAACCAGACGACCACAGAAATAAAACAGGAGAGTTTGAGTGAATGGTGAGATCTGTACCAGATAGGATGAGAAACCAGAAGATATCGTTCAAGAGCAACACATGCCATAAAATACAGACCCACAATCAAAGAATAGTGATATGCACTAATCAGATCATATGGCGATGAGATTTCTGCTGCTATTAACATACAAATGACCTGTATGAGATCTGAAAGTATCAAATGACAAACAAAAACTGAAGCAGCAGGCCGAGATTTGATGATGAAACACAAGCCGATCAGAGTTAAGATCATGACTGGAATCTCAACGACTGAAAGGACATGGATATATACAAGTTCTGCATAATATTGTTTGTTTAATAATTTAATCAACTCCATATATAATAAATCATCATCTGATGCAGTTGAGTCATTGATGCTGACGTTATGTTGTGCCATTGTTTCACACATTCCTGAGAGGAAGCAGTAAATAACAAACCAGTCATTAGTTTTGAAGAAATGCTTCAATTTTTTAATGTAAACAAAATAATAAAATAAAACAGATGGCCTGACATGTTTATTCTCTCGAACTGTTGCCATTCAAATGGGGCATGTGTGATGTTACAGGGATAGTTCACCCAGAAATGATCATTGTGTTATTTATTCACTCTCATGTTGTTTCAGACCTGAAAAAAGTGAATCTTCTGAACACAGATGAAGATATTTTAATGAATTCTGAGAGATTTCTGTTCCTCCACTGACAGTCAATGCAGTTTGATGCTTCAAAAACTTCATTGAACTAATTCATATGAATGGAGCGGTTTGGTCCAAATTTTCTGAAGAGATTTGATCACTTTATATGATGATCAGATTTAATTTAGGCTTTTATTCACATATTTACACTGATCAGCAAACATAAACAGAAGCTCATTGGTTCTTCTGGATCTCAAACGTGCTGTGAAACACAAGAATGAACCTCATTGATTCTGACACAAGCAAGCGTGCTTGAGCTTCTGTTTGCCGTGACTACTGTGTGTCAATACAATTCATGTTTATCTGTGAATAAAAGCCTAAATTAAATCTGTTCATCATATAAATCGCTCAATTCATCTGGGTTTCTTTATGAACTCTGTGTTGACTGTCAGCGGAGGGACAGAAATCTCTCAGATTTCATTGAATATATCTTCATTTGTGTTCAGAATGTGAAGGAACGTCTTACAGGTTTGGAACAACATGAGGGTTAACAAATGATGACAGAATCAGTAGCTGAAATATCCCTGTAAAATGTTCAGAATACATTATAATTAACATTAACTTAAAATATTTTAAAATGTTTTATTTCAGCGTTGTTGTTCTGAATATTCAGTATCACAGCACAACTGCTAGTGTGACATTCCTTTAATAAAATAGTTCAATAAACAAGCAATAAATACTGAACAACTTACATTTATGACAGAACTTGTCTGTTTCTTTTTCCACAGAGAAGTCAAAGGAGAACGTTCAGCATCACATTCTCCACTGCAGTGTTTGAAGGGCTCTTTACTCACTCAGGTTCAACTCCACACCGTAAAAACACTTCAGACGCTGTTGATCTGATGGAGAACACAGTTGAGATACAAAAGTGAGTAAAGGTTTAGTCCATTTAGTAGCCAAGTTTAACTCTAACATTTCTGATTGAAATAGTGAGTTCACTGAGAAGTTTTAGTGAATGCTGTTTATTGAGCAACAGTTGTAACATACGCTGAAATAAGACGAGAGGAGTGAGTAGAACACAATAACATCAATGACAAATCAAATAAACAGACTTTACTTGCAGGAATCCTCAGAAGCAGATGAAGAGCGTACATGATCCGACTCAGACTAGACAAGAGTTCAGCTCCAACACGAATTAAACACTCAAAGGTTCACTCAGTCAGTGTCATATAAACGGTTTGTAATGACTGTTAAACTGTAATTAAGGCTGAAAAAGGGTAGTTTGAGTGGAAATCTTGCTTTGGAACAACTACCTAAGTACACTAAAAATGCTTTCTAGTTCATTGTTCACAGTGTTTTTCACGTCCTCGGTCAAATAAGAAACCTGCAAACACTGAGAGAAAGCACAAATGCTCAGACTTTCCTGATTCTCTTGCTGCTTTGTGAACACAGCTGTTTTCTTTAGGAAACAGAAATCTGTGTCGTTCCACTCAGTGCTGATAGTAAAACTGAAATTGCACAGACTTTTAATTAATTAGTTTGATTAACTACAAACAATCAGTGACACCAGAGGCTGAAATACAAATATAGTTAACACCATATGAACTCATACATGAGATAACATGATCTGCTATCATAATGACAATTACAAGACAGATGTTTATGAGCTGATAACCTTATTATTGAACACAACACCTAAATGAGAAATGGCTCAGACAAGGACCTGAAAGAAAACCCCCAAAGCTACATTAAACAATATACACATGATCTTACCTGAATCAGACTGTGTCTTGAAGATGTTCATCAGTAGAGGATGGTGTCTGTGAGCTGATGGTCGTTCTTTTATAGTCTGAATTCACTCCGGAAACAGCGGAGAATGGAGAGTGATTCTGTCAGATAATGAGCAAATGAACAAAGATCCATTAACTTAATGAATGCTTAATGCACATGCATATGGAGCACGAGAAATGACTTATGCATAAATAAATAAATATGAATAAATACATAAATGCAGAAATAAATAAGTAAAAATTTCAGGAAGACCCTCCTCAGGGTGAACCCTCGCAAAGCAGCCGGACCAGATGGTATTCCCAGCCGTGTCTTCAAGGAATGTGCCCACCAACTGACTGATGTTTTTACAGACATTTTTAACATCTCCCTTGAGCAGGCGGTCGTCCCAATGTGCTTCAAATCTACCTCCATCACCCCGGTGCCAAAAAAATCCACAGTAACATGCTTAAACGACTATCGCCCTGTTGCACTTACCCCTGTGATCATGAAGTGCTTTGAAAGATTGGTCATGGCTCACCTCAAAGCACTTATCTCACCCACTTTAGACCCGCAACAATATGCATACAGACACAACCGCTGCACAGATGATGCCATTGCATCTACAATTCACCAGGCTCTCTCACATCTAGAAAACAAGAACTCATATGTTATAATGCTGTTTATTGATTTCAGTTCAGCATTTAATACAATCATTCCACAAACACTAATAGGAAAACTGTCTGTAATTGGACTAAGCACATCAATGTGCAACTGGATTCTTGACTTCCTGACTAACAGACCACAGGTTGTCAGAATAAACACACAAATTTCTCAGCCAATTATCGTGAGCACTGGTGCACCACAAGGCTGTGTTCTGAGTCCACTGTTATACACTTTGCTGACTCATGACTGTGTTGCTAAATACCAAAGCAACAGTATTATCAAGTCAAGTCAAGTTGAGCTTTATTGTCATTCCGCTACATGCGGGGCATACAGTGGAACGAAATGTCGTGCCTCACAGGACCACGGTGCTACATAAATACAGGCATACAACAATGGAGTAAGACAATATAAACCTATACACAACTATCCTACTGATAGATTTTGACTATAAATATAAATATACTATCTATAAAAAAGTACCTATACAAACTAAAAAATACAAACTATACAAACTATACGAATGCTTCAGATAAATACTGTACATGTGCAAGGAGAAACATTGAGTTCAAGCAGCTGGCTGGGGAACAGTGCAGGATGATTTGTAGTGCATGAGCATGTAAACATACATATATTACTGAGTTCTTTTTGTGGGATTTGTGTACACACAGCAGTGTGTGTGAAAAGTGACTAGTGCGCATAGAGGAGGAGAGTGTGCTACTGCAGGTGGTTTGTACAGGCCCACTCACCTGTGTGTAGCACACTTCGAATTGCACGTTACATGTTACAGGAGGTAGGGGGTTTGTATGGGGGTTCAGAGAGGGGCGGGGTGATTTGAGTTCAGGGCTCTCACAGCCTGGGGGAAAAAGCTGTTGAGCAGTCTGGCAGAGTCTGATGCTCGGTACCGTCTTCCTGATGGTAGGAGCTGGAAGAGACTGTGGGAGGGTGTGTGGAGTCCTTCACGATACTATTGGCTTTGCTGGAGCATCGTGTGAGGAAAATATCCAGGATGGAGGAGAGGGGCACCGATGATCCTTGCAGCGGTGTTCACTGTCCGTTGTAGGGTCTTGCGGTCTGCTGCAGTACAGTTCCGTACCAGACAGTGATGCAGCTGGTCAGCACACTCTCAATGGTGCCCCTGTAGAAAGTGGTGAGGATGGGTGGAGGAGACTTGCTCTTTTCAGCCGGCGGAGGAAGTGTAGGCGCTGTTGTGCCTTCTTGGAGAGTGACATGGTGTTGGTGGACCAGGTGAGATCCTCTGTGATGTGCACCCCCAGGAATTTAGTGCTGCTGACTCTCTCCACAGGCGAGCTGTCGATGGTCAGTGGGGGGTGATCACCGGAGTTTCTCCTGAAGTCCATCACAACCTCCTTTGTCTTACTCACATTGAGGGACAGGTTGTTAGTGCCACACCATTCAGCCAGCTGTGCCACTTCCTCTCTGTAGTGCGTTTCATCGTTGTTGCTGATGAGGCCTACCACTGTTGTGTCATCAGTGAACTTGATGATGTGGTTGGAGCTGGACTTGGCAGTGCAGTCGTGGGTCAGCAGCGTGAAGAGCAGCGGGCTGAGCACACAGCCTTGTGGGGCACCTGTGCTCAGTGTGGTAGTGCTCGAGGTGTTGTGGCCGACACGGACTGACTGAGGTCTTCCGGTTAGAAAGTCCAGGATCCAATTGCAGAGGGAATTGTTAAGGCCCAGCAGGTTGAGTTTATTTATGAGCTGTTGTGGGATTATTGTGTTGAATGCTGAGCTGAAGTCAATGAACAGCATTCTAACGTAGGAGTCTTTATTTTCTAGGTGGGTAAGAGCCAGGTGGAGAGTGGAGGAAATTGCATCGTCCGTAGAGCGGTTCGGACGGTATGCAAACTGGAGCGGATCAAGTGTGTTGGGGAGGCTGGTTTTGATGTTGTGCATGACTAACCTCTCAAAGCACTTCATTATGATTGGAGTCAGTGCTATGGGACGGTAGTCATTTAGACAGGACACAGGTGATTTCTTTGGTACCGGTATGATTGTTGTGGATTTGAGACATGTGGGGACGACTGCCTGGCTCAGCGAGGTGTTGAAGATATCTGTTAGGACATCTGTCAGCTGTGCAGCGCAGTCTTTCAGTACACGGCCAGGTATGTTGTCGGGACCCGCAGCCTTGCGTGGGTTGATCCTAGATAGGGACTTCCTTACGTCGGCTGGAGACAGATAGAGCGCCTGGTCGTTGGGAGGTGTGGGCAGTTTTGTGCAGGTGTGTCATTCTGCATTTCAAACCGTGAGTAAAAGTGGTTGAGTGTATCTGGGAGGGATGTGTCGTCATCACAGGCCTGTGGCGGGGGCTTGTAGTCTGTGATGGTCTGAATAGCTTGCCACAGGCTCCGTGTGTCACTGCTGTCTGTGAAGTGATTGTTGATTTTTTGAGCATATGACCGTTTTGCATTTTTGATGCTGCGGGACAGATTGGCTCTTGCTGTTTTGAGGGCTGCTTTATCTCCTGATCTGAATGCTTCATCTCTGGTCTTTAGCAGCCCACGAACCTCTGCTGTCATCCATGGCTTCTGGTTGGCGCGTGTGGTGATGGTCTTGATCCAGCTGTGTTAGCCGGTCTTCAAGATGCAGCAGGCCAGCTTCGCATGCGCTCGAAACACTGCGGTCAGCCGCGTCTTGAAAATACACAGTCAAGCCAGCCACACTTTCCGAATTTTGCGTATTTGGTATTGAGAAACGGCTCGTGTATTTTCAAGACATGGCTGGCTTAACCGCAGTTAATAAAGTTAGCATGCTAACTAGGCTAATTGCTCTCTCGTGTTCGTTCCTAACAGAAACGGTTGTTCTGACTGGTTTGCCTAATTGACCAATTAGGACTTTTCTAAGAGTAGGAGACTTTTATAAAGAAGCTAAAAGCAACTTTCAGTAAAGTCTAAGACTGATGGTGTTAAGTGTTGACTGAGGTGACACTTAAGTTTTGTGAATTAAGGACTACAATGATGTCAACACAAAATGGCTGACCTCGACCTCTGAATCAGCCAATAGTGAGCCTGCGCCACAGCAGCACAACAAAAATCATTTAATGTAACTACAATAAAATAATTTAATTAAGACACTGAAATATTTTAATATTTAAGTGTATTTAAAAAAATGCTTTGCATTGTGCAAAATGATCACAAATTATGACTGATGCTTTGTTTCTATTGGTGTGTCTCCTGGTTTACAGTTGGAGCAATGATATGAACATGAGTATCAATAACTCCAGGAAAGCCCACAATCCTCATAAAAGTGGCTTGTTTTTGGTTTGGTTTGGCAGTCAGTTGTAAAGTCAATAAACTGCCATATAGTACTGGCCAGAAGTGATGTCCGGCCTAGGAAATTTGACATCTTCACCCTTAATTAAAAAGATTGTGTAAGCATATTGCATAGTTGCTCAGAGTCAGTTGTTTTATTTGTGATAATAATGTAATGAAGCATGCCAACTAATCATAATTTTTGGACATGCTGTCATACAAAGAAATTATGAACACATGCAGAAACAAGAGGACCAATGAAATATTAATAACTTGTGTTGTAGTCAGTGTGCCAGTGTTGACAATTTAGTGATTTTGTCACTAGATATATTGATGTCCTCATCCATTTAGAGACTTTTTTCAAAAGCTTAGCAGCAAAATCAATTTCGAGGACAAACCTTATCTACATCCCAAGACTCTCCCATGACGTCATAAAGGCGAGTTGACTGATCTATATAAATATAAATATGCTGTAGATCAGTGAACTCACCTTTATGAGGTTGTAATGGGTTGAGAAAATGGCATTAAGTTTATTGAAAACAGTGTTTTAAGAATTACGTTTCTCCGTGTATGTTGTATTCTCTGTAATTATATCAAATTAATATTTAAAGTGCAATGAAATCTAAAGTATGTGTGCTGATCACATTACAGGAAATAGGAAGTAGGACAGCATGAAGGAGGCAGCATGCAAAACAATCGGGGTCTTTGACCAAAGGCTGGATTGAGGAGTTACCTTTGTGGATTTACCATTCCAGAATCTCACTTTATTGGATTCTCACCCTCTTTGGATTGTATATACACCAGTGGACACTTCTCACATTCACATTGGGACTTACAGCATGCTGGAATTCTTAAGGGCTATTTTAATGGTATGGAAAGGAAAGACTCTGTGCTTTTAACAGCCTAGGATTTCTAAGTTTTATTGTGTTGTTTTAGCTCCCTTGTGAACACTGTAAATACATGTTTGATTTTCACTCTTAACATTGTTGTCTGATTCATCTTTTTAAACACTCAAAGCCCTCACACAGTTTAATCTGACCCCATTTTAAATTCATGTAATTCGGCCAATAAGGCCGATTGTTACAAGCTCTCTTAAATAAGTTAGGAGCTGAGATCTAGGAGCCTTAGGAACACTTAGAACCTTTATGAACCACTCTTATTCTTAAGTCTAGGAATAAGAGTACAATTACGTCATTCTTAGAATTTTGACACACTTAGGACTAAAATTTTACTCTGAGTGGCTTTATGCTATCATGCTCATGCCAGGCTCTCCACACACACACACGTTCGTTTTTGTGAAAAGTTGGGACTCTCCATAGGCGTAATGGTTTTTATACTGTACTTACTGTATGTGCTATTGTCCTACACCAACCCTACACCTAAACCTACCCCTTACAGGAGACTGTGCATTTCAACTTTCCCCAAAAAAACCTCATTCTGTGTGATTTATAAGCGTTTTGAAAAGTGGGGACATGGGTCAATGTCCTGAGATGTCACCTTCAGCTTGTAATACCTGTCAGACCCACGTCATTATACAAATTTATGTCCTGACTTTTCACAAAAACGCGCACACAAAAACACACACAGAGCGGGAAAACTTGCTGTTGCTGAGGAATTGAGGAGAGCTGGTGGAGTTATTGATTAGTAATATCTCAAACTAACTGTGCTCCACTGTACTGTAGAGTATAATAATGCTAATAGTAAGTGATTGCAAATTCTATCAATGGAAAAATGTTGTAATAAATGATTGACGGGTTAGAAATCAATGATTTGAAAGTGAAACAGTCCTGGAGAAAGCAAGGATTGAGTCCACGACATACGGTTGCCTTAAGGAAACCCATGTTTGGTGGAAAGCTCACAGCACTCAGCTGATACAAGCTTTGGGGCAGAGAGGGAAATCCTGCTATTGATGGGAATGGAGGAGAGCTGGTGGAGTTAATGGTGGAGATTAGGTTATTGAATGAATGATTTATGAGTTTGTCTAATGTGAGAAGGGTTGGGCACGAGTCCTCGGATGTGACAGCAACAATCAATCATGAAAACGATGATCGCCCTGACTTTAAAAAATATATTTATCTTTTTTATGATTGATTTTTGTGCCATTTTGGGTGGTATCTGAGGTCTGATTCGTTAGTTTTGGCCAGCACACCATCCAGACCACACAAAATAAAGTGAAACTGGATTTGAAAGGCCACAGTGATCCTGGAATCACTTTAATCATGAAGTACAGTTAAGTGTGAGATGTGAAGCATCAATCTGTCAAATAGATACAGTAACATTATACTGAGAACAGGATTGTAATAAAATGTTGTAAATTCTGTGCTTTAGTGTATCAGCATTATTGTTACAGGTAGAGCTCTTCAGATTAAAAAAAGCACAGTCAAATTCACGTGCACATTCGCCTGCGTTTGTGCCGATGTAAGTTGTAAAAGGTATATATCTGATTAATCTAATATAGGATGCGTTTGGTTGGCAAAGAGCTGCTTATTCTCTTACCACTTCTCCACTGGGGCTGGTGCTGGCTCGCGTTTCCACTGGCAGGGATCAGAACCCTCTACGTCACCAATATGTGACCAGAATTGCTTTATATCTCTTGCAGAAGGAGAGCGTCGATCTCTTTTGCCGACCACTGCTGAACTGACATATTTAATAGTTGTGTTAATGTTAATTTATTTGAATACTGACAGCTTTTAAAAATGGTGCCTTTCAACCTGCAATCTGAGGTCATAGGTTCCCTTGTTTATGTTAAAAACACAAGTTACAAAAACAGTTGGTTATGTCTGTGAAGGTAAACAGCTGGGAAAGATATATATTAGATATCTTAGATATAAAAATATATTAGATCTGTGTAGCAGCAGCTTAAAGGGGTCATATGATGCGATTTCAAGTTTTCCTTTCTCTTTGGAGTGTTACAAGCTGTTACAACCCTGAAGTTGCAAAGACTAAAGTCTCAAAACCAAAGAGATATTCTTTATAAAAGTTAAGACTTGACCACGCCCCCATAAAATGCCTCGTTTAAACACGCCCCCACATGTCTACGTCACTGTGTGGGAAGATTTGCAAAACACCGCCCAAATGTATATGCAAAGAAAGAAGGCAGAACTATTATTCTCGCTGTAGTATTTTTGCTGCCACCGGCGCCATGTTTATGATGGGTTTTTATGTCGTCGCACCGGGACACGGCATCACAATACGGTGAGGGGCATAACATTTCCGTCTCACGCTTGAGGTATTCGCCCAATCACAATGCACTGGATAGCTGGCCAATCAGTGTACAGCTCGCTTTTCAGAACGATGAGCTTTGTAAAAATTTACGCGTTTCAGAAAGGCAGAGCATAGAGGAGCAACAATAATGTACAGTATGTGGAATATAATGTGTTTTTTGAACCTTAAACCACATAAAAACATTGCATTACACCAAATAATGTTATTTTTAGCAACGTCATATGACCCCTTTAATATACAGTAAATAAATCAGTAAATCCACTGCTCTCTTGTCTCCTCTGAGGCTGGGACTCTAAATAGTGTTCTGTGCAGCCATCGACAGAACAGTTAGCATGCTTTGCTCAAACTTAAGGAGTTAGAACCGGTGTCGCTTGTGAAAACACAATGGCGGCACCATGACAGGTGGAAACGTGCAGATTAAGAATGTGTCATTCAGTGTACACCTGTTGACACACCTTGCTGAAAGTGTTAGGAACTGGGGTCCTTTGTGGGCAACATCAACATTTTCGTTTGAATCTTTCAATGGTACTTTATTAAAGTACTTCAGTGGGACTACACATGTCCCTGTTCAAATAGTAAAGACATTCATTAGGTTGAAGAGTCTACAAAAAGGGTGGAAAAATGCTCAGTCAACACAGGCGATAAACTAAAAGACCTCTTCTCCCAGCTGCAAAATAGTAATTCCATGAGTTGTAAAGGAAAGAATCTGACTGGAAATGTCACTGTGTTTGATCCTCTTTCTGACACTGTATATCAAACAGCTGTCTTGTGCTTAAAAATTTCGAAATTATTTTGTACACAGTTAAATAGAACACATTATTATTACAAACTGTACTGTGACTAAACACATTTAAAATACATTAACAAATGTAATTTCGGACAACACACTTAAGTTGAAATTAAAATAAATTTTTACATGTGCTTTACTATATTTATAAATATCTCAAAATAAGTGCACTTATTAAAACACAATAAAATCATAATTATGTGAAATGTATGTTTAAGTAATACTAAATTTAATTTTTAATTTTTAAAAAGTGCACTTAAGTATATTAAGAAATATTGTCATTAAAGTGTACTCTCTTTAAGTACACTTAAGTGGCCTTTCGTTTAAATTTAAGTACACAAAAATACAATTTTAATGCAATTAAGCTCACTTCTTTTTCACAAGGGTCTAAACAGCAAAAATTCATGTTCTCACAAAATGTTTTCACACTTACAGTTACCAATGATGTGCACTTAGCACTTTTATGATTTATCAATATAGATGGTATAATGACCAAAAGGCATCTAAAATATAGTGTGTGTGTGTGTGTGTGTGTGTGTGTGTGTGTATGTATGTATGTATATATATATATATATATATATATATATATATATGTGTGTGTGTTTTGTAGCCATAGACTCACACATGCTTTGTACTATCATAAAAAAGAGAAAGAAATCTTATATCTGAGAAACTAATTATTATTGTTTAGCACGTTATTCAAATCTATTTCTGAACAGAGTAGGCTATTAATAATAAACATGTACTAAACATACTTAGACTCGTAGCATTCATCATGTTACAGTGTACACTCATATTACTTTTATTGTTTTATATAGAGCATGAAAACATCATCGCGCCGTAAGAAATTTAAATACAGTGAATTGCCTATCATATTCAAAATGTTTTACACGATTTCAAACACTGTAGTCAGGAATTATAGTTTGGGAAAAACCCAACTATGATTTTGTAGTCATATAGTCTAGTATTTATGATTTTATAGTAGTCTATGATATGATTCTGTAGCCACAGTTTAATTGTACAAAGCATGCTTGAGTCTATGTACTTTGTACTATACAAAATGATATTTTATATCTGAGACGGGGTGGATCTAGAAAATAATTTGGTTATTATTCTCTACTGGATGAAATCGTGTTCTTCTTTGGAGGGAAATCCTGCCTTTACTCAGCACGTCTTCTTCCAGAAACAAACAGTAGCCGCGATGAGGATCTCCTCTTTGTTTGTGTTGTTGGGCGTTTGCACGCGCACTTACCACGTGGCTATTTACATATGAACAGCACAAGCCGCGCGATCACATTACAGATAATGAGTCAGACGGGACAGAATGAACATGTTGGTTTCATACGGATTACTTCATCACAGAATGTTTGGTTTCGATAAGACTTGCTTCATTTCGAAGTAGACACTTCAAGCTTTCTATAGATATAACTCTCATGTCTCTGTGTTGAGTATTTGCTGAGTTACTAAAAACAGTTCGCGGAGACGGAGAAGACAGAGAGCGCACCCTGTTTGTTTTATTATTTTTCCAAAAGCACAAAGTTGTGTTATTGTGAGTGTACACAAAAAAAGTAGACACTTAACAGTTTCGATTGATGTATAACACTTATTTGTGTGACCAAAATCAACAGAGTATTTTTAGTGTCTTTTACACTGATCTTAAAAAAACCTATCTGGTATCGCCGGCGAGACAGCCGACCCCAGAGAGTTAAATTAATCATGAGTTAATAATATTGTGAAACTAATTTTGTAAACTATTAAACAAAATGTTTTGTTATATTTACAACATCGATATGCGATTATAATCAAATTTATTTGTTAAAACTACAAATATTGGTATAAAAAAAACAGAGAAATACTGTAATACTCATAACAAAACAACTTTGTTCATTTGACATGCAAATATTGTAAAAACTAAAGTTTTAGTCAGTTGTTCTTAAAAATACAACTAAAAGTAAGTCACTATACAAGTTTATTGTGAACTAAAAAAATTTATTGTGAACCTGAGAGGTTGCCTGTCTGTATTTATATATAAAAATATAGGCTACAATTATAATAACATTGTTTTTATAATTCAGGCTATTTGTAGCATATTGTAGAGTGTGTATAAGAAATTAAATTTATTGATATGCAAAGTAATAGGTACTGTTCAGTCCTAATCCTTATATGCCTTATGTTTCTTTTAGTCTTTAAATTTTAATGTAATTCTTAGCCTACTGGTTTTCTACATAGGCCTATTGATAAAACAATAGTAATAATTTGAGCATTGTGTCATTATCACAGGCTAAACAACCAAACAGTGCCTTCACCAACATCGCTTTATGATTTATTTGTAGCCTACTCTATTTATAGAGTATGTGTATAAGGAATTAAAATTATTGAGGCCTGTGCAAAGTAACACTTCTGTTCAGTCCTAACCATAATCCTTGTATGCTTTATGTTTCTTTTAGTCTTTAAATTGTAATGTTATACTTAGCCTACTGGTTTTCTATTTATATTTATAAATTATTTAAGCATTGTTTTGAGCATTGTATCATTATCACAGGCTAAACAACCAGTGCCTCCTCTAACCACAGACTTGTACTTGTCCTCTCTCATTGTGCTCTGCCACTGAGTCTGCTAATTTTGAATTTCATAGTTCGCAGATAAGCTCGTCTCTGATTGGATAATGACGTGAGGAGCGGGAGACGCTCACCAGCGGCTGACGTCAATAACGGGCGAGCCAGAGCAGCGCTTGCTAGAAAGAAAGCAGCAGTCTTCGGAACAGTGTCTTTTAAAAGTTTTTATCTACAATTTTAAGAAGTTTTTAGAGGGTCTGCTGCTGTTCAATTGGAAAATTAAAAGTTTGCACGGTAAGCTTCACAGTGTTTAGCCTACTTTTTTCGAGACCAAACGAAAACGTGTGCTGAAAGCACATGGTGTAAACTAGCTATCTAAATCAATGCGTGATAACTTGGTTCAGCTGAAAAGCACAGGCAAACACTTGAAATCCCAAAAATGATCACTTGTGTCTTTTGTAAAAAGAAATTGGATACATTAAGAGGCTATGTACTACATTGCAAAATGCATAGGAATGAGCCCCGTTGTCTTTTTAAATGTGTTGGCGCCAACTGTAGTCAAACATTTACCACTTACTCAGCTTTCAAGGGCCATTTTTATCGTGTGCACAATGCACCGCAAGCTGCTCCTATAGCTGTTGCGGATTTAAAATGCGCAGTTTCATTATGTGCCCGCCGTTTTCACACGGTGAAAGAGCTTGTGTCTCACTTAAATGATCATATTGGCGAGGGCAGGTCTGTGTCATGTCCAGTAAGTGGTTGTAAACACGTGTTTACAAAAAAGTCATCATTTACTTCTCACATGTGTAGAAAGCATAAAGCATGCTCCCCAGATAACATGTACAGGGAAACTCGCCCTCAGCCCCCAGATGTCATTGCCAGTACAGATGATTCAGAAAACACATGAAGCCATGCCAACTACTAGTGCAGCCAGTGATATGCCAGAGAATGATAGTCAGTCTTATGTCAGAAACATGTGTCTCTTTTACCTTAAACTGCAAGGACAGCTGCTAATTCCTGCCTCAACTATACAGACTATTGTTGAGGAAATGCAGAATGTGCACGAGTTAGGTCAAGCCTATACAATAACTAGAGTAAGTTCTTTTTTAAAAAATGACATGAGCCTATCAAATGAAGCAGTCTCTAAAATCTGTGACTGCATTAAAGAGTCAGATTTGTTCTCTGCCTGTCATCAGGGACAATTAAGAACTACATACTCTAGAAATCAGACATTCACAAAAATGTTTAATTACACAGAACCCCAAAAAGTGGCACTGGGAATGGATGAAAACATGACACAAAAATGTGCTTACTACATACCAGTAGCAGAAACTCTGAAGAGCTTTTTACAGTCACGTTTAGGGAGGAATACACAGTCACAACAGTTTGGAGATCCTGATGTAGAGGTTTTTACGGATTTATATGATGGACAAAATTTCAAATGTCACCAGTTTTCAGTGAAAACCCTGAAAGCCTCAAACTGATTTTGTACCAAGATTCATTTGAAATTGTGAATCCCCTGGGTTCTGCTAAAAAGAAGCACAAAGTTCTTGCAGTCTATATTTCATTAGCAAATTTACCCATTCATTTGCGTTCAAATACTGATAATATGTTTTTAGTCCTGTTGTGTGTTGAGGATGTTTTGGAGTAGCCAAAGTTTTCTCAGAATTGTTGGCAGATCTGAAATCCTTGGAGACAGATGGAATAAATGTAGATGGACAAACAGTAAAAGGGGGTCTTTACTGCATTGCTGGGGATAACTTGGGTTCTCATTGCATAGGTGGGTTTACAGAGAACTTTAGCCGCTCTCAATATTTTTGCAGGTACTGTGAAATCACAAGAAGTGAGTTTGTGGCTGATCCGAATGTCTGTGGTCCTCTACGCACCCCAGAGACGTATGACCCAGCTGTTGCTGATCTCCAGGCTGAAAACATCCAAGGCGTCAGAGGGATAAAGGTAAACTCTATCTTTAATGCCCTTGAGTCTTTTCACGTATCCCAGCCTGGTCTCCCGCCCTGTTTAGGTCATGACCTCTTTGAAGGAGTCTTGTCATATGATCTAACACTGTACCTGAAGAACATTATAAAAAAGAAAAAATGGTTCACGTACTGACTCTTAAACAGGCGCATCAAACAGTTAAAGTACAAAGGATCTGAAGCACTCACAAAGCCATGTGCTGTCAACCCGGACAGTGCCAAGTTATCAGGGCAAGCCATTCAAAACTGGAACCTTTTGAGATTGCTGCCAGTTTTGATTGGTGACAAAGTGCAAAATCATGAGGATGAAGTATGGCAGTTAGCTCTCCAGCTAAAAGACATTGTGGATCTTATTTGTGCTCAGAACATTTCCTTGTCCCAGATAGCATATCTTGACATTTTGGTCCAAGAATATTTGGAGTTGAGAAAGATGTTGTTTCCTGAAGTGCAACTAAAACCCAAGCACCACTATTTGCGCCATTATTCAGCACTGATCTTGAAATTTGGTCCATTGATTAGGTTATGGACGCTTAGGTTTGAAAGTAAGCACAGTTATTTTAAAAGATGTGCCAGACAGTTGAAAAACTTCAAAAACATTTGTCAAACTTTGTCAGAGCGTCATCAGATGTATCAGGCAGACGTATGATGATCTACGCTTCGTAACGGAGGCTGATTTGATGACAGCATTAAGACCTGTAGAAGCCAGAAAGCTTCTTTCTGCTTGGAAACAGAAATGTAAGTAAAAACACTATACACCACCACACAACTATTCAAAATCAACAGCAGACATAGACATTGTGAAATATTTTACAGTGTGAATCAATCTTATTTTTTTTGCCATTTAAAGACCACACTCCCGAGAAGAGTTCACTATCATCTGTGGAAGCCTCACCTACCCAATCGCTGCCATCGCTCTCTGTTTCACCCCAAAGTTCATCGTCAAGCTCCTCCAGCAGCCCAGGACTTGACACACAGTGGGACGTCAACTTTGAAATTCCATGGAGTAAATTTCCTGAGGAAGTGATGCAGGATTTAGAGAGGGGAAAAAGGCCTGGCCCAAAACTAAGGAGGCAAATGGTCCGGATTGTTGTGACTGAGATGATGCAAAAATGCCCTCATGTAGGTAAAAAGCATTCAACTGATGTTGCAACAAAAATGGTGGCAAAATATCCCAGTTCTCTCCAAGATGTAATAGAGGGTGATATTGTTGGAACAGGCTACCGTTCCCTTGTCAAACAGTTGCAAAACAGAATTGAAAATGTGAGGCGCACTTCAACACCCAAAATAAGAAAAAGAAAACATCAGACCGATGACTCTGACCAAACAGACGAGATCCCATTAGAAGAGAGAGCAGCGATGCAGGACACTTATGGATGCATTAAATGGAATGTAAAATTTCTGCCCCTTGAAGAAACTCAAGAGAGCCAGCAGCAAAAGATGGAAAAACTCAAGGTGATGTTCCAACACTCTGATGCCAATCCAGAGGAGGTAAAATGTTTAACGAAGTCCACATTTTACACACAGCGTCAACATGTCAACCAGGGATAAAGTATCAAATGCCTTAGAGAGGAGTGGCCGTTTTGGTTTGATGGACTTGGCATGTCAGTCCACTTTATGGAACTCACTGGGATTGACCTCAAAGAGACATTCACACGAAATTTGGATTTGAAAGGAAAAAGGCTTCTCGACTACATGACCACAGTTTGTGTCAACAAGAGCAAGAAATTCCTTCAGAATTATGCAAGGCTTCAGAGGATGCGGGGACTGCAGAGTGGCTGTTCAGATGATGTGATAGAGATGATCCTGCTTCTGCTCAGCTACTTTGATGAGAAGGAGTCCATGTTCTGTAATACATGTCTGGCAGAAGAGGTCCAACTGGAGCAAGTGCCTCTGACACCCGTTGTTATTGTCTGTGGTAAGTCTGTTTCATATCTCTTCTTTTTTTAATTGAACTGTTTATAGAATTTGTCATGTGAGTGCAGCACTTATTAATATAACCTGTTAAATAATTTGTTCATAGGACAGTCCTGCTATTCCTCCACAAGGTACATGCTGAGCCTGGATCGGAACCTTATCAACACAAACATCTCCTCCTTCATTTCTGCATTGTGCCTCATGTTCGGGAGCTACTACTGTTTTAATATCCACTATCCATCTGAGCTGGCTTCAACTCTGGAGTTTCTTCAAAGGTGAGTAAATATGGCTTACTCATTTCTCAGACCTGGGACTCTGGGACCTGGAGTCCGGCTCAGAGGTCCCGGTCTTAATCCGGACCTTAACTAAGGCCGGGACCCAAGACCGAGAGTCAGACCCAGACTAAGAGCCAGACTTGAGCCCGGTCTTAGTCTGGGTCTGACTCTCGGCCTTGCCTCTGGGTGTGGCCTGAGTCTCGGTCTTGGTTCGGCTCGGAGTCTTGGCAAGGCTCAGACTGTTTTTTTTTTATATATGCATGTCAAAAGTTTGGAAACTGTACTATTTTTATTGTTTTTGAAAGAAGTCTCTTCTGCTCACCAAGGCTGCATTTATGTTATTAAAAATACAAAAAAAGCTGTTATATTGTGAAATATTATTAAAATGTAAAATAACTTTTCTATTTGAATATATTTTAAAGTGTAATTTATTCCTGTGATGCAAAGCTGAATTTTGAGCAACACTAAAATGCTCAAAATTCAGAGTCATGTGATCCTTCAGGAATCATTCTAATATGATGATTTGATGCTCAAGAAACATTTGATTATTATCAGTGTTGAAAACAGTTTTTTTTTTTTTTTTCTTCATTCTTTGAATATAAAGTTCAAAAGAACAGTATTTATCTGAAATAGAAAGCTTTTGTAACATTGTAATACCGTTCAAAAGTTTTGGGTCAGTAAGATTGTTTTTTTAATTAATTTATTTTTTTTTAGGAAAGAACTTAAATTAATACATTTATTCAGCAAGGATGCATTAAATTGATCAAGTGACAGTATAGACATTTATAATGTTGCAAAAGCTTTATATTTCAAATAAATGCTGTTGTTTAGAACTTTATTCATTACATAATCCTGAAAAATTGTACACAACTGTTTTTAACATTGATAATAAGTGTTTCTTGAGTAGCAAATCAGCATATTAGAATGATTTCTGAAGGATCATGTGACTCTAAAGACTGGAGTAATGATGCTGAAAATACAGCTTTAAAATCACAGAAACAAATTGCATTTTAAAATATATTGACATAGAAAGTTATTTTAAATTGTAAAAATTTCACAATAATACTGTTTTTGCTGTATTTTGGATCAAATAAATCCAGCCTTGTTGAGCAGAAGAGACTTCTTTCAAAAACAAATCAAAATAGTACACTTTCCAAACTTTGGACCGGTAGTGTGTATATTGTTTCTTGTAGTCTTTTTTTATTTGTTATTTTTTTATAATGCTTAATATGCTTTAATATGCTTTTGTTCTACAGGTGTTTTTTCTCGATAAACCCACCTACTGTGCTTCTGTATTTTTTACAGGAATTCTCTGGTAACCACAGCTGCCAGCGTTTTCCTGTAAAAACAACAGGTTTTTTTTTTTACAGTGTATTTTCAGCATCTAAATGTACAAATACTTACGTATTGACAAAAATGAATCCTTATGAATATTGAAATCGCGGAATTAATTGTATTATTAGTTGTCATATCAATTACCTTGTTTTCAATTGCATCATTAAATTGTTTACTCGTTTACTTAATATGAAATGATAACATTTCGTTTTATTGTGTGATTTCTGCTGCTGGCTCGTTTCCAATAATAGGCCTACAAGTTAAACAAGACTTAACTTTGAACCTTAAAATAAATAACATTTGAAATCGTTTAACCTTTACTTGTCATGAAATGTTTACTTTGTTTGCCATGGGCCATAACATAACTGACAATAGAACTAGGCCTATAAAAAATTTAAAAAAAAAACACCAAATCCGCAACATAATTACGAAATGAAACAATTTTATTCGTGCGCTGTAATCCAGATCTTCAGAATCCATACGACTGCGAGGAACAGACCCAAATCCAAGCCTTTATTCGACGATCTTCATCTCCATCCCGAGCAGCGAGTCCAGCGACCGTAAACAGCAAAGCCCGCGCTGACTGACGTGTTCGTTACAAATTCAAATGTTGCAGCTTCAAACGACAGGTTTTACGGCAGGATAATCAAACGCTCATTGGCTCTCGCCTGCCTTCGTCACAGATCGCGACATGCCGTGTTTCTGGTGAGGTGTGTATTTGAATGATGCTAGCACGCGCGCCTTCACGAGTTCACTGAGAGGGAGAGGATCAGGAAAATAATCTGAAATATTATCAGCGATTAACAGCATAAATTATGCTCAAATGAAGATATCAATCTTTCATTTGAAAGCCATGTTTCTAGCATCTGTAAAACTGCGTTTTTCCATCTCAAAACTAAATTGCGACCTATGCTCTCAACATCAAATGCAGAAATGCTAATTCATGCGTTTATGACCTCAAGGTTAGACTATTGTAAATAAATGATTGTAATTGCATTTATCTGTCTGTCATGTTTTTCTTCTACTGTACAGAAATAGTTATGTTTAGGTGTAGATGTAGGAGTGGAATTAGCGATTATAAAAACTTTTAATGCTATATTGTTGTTACTAAAATGGTTATTTTCTTGCATGTTTATAAAATGTTTAGGTTTGGAGGTAGGTTAAGAGGTCTAAAAGTCTAAATCACTTATTGATAAAATGATAAAAATGCATTGATAAGAATATCTTAATGACATAAAAGATACGTAAATATTTTAAGTTTTGTCATGACTCTACTTGGGGGGGCACAATATTACTAACTCATCATTAACTTAACATTAATTCATGCCTTGTTAATGTATCATAATGCCATGACTTTACTTGGGGGGGGGGGCACAATATTACTAACTCATCATTAATTACTTATAACTTAACATGAATTCATGAGTTGTCAATGTATCATGTCATGACTTGTCTTGGAGGGGCACATCTTTAAAAAGTTATCAATTACACATGTTTTATACATATTCGAGCAATTAACAAGTCATTCTGAGTTAATGTTAATGCATTTAAAAATTAATAATAACATTTAACACACGCAGCCCAACAAGTTAACAGAGAGAGAGAAAGCAACATTATAGGCTGCATAAAAATATGTAGGACTGGCAGCAGTGTCGAGAGAGAGACCGAGAGAGAGAGAGCACGCACAACATCCAACGTGTAAAAACAATATAAAACTATTGCGTAACCAATCTATTTTAAACAGGT